>NW_024080709.1:1209198-1653370 GCF_003009895.1 Hyaena hyaena | reverse complement strand
AAAAAAAAAAAAAAAAAAAAAAAAAAAAAAAAAGAAAGCTCTTAGGGGGGAAACATCTCCATAACCTTGGAATGAACAAAAATTTCTTAAACAGGACACAGAAAGCATTACTCATAAAAGAAAAACCTGATTTGTTGCAGTATATTTAAATCAGTAACTCTTGTGCACCAAAGATGACATTGAGAGAAAAACAGCAACCCAGAAGAGTGGGAAGAGAACGTTTTTAATGCATGTAATTAACAAAAGATTTATTTCCAGAACATAAAAAGGACTCCTACAAGCCAATATGAAGAAGCAGACAAAAGCCTTGATACAAACATCACAAAAGAGGGAATCAAATGGTGTGCATGTATATAGATGTGTGTTCATGGGTCATCAGAACAGCGCTGGTACAGCCCGCAGTGAGGCATTATCCCATGCCCGCTAGGACAGCAGAAAGGGAGAGGAAGACACCAGGTGTACCAAGGGCGTGGCGTATGCAACAGTTGTTGGATGTGTAAACTGGTGTAACCATTTTAGAGAGCTTGTGCGTATGGGGCACTTGGGTGGCTCAGTTAGTTAAGCGTCCAACTCTTAATTTCAGCTCAGGTCATGATCTCGCGGCACACAGCCTGCTTGGGATTCTCACTCTCCCCCCTCTCTGCCCCTCCCCCACTTGTGTGCCCGCGCACGCTCTCTCTCTCAAAATAAATAAAAAACTTTAAAGAATAAAATCTAAAAGACAAAAGGAAGTTCGCATAGAGAACCTGTGCGTTATTCTAAGTATCAGCAAGTCGACTCCTGGATTTTATTCCATAGAAATCTATAGCTGTGTTCATCAGAAGCTGATGTGTTAATTTGAATGGTGTGAAATTGTCATCTTCTGTAGGTACTCTGGGCATTTCAGGTGGTTCCGTCTACTGAGATGCTCACAGCAGTGCTGGCTGCTGTAGGGAAGGACCGGAGGCTGCCCAGATGCCCCCCGCAGAAGATAGTTCATTTGTGACGTACCACACAGTGACAATATAGCACTGGGGGTGAACACACTGCAGCTACATGTGACAGTGTGTGATTCTCACAAAAATGACATGAAGTAAAGGCCGCTAGTCACAAGAGAGTGTATATGATACGATTCTATTTATGAAGCACAAGACCGGGTACATCTATGCTGTGGTGTTAGAAATGAGGACAGCACTTACCCCTGTCAGGAGAGAAGGGACTGGAAAGGAAGCACAACGCAAGAGCCCTTAGGGTACAGGAAATGTTGGATTCCTTGATGCTGGTTGTGTGAGTGTGTTCAGTTTGTAAGCATTCAGCCAGTTGTGCACTTACGACGTGTGCCGTGTTAGTATGAATGTTAAAATTAAAAGTTAAAAACTTAAAAAAAAAATTTTAAAGTAATGCGAAGATTATCTGAGAAACTACAGGAAAAGGACTTCTGACCTGTTCCCCTCCCACCTCGGTCCTGTCATCGTTACTTCTCCATCCTTGTTTGATCTCAGGTGTAATCATTGCTGTCCCTCTAGTCATCAGTCTGTCTCATTTAAAGTGCCTTTTGATGAGCGAAGGTTTTGTTTTTGATAAAGTCTAATTTATTAATTTTTTATGATTTTTGCTTTTTAAAAATTTTCCCAAGAAACCTTTACTTGCCCCCATGCCATGGAAGTGTTCTCCTTTATGTTCTTCTACAGACTTTTTTAGTTTTTGATTTTACATGCATGTCTGTGATATATTTCAGATTAACTGTGGTTAATCAAACCTCTGGTATGAGATAGGAGTTGAGGCTCACCTTTTTCCATATGGATTTCTGGTGATTTTCAACACCGTTTGTTAAAGTCCCCGTTTCCCCCATTGGATTGCTTTGGCACCTTTATCTAAAATCCAAAGACCATTTAAGTATGGGTTTGTGTCTGCCTCTCTGTTCTGTTCCATTAATCTGTTTCTTAATTCTCTGCCAGTACTATAGTGTCGATCACTATAGTTTAATAGTCCCTCTTGAAATCAGGTAGGATAAGCCCTCCAATTTTGTTCTCCTTTTATAAGAATGCTCTGGATAACTCTAGGTCCTTTACATTTCCACTTCTGTTTTAGAGTCAACTTATTTAAAAAAAAAAATAGCAGGAATATGATTGGGACTGTGTTGAATCTGTAGAGTACTTTGGGGTAAATTGACACCTTAATTTCAATTTGTCAGTATGATCTTGTTCCTTAATTTCTCTCAGCAGTGCTTTCTAGTTTCTCGTATAGAAATCTTATACATACATCTGTTTTTGACAGTGTTGTAAATGAAATTGATTTTTAAATTTCATTTAAGATACTGTGACTTCATGACCTAAACATAGCTTTCTGCTCTGCTTGCTGATAATTTTGTAGAATTTTAATAACCCTTTCCTAATTGTTACATACTAATCTATGTTTCTGTGAAACATGAGGTGAAAATCCCTTTAAAAGACATTTCATTCTGGGGGCGCCCAGATGGCTCAGTCAATTAAAGGGTCCGACTTCGGCTCAGGTCATGATCTCGCAGTCCTTGAGTTCCACCCCTGCGTTGGGCTCTGTGCTGACAGTTCAGAGCCTGGAACCTGCTTTGGGTTCTCTGTCTCCCTCTCCCTCTGCCCCTCCCTTGTTCACACCCTATCTCTCTCTCAAAAATAAACAAACATTTAAAAAAAAAAAAAAAGGCATTTCATTCTGCATCGATTCAGTTAAGGATTTATTTACCGCAAAACTAATGAAACCCCCCAGAGTGAGTTTATTTGTGCCTGGATATTATGTTAGGGTCTCGTGTAAATGTGTGTGTACACGTGCGTGTTTTAAACAAAGCGACAATAGGTGGTGGCTATGTTGTTGTCATTGTTGGTGGATGCACTGTGACCTCACTGGTTTTGTAACCATTGTTTATTGATGCAGCGTGTTTTTGTTAAGTGTTGGACTCTGTGCCAAATGCTAAGGCCGCATGGGGTGGGGTGGGGGGCACAGTTTCTTCTCTTGGAATAATCTAGTTCAGCTCATTCCGCAGTCATTCATGAGTGTTTATTGGTGTTGTATTTGCTATAGAAACAGAGAAGCCAAATTTAAGGAAACCCAAGAAAAACCCATGTTTTTTAAGATATTCCTTATCTGATAAAAATAGGGCTTCTAGGGAAACAAAATAATATAAAAACACAGAAGAAGACAAACCATAAGAGACTCTTAAATTCAGAGAACAAAGTGAGGGTCCCAGGCAGGGTGTTGGGTGGGGGGTGGGCAAAGCGGGTGAGGGGCACTGAGAAGGGCTCTTGCTGGGACGGGCCCTGGGTGTTGTGTGTAAGTGATGCACCACCGTATTCTGTTCTTGAAACCAGCACTACACTTCTATGTTAACTCACTTGAATCTAGATTTTTAAAAAATAGGGCTTCTATATTATTACTGACATTATACTGTTTTCTTTATTGTGACTTGTTTCATTACGTAAGTATGACCTAATGTACCGTAAGTGAGCGTCCTCTGCCAGTAGCCTTGCCCTTTGTGACTGAAAATCACTGTCACTGAGCTGGCACATACTTTAGGACACGCCCCCCCCCCCCCCCCCCACCCAACCGATTTATAGTACTAGCACCAGACTCTGGAAATTAAAAGACCTTGCTTAGGACTGAGAGGGCCCATCCATGTTTTAGACTCTCTGATGCTCATGAAGTTCATGCTATGACAGAATGTTCTGAAGTGGTAATAAAGTTCACTTTGAAAGGAATTGATGGTTGCTGGTGACACTAATGTTGTTGTAAGCTGCATTTAATTTAGCTGTATGCAGTTTCGTGCTTTGCAGGTCTCTGTGTCCAAGAATTTGTCCTGTTATTTTAAGACTATTCCTAGAATATTCAGGTTTCCCAGCATTTTTTTTCTTGGTTCATTTGAAATTGTAATCTCATAGATACAGCAGAGATGTACTCAGTCATATTATTTCCCAAGGTTTGGTGTCCTTCCTTATTAAACTTTATTTACAAAAACGTGCATGTATAAAATCATAATGCAGTTTAAATACAACTAATATCCCACTTCTCATTTTCTTTCTGATTTTCTTTCATTCATATTTGTGTTCTCTGTATGGCCTCTGATGTTACGACTAAGAAAAGGTTTCTCCTTGACATGCTTGAGGTACATTCACCTTTCTCCTTCCTGTTTTCTCTCCTATTTCTCTTCCTGGTTAGATGTCCTCACCCTCCCCTTTGAAGCTTCCTAACTCCTCTGAAGTTAACACATGTTAATAATGTTCTCCGAGGTTTAAAAAAGATCTTCGTGTTTCCAAAAATAATATTTAGGGGAAAAATTGAAACAAAACAAACACAATAGTCTGGAAAAGAAAGTGGTGTGATTATACATAAATAAATAGCCGATACCATTTTTTATGAGAAGTGTTTTCATTGTCAGTCATAGTTTACACTCCTCATGCTTGGTTTTGCATTTTCTTTGGTCCTTTTGTGCTGCTTAGAAACTTAGCCTATTAGTGCCTTTAAAGATAGCTTGACTATTTTAAAAACGGCAGTAGCATATACTTATGGCAAATTGATGAGAAAGAAGAAAAAGACAAAAATGTTAATACATTTTCCAACTTCTTAGATAACCACAGTTAAATTTTGTAATGTCTCCTTAATCTTTCTTAGGTGTAGTCCGTTTTGATTTTAAAACGTCAGTTATGTAAATTTGTTTCCTGAGTTGTTTTTTTTCCAATTTAATATACTTTTTTGTAGTTTTTTAAAAAAATTTTGCTATATATGCAACAATGTAATTATTACATACTGGCTCAGGTGAGTACACCAGGTATAGTTTAACCAAATCGTTACTCTTAGACACTTAAATCGTTTTTAGTTATTTGATTATTTTGCCATAGACTAAAATCTTTCTTTATAATACACTACCATTTTTGTGACTGTTCAAATACATTTTAATTCCATTTGTTGAAGTATCTCTTATTTAGTTAACCCATGTAAGTCTTAAGATGTCTCCTGGTTAAGAGCATGGACTGTGAACTCTTTGGACAGATAGTTCTGAGTTTTAGAATCGCACCAGTTACCTTACCAGCCTCTTGGGTTTCTTCATCTGTTAACTGGGCATTAACTGGGCCTGTCTTTTAGGGTGGTTGAGGGACATAAATGAAACAAAGCGCTTAGCAGAGTGTCTTAGATACAGTGAGTGCTTAGTAAATAGCTATAGTAATTGTCATTGAATTGGTTGTGTTTTATTGAAATAAAGCAGTTAAAATGTAATTCTCATTTCTATATTATACCTAACATGCCATCTCCTCTAATTATGTGCTTCATGGGAATATGTGTACGTGGTAAATGAGAGAATGCCAGTTTGTGAGATGGCAAAAGTCCTCTTATTATAAATGAATTTTGTAGTTTGAAATTCTGGAATGGTTGTTACGCATACACCATGAACTCTTCATGAAAATGGTTTTCTCTGATTAGCATTATTATACTGCTTTACCAGAATGTGGCTTTGAGGTTGCTAGCATATTATGCCCTCTGTCCTTCAGACATTCAAACTAGGTGGAATGTTTGTCATGTAGAAGAGGTTTTTTATTTGTGTTTGTTTATTTTTGAGAGAGAGAGGGGCAGAGAGAGAACAAGTGGGGGAGGGGCAGAGACAGAGGGACAGAATCCAAAGCAGGCTCCAAGCTGACAGCAGAGAGCCTGACATGAGACTCAAACTCACCAACCACGAGATCATCATCTGAACCAAAATCAGATGCTCAACCTACTGAGCCACCCAGGTACCCAAAAAGGTTTTTTGTTTGTTTGTTTTTAATTTTGTTAGTTCTTTTCAAATGGCCTCACTCTAAATGTTTTTTAAAAAATATCAGGCATAACTTACTTGCCAAATAATACAAAGAATGACAATAGTGTATAATATGTCAGAGTCATTTCCTAGAGCAACGTCAGAATCATGAGATAAGGAAATATCTGTTTTGCAAAATGTCAGAATATAATGATTTGCTGACAGTTCTGATGAAATAAATTACTCATTTCTTCTCGATTTTAAATTTGTAGAAATGCTTTAAAATTGTTAAGTGCTTCCTCAGTGGCTGTCTTGCTTCTTTCCGTGGAGTTATGTTATTTGCTTATCTGGAATTCTAATGGCTTAGGATTTGTTTAAATGAATCACATATAGGCTGATGCTCTGACACGATGGTTTGGATTGTCAATTTAAGATCTTTTAGTACAGAAAATATTTTATTAGAGTTTAGTATTTTTTCATCATAAATACAGTGCATGCTCTACTCAGCTCATTTTTAAAATTTGGAAAGAGAAATAGCAGAGCATGTAAGTAAGCTATAAGTCCTATCATTCACAGTATTTTGTCCTGATCTTTTCTCCATTCATATAATTTTTAGAAAAAAGAAAATGGAGACTATACTGAACAGGCATTTTTATGACCTCCATTTTCTTCTTTCAGCTTATAGTGAATATTTTCCATGTTCTTAAATATTCCTCTGGAAAAAAAAATCCCTTTTACTTCTTTGGCTCATTGTGAGCACCCAATAATTATTTTCCAGTTTTGAAGTCATTGTTTCAGTGGCTGTACAAGATATCATTATATATGTGTCATAATTTATTTACTCCCTTGTTGATTAACAGTTGGACCATGTTTTTGCTACTGTGATTAATACTGGGGTGAATAGCAATGCACACATGGTTTTGTTCATACGAATATATAGTATACACCAGAATATTTCTTTAGAGTAAAGTCATAGATACTGAACCACAGGGTCAAACATTTCAGACCTCTTTGTATATTCTTTAGCATAGTTCCAGTGACTTTCTAACATATACCAATTTATGCATTGATTGGCAATATGTTCAGTATTCTTACCTACTTGAAAAATTTTTGTGACTAAAATTTTTAAAGGTCGAGTGATACTTTACATTCACTGTAATGCACACAGATCTAACATGTACAGTTTGATTCATTTTCTGAAACTTTATTTTGAAATAATTTCTGACTTACAGGAAAGTTGCAAAAATAACACAAAGAATTCCCGTATAGCCTGTATCCAGATTCCCCAAATGATAATGTCTTAATCACACGTGTTTTATCCTGCTCTTTCCATTTCTGTTCATAATGTTTTTTCCTAGAACCCTTTGAGATTAAGTTGCAGACTTGGTGCCTTTTTACCTCTAAACACTTGATTGTGTGTTTCCTAAGAATAACGATAATGTCTTACATAACCACAGTGTAATTATTTAGATAAGTAATTAACATCAATATGATACTGTTTCCTAATCCCATGCCTTATTCCAATTATGCCAGTTGTCCCACTGATAATATCCCTGATAGCAAAAGAAGTAAAAAATTGTTTTCCATGTTTCATGTTCCAGTCCTGGATCACAGGCTCCATTTGTCAGGTCTCTCTGTCTTCTTTAGAATGGAACAGTTCTGTAGGCTTATTCTTCTCTTTTCCCTCCCTCCCTCCCTCCCTCCCTTCCTTCCTTCCTTCAAGTCTTTTATCTAATTTTGTGGAATGATAATCATTAACTTGTGTTCATCTCTTGGCTCCTCCTGATTAGATTAGGCTGGGCCCATTTGGCAGGAAGACCACAGAAGTGATGTTGTGCCTTCTCAGTGGCAAAGATTATCTATCATTTTGACCTGTTACCAGTGGTGTTCATTTCAGACATATCGTTAAAGTTCCTCCACAGCAGAGTTACTGTTTTTCTCTTTGTAATTTTGTAAGTGATAAGTATACTGTGAGGAGATGTTTTGCCATTATATGAAAATCCTGCCCCTTTCAAACTCTTACCTATATTAACTTGTTTTAGTGTTCATTGGTAATTCTTGCCCAGAACTCTTATACTGGTAATTGCTAAGCAGTGGTTTTCTAATTACGTCATTCCTTACATTTATTAGATGACATTCTACTTTAAGGTGGTATCTCCTTTCCTTTCTGCCCTCTTTATTCATGAATTTATATCAGCATGGAATCATGGAGTCTTAGTCTATTAAGTAGTAAATAATACTGTTTATTCATAGTAATTCTGTTATTTATTTTGATGCTCAAATTATCTCAGATTTGGCCAGTTGGTACTCCCTTAAACTGGCTTCTTTGTCCTTTTGAGATGTTCCCATCATCGTTTGCATGCTTACTTGCTTTCTGGCAGACCAGTACGTTCCAGGCTCGAGTTTTACTTTTCTTGCCATCAGCCATTTCTCTTAGGAAGTCTGGTTGATTTTAGTGGAGTATTTATAGACCAAGACCTGGGAGCTGGGTGTGTTCATCACTACTGTTAGTTCATTGCTTCTTCTCTGTAGACAAAATTAGGAAATGCATGTTTTTACACACACACACACACACACACACACACACACACACACCTGTGTATCTATTCTTGTCTACCTGCATCACTGCATATATTAAAAATCGGGCATCTTTACGGCCACCTCTGCTTTTATCCAGTGCCTCCCCCTTTCCGTATTTGTAACTCCCTCACATGCCCCGAGCGGGGCAGGGAGGGGGAGCAGTGGAAAAAACTACTCCCATCCTGATCCTGTCGTCCACTTTGTATTTTCTTTGGTGTTTAATTCTAGAATACACATAGTATCAAAATTGCTAACTTATGCCACTGGGGAAAGTGAATCTGGTACACTTGAAACAGGCAAACTTTATGGTCTTTAAATTGTATCTCAGTAAACCAGGGCTCTTGGGTGGCTCAGTTGGCTAAGTGTCTGGTTTTGCCTCAGATCATGGTCTCACCGTTCGTAAGTTTGAGTCCCGCTTTGGGCTTGTGCTGACAGCTCAGAGCCTGGAGCCTGCCTCGGATTCTGTGTCCGCTACTCTCTCTGCCTTTCCTCCGTTGCCCCTCAACAATTAATAAACATTAAAAAAGGGTATTTGCTAACTGGAGTTGAATATTTCCCTTCTTTTTGTCTTTACCCCAAAGGCGTATAGTCAAAATACTGTATTCAAAAGTTGCTGATGGGGCGTCCGACTTCCGCTCAGGTCATGATCACATGGTTCGTAGGTTCGAGCCCCACATGAGGCTCTGTGCTGACAGCTCAGAGCCTGACCTTCTTTCGGATTCTGTGTCTCCCTCTCTCTCTGACCCTCCCCTGTTCACGCTGTCTCTCTATCTCAGAAATAAATAAAATATTAAAAAAAAAAGTTGCTGAGGTTGGTTCTGTCTCCTCTTCAGTGTGTCCATGTTATTTATTTGAAATACAGTTTTTTGAAATACAGTTATTTGAAATACAGAATAAAAACACATTTATTGTGTTTATATTCAAATCTGGATGCTGCTCCAGCTTTGCTGATATTATTAATTTATTTTTGAGAATGTGTTATATTATCCAGATTCTGAAAGTTAAAATTATATTTTAAAAAAGTTGCCCTCAGGTAAATGTCACTGCCTGCCCCTCTAGCCCACCCCATTCCCATTCCCCATCCATTCCACCCTGTTTCCCCACCCACTGGAGGTTATCAGTCTCCATACTTTCTGGCTTCTCCTTCCTTTCATTTTTTCCCATCTAAGCAGCTGTAAATATATTTTCTTGTTTCCTCTTCTTTCTTATGCAAGAGGTGCTGTTGCAGTTTTGTAGTTTGCTTTTTTCATTTAATATTTTCTGAAAACTGCTTCATCCCAGTTTATAAGAGATGCTCCTTATTCATTTCCATGGCTGTGTAGTATTTCGTGGCATGAATGCACTATGATTTATTCCACCAGTCCTGTTTGGGAGGGGGAGGCATTTAAGTTGTTCACAGCATTTTGCAGTTACAAATGGGGCTGCAGTAAATATCTTGGGCACATACCGTTTTATATACGTCGGAGGTTTATCCTCCAGGTGCTTTCCCACATAGAGATGGGTCAGAAGGTGAAGCGGGGCTCCTGGGCAGCTCAGTCAGTTAAGCATCGAGCTCTTGGTTTCAATTCAGGTCATGATCTCATGGTTTGTGGGTTTGAGCCCCACGTCAGGCTCTGTGCTAACAGAGCCCCCTCTCTCTGCCTCGCCCCCTCTCTTTGTGCTAACAGAGCCCCCTCTCTCTACCGGCCCCCTCTCTCTGCCCTTCCCCCGCTCTCATGCTCCCTAGCTCACTTAGCTCGTGCTCTCTGTCTCTCTCTTTCAAAAAAAATAAACTTAAAAGTAAAGGTGAATGCATTTGTAGTTTTGTTACGTATTGCCAAATTCTTTTCCCAGAGGGCTGTACCCCTTTGCACTCTGATCAGCAGTGGATGAGAATGTTTATTTCAGCCTCACAGCAGAACGTGCTGGCATATATTTTTGCCATCAGGTATTCTGGTGTAATTTAATTTCCTTTCTCTAACTCTGAGTAAGGTTGAACATCCTTTGATATGTCTAAGCACTGTTTCAGAATCATCTTTGGAGGAGAGTGTAAATTATCAACTCATTTCTCAGTCTGATTTTTAAATAATTTATGTGTCAGAGAGATCAGCCCCTCCTCCTCAGTGTGTTTGTTTTGTTTTATTTTAATGTGGCCAATATTTATTAGTCTTTACTTTTTTTTTTCTTTTTTGCTTTTGGATTTGGGGTCACAGTTAGAAAGCTTTTCCCTATATCCGGGTTACAGAAGGGTCCCATCAGTGTTTACTTAGAGTACTCCTGTGGTTTGAGGGTTTTGTTTAACTGTTTATCCCTGATGTGCTTCGAGTCATTTTAATCCAGTAAGGCTCTTTCTCCTCCCTTACATGGTGCTTTGTTTTCTCTGTGCCTTGGGTGTTTTCATTTTTTTCCAAATGAGCTTACATATCAACTTTAGCCCTATTACAGTGAAAGCTCCTTGGTGTTTTTATTGACATTGCATTAAATGTGTAAATTAACTTACAGAAAAATAGCATTTTTATGATGTGATATCATCCTGTCCAGGAACAAGGACTGTCTTTCTATTTGTTCAAGCTGACTTTTAGGTTTTTACAGGAGTTTTACACCTCTTTAATTTACTCCTAGGTGCTTACCTTCTTTGTTGATATTATTGATGGGTTTTTCTCTACATTTATATTCTCTAGCTTATTTTTTCTGTATCTGAAGGCTGTACGTGTTTGAATGTATGCTACTGGCAGTTTGCCAGGTTTCTTAAATCTGTAAATTTATGTATTTGGTCTAATTTGGGGAATTTTCAGGCATTATCTTCACAAGGATGTTTTCCGCCTCATTCTCACTGCCCTCCTCCTGAAACTCCAGTTGCTCAGAAGGTAGAAGCTGTGATACCATCCGTGTGCCTCGGTGGCTCTGTTCTCTGGTTTTTGAATCTGTTTTTCTCTGAGGCACATAGTTTATTTTCACTCATTTTCATATATTTTTTGATTTTTTTTTTATTTCTTCAAGGTTGCTAACATACAGTGTAGTGTTGGTTTCAGAAGTAGAATCCAGTGATTCATCACTTACATACAACATCCACTGCTCATTCCAGCAAGTGTCCTCCTCAATGCCCATCACCCATTCAGCCCACCCTCCACCTGCATCCCCTCCAGTAATCCTCAGTTTGTTCTCTGTATTTAACAGTCTCTTAAGATTTGCCTCCCTTTCTGTTTTTATCTAATTTTTCCTTCCCTTCCCCTATGTTCTTCTGTTGTGTTTCTTAAATTCCACACGAGTGAAATCATATATTTGTCTTTCTCTGACTTACTTATGTTGCTTAACGTAATACACCCTAGTTCCATCCACGTTGTTGTAAATAGCAAGGTTTCATTCTTTTTGATCGCTGAGTAGTATTCCTTATGTATATGTATATATCTCACATCTTTTTTTAAAAATATTTGTTTATTTTTGAAAGAGAGAGAGAACGAGCAGGGGAGAGGCAGAAAGAGGGAGACATACAGAATCTGAAGCAGGCTCCAGGCTCTGAGCTGTCAGCACAGAGCCTGACGTGGGGCTCAAACTCATGAACCATGAGATCATGACCTGAGCCGAAGTCGGACACTTAACTGACTGAGCCACCCAGGCGCTCCCATATATACATCTTCTTTATCCACTTGTCACTCGATGGACATTTGCACTCTTTATATAATTTGGCTTATTGTTAAAAGTGCTGCTATAAAAATTGGGGTGCTATGCCCCTTCGAATCAGCATTTTTGTATCCTTTGGATAAATTCCTAGTAGTGTAGTTGCTGGGTTGTAGGGTAGTTCTATTTTTAACTTTTTGTGGAACCCCCATACTGTTTTCCAGAGTGGCTGTGCCAGTTTGCATTCCCACCAATAGTGCAAAAGTGTTGCCCTTTATCCGCATCCTTGCCAACATGTATTGTTGCCTGAGTTGTTAATTTTAGCCATTCTGACAGATTCTTTGAGGTGTTATCTCACTGTGGTTTTGATTTGTATTTCTCTGCTGATGAGCGATATTGAGCATCTTTTCATGTTTGTTAGCCATCTGGATGTCTTCTTTAGAAGAGTGCCTATTTGTGTCTTCTGCCTATTTCTTCACTGGATTATTTGGTGTTGAGGTGTTGAATTTGATAAGTTCTTTATAGATGTTGGATACTAACCCTTTACCAGATATGTCATTTGCAAATATCTCCTGCCATTCTGTCAGTTGCCTTTTAGTTTTATTGATTGTTTCCTCTGTTGTGCAGAAGTGTTTTATCTTGTTGAGGTCCCATAGTTTGTTTTTGCTTTTCTTTCCCTTGCCTTCAGAGACATGTCGAGTAAGAAGCTGCTGCAGTGAGGTCAAAGAAGTTGTTACCTATTTTCTGCCCTAGGATTTTGATGGTTTTATTTTTATAGATATTTTTAAATATTTTTCTGATCACTACTTTGAATAAATGCCATAGATTCTGGTGAGAAGTTCTTTCATTTTAGTTTGTGTTTTTCCTCTTCTCTGTGGCTTAATAGGAGATACTATTAATTTCCGGGCCTTTTTAGTTTTTTTCTATTTTATTAATAATTTCTAGTACTGCATTGAGATTGGAGTGTTCATATTTTTTTTATGAAACTTGCTTAAGTTTTCTTTGTGCCCTAATATGCGATTTTTTTTTTTTTTAATATTCCATATGTAGTTGAGAAAGTGTCTTCAGGGTCATCAAGGTATAAAGTTCACTGCATAGTGCTACGACCTCCTTATTGGTTATGCGTGTTAGGCCTTGTATATCCTTTCTCATCTGTCTTCTTCACGTGTCTTGAACTGGACAGACAGATTAACGTCTCCTATTCTTTGTGGATTTCTGTCAGTGTCCCATTGCTCCGCCTGGGCTTTTTATTGTATGAGAGCAGTTATGTTGTTTTGTGCTTACTCACAGCTGTTACAGTCTTGTTATTGATTATGGCCTTTTACACTAAGAGGTGTCCTCTTGGTCACAGGCAGTGTTTCTAACTTGAATTCTGTGTTTGGTGCTCAGGATCACTCCCCCTCCACATCCCGGTCTGTAACACGTGCTCCCTAGTCACAGTGCCCCAGGCTGTACCTCCGGCAGGCGTGTGAAGCCTCATTCAGTTATCACATGAGGGCTTCATTTTATTTTATTTATTTTAATGGATGAGTGGGTTTGTTGTCGTCGTTGTTGTTTTAAGATTCTTTAGAGCAATCTTTGCTCAGTTGTTTCCAGAGTTTAGACACCCACATAAATCCTCTGTTGCGTTCAAGTTTTGTAAATAGTAGAGACTGTTTCAAAATTATCATAGTACATAAAGGAATTTCTCTGTTCCCATAAGTATCATTGTGGGGTTTTTTGTTTTTATTTGTCAAGGTATAACTGACATACAATAAACTGCACATATTTTAAGTATTCATCTACAGGGATTTTGACCTCACTACAATCAATGTAACATGTTCATCACCCTTAACGATTTCCTCATGCCCCTTTGTAATCCATTTCTGTCTCCACCATGGTCTCCAAGCCACCGCTGATCTGCTTCCTGTCACTGTAGATTAGTTTGCGTTTTCTAGAATTTTTAAAAAACAGAATCATATGGGGCACCTGGGTGGCTCAGTCAGTTAAGCATCCAACTTCGGCTCAGGTCATGATCTCACGGTTCGTGGGTTTGAGCCCCGCGTCAGGCTCTGTGCTGACAGCTCATAGCCCGGAGCCTGCTTCAGATTGTGTCTCCCTTCCTCTCTGAGCCTCCACTGCTCTCACACGCTCTCTTTCTCTCTCTCTCTCTCTCTCTCTCTCTCTCTCTCTCTCTCTCACAGAAATAAATAAAACATTTTAAAAAATAATAAAAATAATTTAAAAAGCAGAATCATATATACATGTGTTCCTTTTTGTTTGGCTTCTTTCATTCAGCATAATTATTTTGAGATTTATCCATATTGTTGTTTGTTCTTTTTTATTGTCGAATAGTACTTCATTGTATGGATATACCACAATTGTTCACTATAATTTCTTGATCATAATTTTGTAAGTAGGTGGTAAGGAACTATGGCCCTAAACAAAGTATCTGGATCCCCTGGGCAAGAAGAAAGATTACTTCTTTGTCAAATTCCACTCCGATCATGATCTCAGGGTTCATGAGTTTGAGCCCCACATCAGTGCAGAGCTTGATTGGGATTCTGTCTCAGTCTGTCTCTGTCTCTCTCTCTGCCACTTTCCTGCTTGCTCGCTCTCTCTCTCTCAAAATAAATAAACAAAAACAAAAACAAAAACTAAACCTTTCCAGGCGCCTGGCAATTAAGCGACCAGCTTCGGCTCAGGTCAAGATCTCATGGTCTGTGAGTTTGAGCCCCACATTGGGCTCTGTACTGACAGCTCAGAGCCTGAAATCTGTTTGAGATTCTGTGACTTCCTCTCTCTCTGCATCTCCCCTGCTCGTGCTCTGTCTCTCTTACTCTCAAAAATAAATAAAACATAAAAAAACAAATAAAAATCTTTTGCATAGACAAGAGATAGAACAAAAGTGAGAAGGTGGAGTGGGGCTTCTGTCTGAAGACTTCAGTATTAGGAAGTCTCGGGGCCCACGCTGCTTGCTGAGAAGGGTGTGAGGGTGGTAATGTGGTGTGGTCTTGAAGAAAATGGAAATGATTTGAAACAGTGGCACAGTTAACTCCAAATAGACTCGATAAGACAAAGGAAACGGTTTGGAACACGTGTGACAGCATGACATGATTTCATATTAGATTTGGACAGTCATCTTACCTCTTTTATCGCCACCTTTGTCAGGTCCCCCAAGATGGCCAGATAGGATACCCGGTCAGATTATCAAAACAAAGGCAAATGTTTAATTCCTCAGGATAACTGTATGGAAGTCAAGCAGCAGGGTCAGAGGGTCCCCCCTCCCCATTTGAGTTGTAGGGTGAAGCAGTATCTCACAATCGTAAGTAAGGTACCGAGCCTTTAAAAACAGTTTCTAGAGGGGCGCCTGGGTGGGTCAGTCGGTTAAGTGTCCAACTCTTGGTTTCAGCTCAGGTCATGATCTCCAGGTTTGTAAGTTTGAGCCCCATGTGGGGCTCTGCACTGACAGTGTGGAACCTGCTTGGGATTCTCTCTCTCCCTCTCTCTGCCCCTTCCCTGCTCACATTCTCTCTGAATACATAAATAAATGTTTAAAAAGTAAAGAAAAATAAAAACAGTCACTAGAAGAGTTAATTTTTACTAGTCTCATGTTGCTAAATTACATACAACCATAAATGTATAAATGCATACAGAGAAGTATATGCTTGTGTTTAGTAGCACTTAACCACAAAACAGAAACACTTTTGCATATCATTTAAAAAATCTGCAAAGCTCACGAAATGCAAATCAGTGTCAGTTTGCTGTGACACGATGCATTTTTGCCCCCGGATGGCTGTTGCAGGACCCGACAGAGGTGCCCACGGCCGTCGCGTGGCCCTGAGCCTGGGCTGCCTGGTGCCCGGTCGGCGCATCTCCCCGCTGCCTGTGCTCTGTTCACAGCGCTGCTGGCCCGGCACCGTTTCACCTCCTGTGGGCTTGAATGTGTGTTGTGTAGCTCTCACAACTGAATTGTGTTTACCTCCAAAATTAAGCTCTTTCCACACAACCATCCTGCCTCTCCCCTTCATAAATCCATCTGGGATGTTATCACCCCCTGAATTACACGCCTAATTACACGCCTTCAAAACTCATATGTAAATTTAGCAAAAAGAGAAAAAAAAGGCATACAGGTTTTTGCTTTTGGTGAAGAGAATGTTGGAGTCAGAAAACCAGGATTAAAGACCGGTGTTGGCTAGCAGGCCAGCTTCAAAACACAGTGTTTCATATCTGAACTGCAGTTTCTTTTGTTTGTTTGTTTTCCAAAGCAGCTGTCAGCACGCGTACCCCCTACCTCAGAGCTGCTGAAGATCAGAAGATCTTTAAGGCCCTCAAAAGATATGTTAAATTTACTTGCAATCTAAAAATCATGATCGCGGACGGGGACGTTTGTTATTTTCCCATTGAGGGTTTCGTGCATAGGCTCACTCTTAGTTTCTTACCGTTTTTTCCTCAGCAGAACGGGAGACGTTGGCTCTCCCTCCCGTAGGTGAAGCGTTCTCAACAGGGGCACCGCTGGCTTCTTGAGGGTTGAGGAAAAAAAAAATCACTCCTTTTTTGTAGAAGGCACAGATATACGTAAAGTATGTAAGCAGATATGTGGTAAATCTGTGGTATTAAAATTTCATGGGGAATCGTGAGGAAAACGTTACGGAAGAAAGGGCCGGCCGCTAGGGACGGTGATGCCCGAGAGGCAAAGAGCCAGTCCCGGGGCAGCGCTCGAACTCCCGAACTCCCGGGGCGGAGCGCAGCGTCCCGCTGCTGCAGCAGCTGCTGGGTCTTCCGTCATTGCCCGGATCTGACCCTCTCCCCGTTCACTCCTCCCTCTGTCTGTGCCAGACCTTCGAAGCTGTGGTCACCGCGTCCTCCCCTCTATCCTGAGAGGCAGAACTCACGGAAGCCTGCTCCGAAGATACGTGATCGGAGGAAAGCTTTGTTGTAAATCTGTGCGTGTTCATGAGTCACCATAAAGCTTAGAAATAGGGCAGGGATTTGAATGACTTTTTTTTTTTTTTAAAGCCGATAAAGTGTATTCTGTCATCTCCCCATCACCCATGCCGCAGTTTTGGGCAGGAGGAGACCGGTGGCACCGGTCGCTTGTGTACAGCCACCGCTGTGCTTGACCGATGCTGTCATTACGTGACGGGGACTGAGCGAGCTAGGCGGCGCCTTCCTCGGCCCCTGCCGCTTGCCCCGTTGCCTGTGAAGTTCCCGCCTCTCCTGTCAGCAGAGGTTAGTCAGCGGTCACCGATGGTCAGATGGTCAGACTCCAGTCCCGAGCAGCCGTGCCCGGGTCCCCGTCTGCAGGGAGGCTGAGGCACCCCCAGCGGGGCCGGCCCGCCACGTGTGTGTGCTGCGGTGACAGGGAGCACGGACACACACTGCTCTTTTGCCCTGTTTATTATGCCGCCACGCTGAATCGTTCAAAGTGTTGATGACCCTTCATCTTAGAAATCACAGGAAAATGTGTCCCTCCTCGTGAAATAGTGGTTTCCGTAGGGCTCATTTGTTAGTCTCTTTATATCTGAATTTAAAATGTAGTAAAAATGAAGGGCCTTTAGGATATGTTCTCTGATTTCAGAGATGGTGTTCTGTCCTTTTTTTAAAAAAAATATTTTAATTACCAGGATCTTTAAATTGGGTTTAGTAATTATTAAATTATTAGAATTTATCCTAACCACTTAGTTATTTATCTAAAGATACAGTATATGTTTTCTCTTATGTTTTTAGAGAGAGCGTGAGGGAGAGGGACAGAGAGACAGGGAGAGAGAATCCTAAGCAGGCTTCATACTCAGCACGGAGCCTGACTGGGGCTCGATCCCATGACCCCTGGGATCATGACCTGAGCCACAGTCAAGGGTCAGATGCTCATGCAGCTGAGCCACCCAGGCCACCTTAAAGATACAATATTTTTATAATGGTATTATAATTTTAAAAGAGGGAAAACTAAGGATCATATATGTATTTTACTAAAATATGGTTCCCTTGGGGAAAAAAATCGGGGGTAACCTAGACTGACATTTCCCCCCATGTGCATCCGGCCTGGTTGCCCACGTGTACATGACGCGTGCAGCACTGTGGCTCAGGCCTCGCGAAGGCCGCCCAGACTGTGCCCACATTCACTCTGGTGGCGGGCTCCTTGAGGGCCTGTTTCAAAGTCCCAGGATGCCGGAGATGAAAAGGAAAGGCATCGTCTCTTAGTCCTGTGTCAGGAACGGGACAGGAGCAGCACGACTCGGGATTCAGCGGTCTGTTTCCGTTCTGCTGCTAGTTACAGAGCCCCTCAGCCCCGGCCTCTTCCGTGGGGCGGCGCTGCCCGGGCGCCGCAGTGCTGCCCAGTCTGTCTTTACCGAAGCACAGTGTCTTTTCTATCAGCAGCTTTATGAGCATACGGTGACTCTGCCAATTTTTTTGTGGCGGTCCCTTGAGTTTGTTTGTTTCTGTTTCGATTCCCTGAAGCCTTTCCTGGATTATTCCTAGTCTCCAAGCCATACAGTTTTTCTCACGCTTATTAAATATCTATGCTTGGAGTAGTGGGAAAAATGACTTGATTTATGGCTCTCTCTTTCATACTGAAACAGCTCTTTTTGTGTGTGTGTATACACACACTCTGGAAGCATATTTATCATAACCAAAGTGGCTCTAATCACCTGTCATTTGAAGTTAAATGCCCCCCATGACAGTAGGGCCAAATGACACTGAAGATGATGTAGCACGTGTAGTAAGGAACAAGGACAGACCTACTGAGAGCAGTTCACGTGATAACTGTTAGTATTTTTTACTCAGATGGAATGCAAGCCTCCTTTCTCCTTTCGTCCCTGATTTAACGCAAAAGACATGAGGTAGGGCTGGGCTACGTGGGGGCAGCAGTCCCGGGTAGGGCTTCCCAGCCCGCGTGGGGGTCTGGGAACCTGGCGCCCCAGTAGCAATGTGCGCACCTGGTACGCGGTCCCTGCTTTCCCACCGGGACAGGAAGCATAATGCCTGGGCCTGGGATACCTGTACCAGAAAGTAATAACGTGGGCAGAGAATGGGCCATGACAGCTGGAAACTGAAGCCAGCGAGGGGACCAAGTCTGTAATAATCGGAGCATCAAAACAAATGAAGAGAACATGCTGTACCCCATTGAATAAAACAGGAACCCAGGAGTCCATGGTGATAGAAATAGGGAACATAAACGAGATCAAGGGAATTCTTAATCCTACAGTAGGATGTGCCGCTTGTAAACATAGAAGGAGTAATAGAATTTTCAAAATCACCCTTTGGTGACCATCACGGTAATAAATAATTCAGCCCCACACAATAATTTGTTACACAGAGAAAAACTAAGTTCCCAGTGAAGAAACATGCCCAGTACCATCATAATCAGTTCATCAAAATAAATGTTACCAGTTATGAGACAAACAGAATTTGGGCACTGCTTGATAGGCTGCAAAGAACACATCGCTGCTTCCATGATGTTCCTGCCAAAAATCATCCTGCCATAGCCTGAGTCTCTTCATGAAGACACACTGGATAACCTAAATTGAGGGGGATTCTCCGAAATAACTGCTCTGTGATCTTCAAAATTTAAGGGAAGAAGAGTCACCAGAGACTGAGAAACTATTGAAAATGGAAGAATGCTGAAGAGACTTGAAATAAGTCAGGCCACACACGATCCTCGTTTGGATCCTTTTGTTGGGACAATTAGCGGAACTTGAGTCTGTGGATTAGATGGTGATAAACCAGTGTTAGTTTTCTGATATTGATGGTAATATTGGGGTTTTATGGGAAAATGTCCTTGCTTGTAGGAATTACGCACCAGAGCGCTGAGGGTAAAGAGCCTTGTCACAGAAGGTTCAGCAAAAAAATGCTCTGTGAATTTGAAATTATTTCACATTTTTAAAAATAACAAAATAAATGTTCTTTCGGTCATATACATCACTAAGAAAATTATTCTTCTCTCTCAAAACTACAGAAGCAAGACTTTAGAAAGAAACCTACAGCGGGACAATGTGTTCCCTTATTGAGATTTTTTAATCTTTATCAGATACAAAAATAATAAGTTTAGAGAAGATCCTTAAAAGAGAACTGTTTCATTTTTTAACCCACTCAACACACACTGGCACCCACACAGCCAGTAAAAAACTTTGCCATGGCTGATAGAGCTCCGTATCTACTCAGATTTCTAAACACGTGGCCTGAACACAGTTGACGGAGGTTCAAAGCAGCATGATGAGAGAGAGAATATTAGGGTCTATTGTTATTGTTGTCCTTTTTAGCAAAGTAATTAAGAACACAGTCTCTGCAGCCAGGCAACCTGTGTCAGATCCCAGCCACCACATAGAAGACATGCGAGCTCCGACAAAATAGTCGGTTTTTCTGGGCCCCGGTTTCCCCACCTGTAAATTGCGATAATGTTCGACTCCCAGGTTGGCGGTGGGACAGAGGAGATGACGTATGGAAAGCACTTGGACTGGGGCACACCGTAAGCACTAAATAGAGTCGGCTACGGCTCTCGTTATGTCAGGAAATAATAATTTCAGGAAGGTTGAAATGCTTTCACGAAAGCATTCTGATACGGTTCTGTTGACTTCCTTCTCCCTCACCAGGAGTAGAATTGCCAGGGCGCCATAAAAGTTATGGCCTCTGCTGTTAAAACCTGTCTTAAGATCAAAGACTCAGGCTTTGGAAAGCTAAGATTGGTTAAATTCCAGACTTGCCACTTAGAAGCTTTGTGACTCAGGGCTGAGTCTGTAAAATGTCTGTAATGAACCAAAAATCACAGTGGTCAGAGAGGGCTCTTGGGGGTTAATTGAGATCAACTTCACCAAACTGCTAAAAAGGTGACTGACCTAAAGAATGTCCTCAAAAAACTGTGGTTGCTTTTCTTACTCCTTTGGAAATGCAGACAGTCGATGTGGATGAACAGGGACCTCAGATCAGAAATAGCAGCAGAGCATTTGAGCGCATTTTCGAGAACTGTGTGTGATAAGCTTCAGCGTTGTTTGTTTCTGTGGGGGTTTAGACTCCTGACACTGGGCTTACGCTGCTCCAGAAGGAATTCCACTTGACAAGAAGCATGTCATGTGTTGTGTAATCCCATTGTCGGGAGACGCTGGAGAAGAGTAGATAACTATCTTTCTCGAACAGCACAACTTTAGTGCACGCCAGTCCTGAACCCAGGGACAAAGGGCAGAACCCTCATCCAGGCCCCATCTGTGGTTCAGTGGTGAAGACGATACCGATTTTTCTGGCTTTGAAAATGTAAGTCTTTCTTTATCCCCCAGAAGGATCATGTCAGATACACACTGAAAATGTATGTGTGTACTTTCTTTTACAGAGAGAATGTGCTTCCTTCAGAGAACATTTCATCTGACATCAGTGACCAATAGTCATTGATCTAGGACTTACTTATTTAGAATGTTGAGTGTTATCAAAACAACTTTTCCTGGTGCAGCTTCTCCGGCTTTCATTTGTTCCTTCAATCATGCAACAAGTTTTATTGAAAACGAATACTTAAGGCACTTTGCTGGATGTTGGTTATAAAAAAGTGAGCAAAACCTATCCCTCACGGAAGAGGATTCCATCTATTGCTCTTACAGCCTCTAATGGGTTTTTTGGGAACCCTTTGCAAATGAGCCTACTTGGAACAAGTAAAAAAATCAGATTGGGTTGGCTGCAGCTGTGGGTAGATATGTATTTGCTGTGTACGAAAACAGGCTCGCGTCCACATTAGCCTGGAAGTGCCATACCTAGAGGTTCCCTCCAAGCAGCGCCCCTCCCGTCTGGTGGCCGGCAGCCCTGGCTTGCGGGAGGGGTACCCGTGGCTGATGACTCACGTGAGCTTAAACTTGGGCGGCTGGAGTCTGCTCTCCCGCCCCGCTGCGCCTGCTTCTCACACGGGGGAGGAGACAGACCATCCCTTAGCACAATCATGGCGATATTAACTCTCTCGGCCGACTAGTGGCACAAAGGGAAAGTGCCGCTCAGGTCCGAGTCGGTGACTGCAGCTTTCTGCCGTCACAGCGCATTTCCCTGTTACAAAGAGCCCCGGCCGTGCCCGGGAGAGCCGGCCACGGCGAAAGGCACCCCGTGAGCGAGCCTTGGGAGCGGGACGCCGGCCCGGCCAGGCAGTTATGCTGCTAGCGCGTTCCTTGAGTGAGGGGCCTGCGCCGAGATAAGAAAGACCCGCATCCTTCGGATGCCCTAGACCGCCCTTCCTTTAGCCGGAGAACTTAATGAGTAATGGATGTGCCTGTCTGGCCGATAGAAAGTATTTCCACAGCCTGCGGGTGTGTTTAGAGAGAGCCGGAGAGAGACCGCAGGCAGCAATTTGTCTTCTTAGGTATCAGCAAAGTCTTCTCTTTTAACAACTACAGGATTTATTTTTAACTGCTTGACTCAGTGTTTGTCAGATGATTCGGACCATCAAACTGCAGATGGAAGGACCCGGCGGCGCGGTGGGGGGAGGAAGGGGGAGCCGGCACGGCGGGGGAGAGGGGGCTGGCTGGGAAAAGGGGTGGGATTTCAGCATCGTGCCTCCGGGCGTCTCTGGGAGGGAGGTGGGGAGAGTTGAGGGCTTCCCGCAGGCAGCCGCGCGGCTGTGTGCTCGCCGGCCGGCCGGGAGCTAGAGGGGAATGGCTGCCTCCGGCTGCTTAGAGACCTGATCGCCCGGGACTGAGACCGGAGTGCTGTCAGGAGGGACCCGGGGCCCAGGGACCAGACCGGAGCGTGCTCTGCACATTGCGCTTTTCTCCCGCTTGATGCTGCCCGTCTCTAGGAGCCTCTCACCATGATCGATAGCTCCAAGAAGCAGCAACAGGGCTTCCCGGAGATTTTAACTGCGGGGGATTTCGAGCCAGTCAAAGAGAAGGAATGCCTTGAGGGGAGCAACCAGAAAAGTCTTAAGGAAGGTCAGTGTGCGTGGCCGGGGCCCCAGGCGCCGGGTCCGTGTCCGCCGCCAGCCAGGCTGCGCGCGTCTGTGTGCCGTGTGCCCACCTTGCCGTGTGTCCGCTCTCTGTGCTTGCTCCTCTGCCTCACTCGCTCCGAGTTCCTAGAAATGAAAGCGCAGTGCTGTCCTCGGTGGCTCTCTCCAGCCGTCCCCCAGCTCGCAGACCTCGAGGCATGTTGCAGTCGTTAGTGCAGGACGGGGACTTGAGGGCACTTGAGCACGCCAGCCCAGCTTTCAGTGAAATCCTCCCAGGTCCATCTCCTGCATTTTCTCATGCTCTCCAATTTTTCCTTGCCACCCGCCCCCACCCCGTTAGGAGAGGCCATTTCCCTTTCCATATTCTTCAGAACACTATTTGCTTTAGGCTTAAACACATAATTCCAGGAAAATTAATGTTTTCCAGTTGACACGTTCATGGTTTTTATTGTTTAAAGCCAGGAAGGTAGCTACCGCTTTCTTAAGTAGATCTTTAAATGATGGGTGCAATTGGTTGTAATGCACAGCGCATCGTTTTGTTTTGTTTTGTTTTTTTAAAAACATTGCATAGTTTTGTGGAGTTTTTTAACAAAGCATAAAATAAGCATGTGAACGCTTATTTTATCACTGTTGGTGGCCGCTGCACGGCACCTCAGTGACTGACGTGAGAAGAGGCCAAAGGTGTGGCTTTGCTCGTCCCCTCGTCCCGGCATACGCTGAAGTGTGGCCGGCCCGGGGCCAGCCGGGCTCCGCAGCAGCAGCTGGAGAGCTAGGGCCCTGCTTCAGGAGGTTCAGGACCTACTGGCGTGAAGTTTTCCCTGAATTTGGGATCCTGAAGGCCGCCCCTCGCAATGCTTGTTGACTTTGAAATTTGCTTTTCTGGTGTTCTTTGGGAGAAAAAACCACCAGCATAACCTCTCTTCGTTTTATCTGCTTTCAGCTCCTGCCATCAGCCGCCCCCTCACCTCTCCACTCGCTCTCGCTCATCTTCTAGACCCAGAGAGTAAATGCAGAGTTCTCTGCCTGAGTAGCAGTTGGAGAGTCTTCCGAAAGCATATTGCCCCCTTTTTTTGCTCACTTAGAGTATGAGAGTGTGACAGTAGAGATTGTTACAGATTTAAAAGATAAGAAAAAACAATAGTTGGACTTTTTAGAGTTGAACTACTTTTGAGTGTGGGTAGAAAAACCCTCTAGATCAAAACAAACGACACACAATGATGTATAAATAGCTGTTGCCAGGAATCAAACAATGGGGTCGCCTCTGCTTGTATGCAGCAAGCCTTACTGTGGATTCCTCTAAAATCAATACCACTAGGGGGTTTAGGATACCTTCTGGAGATTTACTGAAGGAACTTAAGGGTTTTAAATTATAACTTAAAAAAAAGTTAAGAATTATCTGTGTATCATTTAAGTCAAGTTCAAGCGTTAAGCTCCTGTTAATACCTTAAATTAAAAAATGTTTGTGCTACTTAAAAACTGAGGAAGATGGAGATGTCACAACCGCAGAGCAAGATAAAGGAGCCTGGAAGCAAAGATTAAAAATATAAAAATGGGGTAGAATTACCAACAAGCACAGCAAAGCAGAGTTGACGTGGTTACATAAGGTACAGGTTGTTTCCCGAATGACTGTGACCGTGCCTTCCGGTTAAACTTGTGTGACCGTGTGATGTCAGAGGAGCAAGAGCATGGACTCTCAAGTGAGATGTACTTGGGATCAGGTCCTCGGCACACCATTTTCTACCATTGTGACCCTGGACAGGTTCACTGCTCTGAGCCTCAGCTTATGTCCTCATGTGTACAATAAGGAGAATCAATATGTACTTGACGCTGATTTTATGGGATGCCCAATTTGATGCCATTTTGTCATTCCTCTTGTCTGTTTTTCAGCACTTTGTTACTTTTTCCTTCTATTTAAATTAAAATTTTAAAAATTCATATATATATTTACCAAATAGAGAAATATTTTATATATTACTGTCATGTAAATTCATAGGTATAAAGAGGTAAATGGAGAGAACTTTCATATTTTAAAATACTCCAAAGACGTGTTTGGGTAAAATTAATGTCTTTCACCACAGCTGCATTGAACAGGGTTTTCCTTATACCTCAACAGATTGCATTTCTACTCATTTTCTGCTAGAGATAGGGCTGCGGGGGGGGGGGGGGGGTTGGGGAACAAGCCCGTAGATATCAAGGATCGTCTGTTACCTCCAAGTTAGTGACAGTGAAAGTGAGGTTAGACGTGGGTGTCATTAGAACAGAAAAAAATAGAAGCAATCTTACAGGGAGCCCTTTTTATTTGGAGTGGTAAGAAAACAACGTGGTTCCTGTGCAAGATGGAGCTCCTGAATTCACGGTGTCACAGTCCCTGCCCGCCGATGAGGACCCATGGTCAGCTCATCGGACATAGAGCACGACGTTGGGACAGCCCTCTACTGAGTCGTCTGCTTTTGGGCCTTGGACCATATGTTAGTTGTATCGATCCATGAAAGTCGATTGATACGGCAGCAGTTGTGGAAGCAGTGAAATGCCCTAGAGTCTCATTAGATCCTACGCTGTTTTGTCAAAAGAGACTAATAGACAAGTGACTATAAGTGTCTAATGGTTTCTGTCTCCCGTGTTAAGGAACACTAAAAATACTTGATATTTCACATCAGTAGTGTTTCATTTTCCACTCCTTTTTGACAAAGTTGGTTTCTGTTTATTTGAAGGAATGCCCACTGGTTTTTTTTTTGTTTTGTTTTTTGTTTTTTTAATGTCAAGATCATAAGTTTCCAGGTAATGAGGAAGGATAAATCTTGGTCCATTCAGTTCCCACGGCACAGACACTGCTCGGCCTCTCTGGTGTTTCTGACATGTGTCCACTGTAAGGGGTTGGAAGTCCAGTCTGCTGCTCCTGCAGATGCTCTGTTTCTCACTTACGTGAGGATATATCCGAATTCCTGTTACTATTGACAGTGCTGGTTAGCCGGAATTGTTATCGCGGGGGTGGGGGGGGGGGGGAAGCAGACTCTATTAGCAAGTAATCATAGGCTTCAGGGAGTCTCTTCTGTACCTTAACAAGAAAACGTGGGAATACCTATTGAAAATTTAAGAGGAAAATGTTCCTAGTGTCAACAGCCTAGAAGGGGTTGTCATTACATACCAAAGAATTGTTTGGCTAACAAAGCCTGTTACCTGCCACTTTTGTTCATGCTTATATGAACTTTCTGATAAATACCAGTCCATGCGTGTAGAGGGAGAATTTCATTATTAGCTGCTTTAGATGAAGATAGGAGTAAGTATCGTGGATTCTCCTGACCAAATTGAAAATAGAGAATTCTCCTCAGACTAGCTTATTTTGTCAGAGCAGCAGTAGGGAGTCTCAGCCTTTGACTTGTCCACAAAAGGATGTGAACATTTTCTAGTTGTGTGCGATGTGGATGAGATTTAAATTCAATTTCTGGTTCTAGAACTGAAGAAGGACATTACAGATCACTGAGTGGACAACCAAAGAATTAACAGTTACAGATTTTGAAGGAAAATCAAATAAGCTGAGGTGATTTAATTCAAATAAGTGGTTTGATCGGAGTCATTATTAAAATAATGAATCATAATAGCGGTGCTACCAGCTAGTTATCATTAAGCAGGAAAATGGATGTTCAGTGTACAGAGCTCTCTAATGGTGAGAATAAAAACCACAGGAAGAAAACGGGCTGTCTATTAATTTACTTTCACTAAAACTAATTGCTCTAACAAACAGCCCCTAAACTCAGTGTTTGAACCAAAGTGTATTTCTTGGTCAGCACAGTCCAAGGTAGATCAGACTGCCACCCTGGTCAGTGACTTGGGGGCTCTGGGCTGCCCTCGTGGTGGTGGTCAACCCACGGGTGTGGCGGGGAGAAGATTTACAGATTTGTGGGGCCACACTCCCCCTTCCATCATGGCTGGTAACTCACAGTTGAGATAAAGTATGTGGAAGTTCGTGGTAGATGGCATAGTAAACAGTGGAGTAGATGGACGGGGCTCTAGTAGATCTGATTAAGAAAAAGTGCATATTTGTTTGAAATCCTCTAAGCAGACCATCCTGGGGAAGAGAGATTAAACAAATACCTTTACCAAAATGCCAACTTTTCTAGATGTTGGAAATTATCTTGTACATACTCTTCCTGCACTGTCCATTAGCTATGTGTGGCTGGTTAAATTTCAAATAATTAAAAGGAAACAATTTTTTTTTTAATCCAGCTCCTTCATCACATTAGGCACAGGTCGTTGGTGCCTGCCGTACTGAGCAGCACAGATGATAAAAGATTGCCACCTGCGTTGCTCTGCCCTCCCCCCTCCACGCCCCTCCTGTCCATGTTCCTCTCACCTCACCTCTACAGGCTCAGAGGGTGGGAAACCCCAATCCGACGCCATTTCCTACAGCAAGCCACTTGACCCTATGAGCAAAGAATAACTTCCTCCTTCTGTATATTCCCAATAACTTGATCTGCATCTCTCAGTGGCATTTTTACCTTTTGCTGTTTTAAAAAATTTTTTTAATGTTTATTCTAGAGACAGGGGTGGGGAGAAGGAGAATTGAGTTGGGGAGGGGCAGAGCAAGAGGGAGACACAGAATCTGAAGCAGGCTCCAGGCTCTGAGCTGTTAGCACAGAGCCCCACGTGGGACTCAAACCCACGAACTGTGAGATCATGACCTGAGCCCAAGTCAGACGCTTAACTGACTGAGCCATCCAGGTGCCGTTACCTTTTGCTGTTGTGATTTGCATATGTATCTTTATTATCTTCACTATTAGACCATAATGACTTGGGGGGATAGAATTCTTACTTGGATCATTTTTGTACCTCACCCCCAGTGTCCTGCATCTCATAGACACATTATTATTATGCAACAAGGATTTAAAGAGTATTATCTGCCTCCTTGCCTTCTTAAGCAGAATATTATTTGAACTATTCCCATCAGATATAATTTATAATCAGTTATTTTTAAACAATTTTTTAATGTTTTATTTATTTCTGAGAGAGAGAGAGAGAGAGCGTGAGCAGGGGAGGGTCAGAGAGAGAGGGAGGCACAGAATCTGAAGACAGGCTCCAGACTCTGAGCTAGCTGTCAGCACAGAGCCGGACACAGGGCTCGAACCCATGAACCTTGAGATTATGACCTGAGCTGAAGTCGGACGCTTAACCGACTGAGCCAGCCAGGTGCCCCAATTTATAATCAGTTATGAACTAATAACCGCAAATGTAATGCATCAGTGCCTCAAGGCACTGTGAGGTGTATAGAGGGACCCCTAGACCATTACTAGATTGCTAGCATTGTTATTTATTGTTTGATTTTTGCCAAAATCTGGCTGCCCTCCCTTTGCTGATAGGCTGCTTCTAAGCTTCTTTAAAGTAAGTAACACATTAACAAAACGTAATTGTGAAATCTTGATTCTGTTACTGACTTAACTAACATATATTTACCAAGTTGAGCCTGAGCTGTGTTGGGAGAGACAGACGAATAGGCAGTTGATATAAAGGACGCTACAAAGCTTTGCAGTAAAAGCACGAGTTCTGCAACTATTTTGATTTCTCTGGGAATTTCCTCTTTGTTTTCTGTCAGCTTTCTACAAAATTGAAGGTGTTGTACAGTGAGGTATCACTGAGTTAACGTTAAAAAATATGTTCAAAGAGTAGGATATGGTCCTTTTAATAAATTGAAATAACATACAGGTATGATGGGAAAGGGGAACGATCCCTCTTCCCAGACGTGATTCAGTGTTTTTAAGAAGAAAATGGGTGCATTCTCTTTTTGAGATGGAATTATTTAATTTTTTTATTAGAAATCATTTCATTTTGCAGAAATTTATATGTACATGGTATTATGCCAGCATGCAAGGAGCTTGCAGCCCAAGAAGTGAGGAAGTAAGTGATAATAGAGGAGGGAAAATGAGCGCACACGAGAAAGATGGAGAAGAAAGCCATGTGTGCTTAGGTCCAGGGAGGGAGGCTCAGGCCTCTCGCAAGGGCTCCAGGCCTGTGCGGGCCTCGCCTCCCTGCGGGACATACCCCTCCGTGTCCTGTCGCGGTTGAGGCACCTCTGTCCAGCCGTTGGCCCACGCCAGACACCTGAAGGGGCTGGTCCCTGGCACCTTCCCTGACCTCATAACCTGTCACCAAGTCCTGTCACCACATCTGTCACTTCTGCCCCAACAGTGTTTGTTTTTGTTATCCCTGGCACTGTTCTCCACGGCCACGCCCTGGCCGGGTCCCCTTCCTCCAATACGGTCTTTACAGGGTCCCTACAGCTGCCTCTGATCACACCCCACCTACTCGGGCCCTCCTTCCAGGGAGGCCCTTCCCTGTGTCCCTTCATCACTCTTTTCTCCCAGATGCCTCTCCTCCCCACCCCACCCTGCTGCATTGGCCTGAGGGGCTGCAGTGCACCCCTTCGTCTGCACCATCACGCAGTCGCTGCCGTGCTAGGAGAGCACATGGGTTAGCCCTCTCCTCCATTCTGTTCTTGTTTTCGTGGGCAGATTGGCGTGTGTGTGTGTGTGTGTGTGTGTGTGTGTGTGTGTGTGTCTGTCTGTCTGTCCCATTCCTGAATCCACCAAGTAGGCAGAAAAACCAAGCCATTGAGCCAGGATCAAGTGACCTCCAAAGAGTGGCATGTGCTTTCTACTCTGGGGAAAATCGGAGGTAAATAATATTCCGCAGTTTTCTGTTTCATTGTCACTTCTGCTCTTACTCAGCCAGCCTTAGACATTTACGTTAAGACATTTCAGAATGTTTTATGCCATGTCCGTCTTCCCGTTTCAGAGGAATTAGCAAGGAGCTTTTACTCATCAGCACTTCTACCGAGAACTGCACGCTGAAATGCTGACATTGTGGTGGTGGTGGTAGACTATAGAACATCTCATTGCCCCCCAAATAAGAAAAACACTGTCTTCTCTTGGAACCAGGTCGGGTAAGAGGTCTGGAAGTTTGGGGATAGAGCCAGTATGGTCCTACAGACTCAAAACCCATTGTCTACAAGAAACAAATCAAGTATTGTTTTAACCTATGTTGCTGGTGATGAGGCATTTAAGTGGATGACATTGCTTTTGAAGTGCCTGATATTTGTGTTATACTTCCTTTTATGCCGCCATGTCCTTTATTTCCACCACTTTTTAACCAAGTGAGATTTTTAGAAGCGCGTGTATGTCTGATCTCCTTCTGTATGCGTGCCACAGACCGATGTTCCCCCTGCTGTTCTGTACCAGGCCCCTCGCTTGACATCACGTTGTCACACCACGAGAGGCATACTTTAAATTCATGCCAACTTTTGACAAAAAGGAGAAGGGAATTTGTGTGAAGGTATGATCAGTTTAAAGAAACATGCCCCATTTTTAGCAGTCTGTTTCCATGGTAACAGAAGCAGCAGCCAACCACAGAGTTATCAAAGTGCCTGTAAATTTCCAGGGCTGCGTGTTGAAAACATTGTCTTCCTGACCTCATGCTGCAGATTAATTCAGGAAACCTATAGCCTATTAGCCTGGACTGTTAGCATTTTCGTTTTTATGTCATTTTTGCTTTTAATTCCTCATAGAGGCTAAATGGTGCATTTTAGACCTTGGCCTCCTTACCAGCAAGTTCAGGATTCCGAAGTTTGTCCCACCTGGCCCTTCCCACATCGCCCACCCCGTGGGGTTCATAGGGTACAGTAGATTTTCTGACGTTGGAAAGAGAGACAGTGTCTCCTGTGTTGTCTAAGACCTAACTCTTTCAAACACCAATTTGTGCAGGGTTGTTTTTTAGTTAACTTGATGTTGTCTTCCTTTCTTCCATGGAAAATAATCATAACATAAAAATTCCTGATCACAGTGCTGTTTGCCCTTCATCATGCCGCACGTGTCGATCTGCGTCCACACTGTAACCCTGCTTTGCTCCAGAAAGGAGGCCGTGGTCAGGGAAGCTGTGTGTCGGTGCCGGTGGCATGGCTCTCAGAAGACGAACCACTGCTTCGTTTGGGGCCTCTTGGTGTTTTCTAGTTCATGGAATCACTTAAAGAAAAAGCTTATTTTATACTTGGCAAATTAGACCCCTGAAAATAAAGCCAAAGGTCTGTGATCTTTGGTGTTTCTTTTTTGTCACATGTGAGAGTACTTAAGTGCTTTCTCTCTTCTTTAATGCATCATGAATTTTACATTAATTGTAAGTAGAGATGAAAACAAGTTAGGAACTGCCAGGCTTTTGTGTTTTTCTTGACTCCTTTGCCTTCACCTTCCCTTATTAGTCTTGTCGTACCCGTTAAAACAACATAATTAGATTTTATCTTCTGCTCTACCACCACCATTAATTCAGAACTATCCAAGCCTCAGATTCCTACAACAGCGTGAAATAGTCATGGTTCTGCCCATAAGCCCTTGCCCCTAGAAAATTCTTCTGTTGTTCTTTTCTTAAATTTGGCATAGTATTAAAAAAATTGGCAGAGCGCTCTTTCCTTAGAAAATATAATTCCGTTATATACTGTAAGTATACCATGCAAAAGTAAGTAAAAAGTGTTTATTAAAACTTCTGTATTGTGGCATTGCAGAAGGTGCTAGAAAATAGGAATGTGGTCTAGACGGGGACGTAGGGACCAGAACAACCCCAACAAAACCTAGAATTCAGTGTGACAGGGAGTATAGAATGTAGCTGTTACTGTAGTTATCACATTATTGAAAGATGAAGTCACCATTCGTGATTAATGGAATTATGGTAAGGGCTAGCTAGGGGTGGGTAGGAAAGGAGAAATTTGGTTATTGAGTCTATTGTTCTGCTGACTTGTTTGTTTTTTTAATTGAGGTTAAATTTGCATAACAAAACGGCACCATTTTTATTTATTTATTTTTAATGTTTTATTTATTTCTGAGAGAGAGGGAGAGACAGCTTGAATGGGGTGGGGGTGGGGGTCAGAGAAAGAGGGAGACACAGAGTCTGAAACAGGCTCCAGGCTCTGAGTTGTCAGCACAGAGCCTGATGCAGGGCTCGAACCCACGAACCGTGAGATCGTGACCTGAGCTAAAGTCGGCCGCTTAACCGACTGAGCCACCCACGCGCCCCAAAACTTCACCATTTTAAAGTGAACGATTCACAGGCATTTGGTATGATTGACCATATTGCTCAAACACACCTCTAGTCCCAAAACATTTCCATCCCCCCCCAAGAAACCCTTGTAGCTGTTAAGCAGTTACTCCCATGGCAACCTCCCCACCACGCCCCCCCCCCCCCCCCCCCCCCCCCCCCCCCGCCATCCCCAGTTCCTGGCAGTCACCACTCTGAACTCTGTCTCTGGATTTAGTCACTGTGGATGTTTCACACACATGGAACAATCCACTAGGTGGCCTTTGTGTCTGGCGTCTTGGACTGAGCATGTTTTCCAGGTTCGTCTGTGTTGCAGCTCGTGTCCGTGCTTCATTCCTTTTTATGGCTAAATTCTGTTCTGGTGTGTGGACGGACCGCAGTGTGTTCATCCATTCTTGGGCTGCTGACATCGGGACCGTCCCCACCTTCTGGTGACTGCGAATAGTGCCGCCGTGCACCCGTATGCACGTGTGTGTCTGAGCCCCCGTCGTCCACTCTTTTCAGTTCACGCAGACGGGGAATTGCTGGGCTGCGACTGCTCTTGACGAAAACTTGGCATAATGAGCTTTAGGAAGAACTGCCAGAGGCTCTCATTTTGTATCTGTGGTCTCTTTCTCTGGTCACAGTGATAAAGTTCAGAGCCGATGAGTGACTTGCCAGTTTCCCGACTGACTTCTGTCCCCCAAGCTGTTGCCACTACTAATTGTAACATCCCGGTAACAAGTAACCTTGTTTCTCTTTTCGCCCTGCCCTTCACCCGCGCTGTGACTGATTCGGACTCCCTGCACTGGCTCAGACTAGCCTCTCCTGCCCTCGCCTCACTTTCAGCAAGTCGCCTTACTTCCTCCTCCTTCGAGGAAGTAGAAGACATCATTGGGAAGCCCCCGGACATCCCGGTCCGGATCTGTATACCTGCCTGCGGGTCTGCCCCGGCCTCTTCGCCCTCCTTTTGTGCCGGAGGAACACCTCCTAGCAGCAGCTGTCTCTCTGCTCTGACCCCTGCCCTCCAAGGGGCCTGCGGCCTCCGACTCTCCTGTCCGTTCTCATTCCTGTCCGTTCAGCCCTTTTCTCTCCCTTCCCGCCCGTCCCCGCCTCATTCCTCTCTCTTGCTCTTCATCAGTTATAAACATCAGTTATAAACTCGAGGATGGTCCAGCTTGAAGCTGTGCACCTTCTCTCCTACCTGCATGGGCACCGTCTTGAAAGCATTGCTTCCATGGACATCATTCGCACCTTTGCCCGCCTGTCCTGCTTACCCCTCCTCTAGTCTCACTGACATCCATCCCTCCAAGCAGTAGCTCCTCATGACCCCCTTCTAGAAAACACTTTCACATCATTCTCCAGGCTCCTTTTCCTTCATAGGCTGCTTCCTCGGACTTCCTTTGCTGGATCTTCTTCATCCCCTCGCTGACCCATAAGTGAGCTTCCAATTGTTAACTTTCCTAGTTGCCGAGTCCCAGGCTTCCTTTGCCTCCCTTTCCCTATTCTCTACCTCGGCAAACTCTCAGGGCTTCAAATGCCACATAAGTGACGACTTTCAAATTTCAGTCTCCTGCCCAGACCTGCCTTCTGAAATCTGGACCCACAGAGCCAATTGTCACTATGACATCTGCACTTGTAATTCACACCTGTCCGAGAGTGGGCTCCCAGATGGCCAACTGGTGCCCTTCATGTCAGTAAATGGTCTGCCCGGAGGCGTGAGCCAGCAACCCAGGAGTCTTCTTTGTGGTCTCTTCCTCCTTCAAACCCAGCATCCAGTCTCTTACCACATATTGTTGATTTTATTCTAAATATATCTTAAATCTGTCTATTACATCTCTTATCTGTGTTGAAGGGGGGAAATGAGATGTCTTGAACATCAGAAAAATTCTCCCAGGTTTGTAAATAAATACGAGGTTTGCAACAGAAAGCTTCATCAGAGCTGACAGCCGCTATGCGTGTCTCCACGTTTGGGCAGAAACCTGCCCCGTCACCCCCCCTAATTCTTTTGATATCTTTTGGTCCCTTACTCCTTATCAGTTACATCAGACTTTACTATTCTATTTGCCCGTAGTCTGGGGTGAGTGGAAGCAATCTTTGTTTCTGAATTTAAACTTCTCTTACAACATGATGATGTACATAGTGGGGAAGGGCTGAACAGAAAGGTCCTCTCTTACCTCACGCGTGAGAGTACAGACTGCCAAAACCATGTGGATTGCAAAGTGCCCCATCACAATTGTGAGATGGATATTTCATTATCATACATTTTATGTATATAATCACCATCATCACGAAAGGATACCAGAAAGTGAATGCAGATAATCACTGCGGCTTTGTGCGTAATAGCAGAACATCTAGCGACCGGCGTGTGCGTTCCTGGACCTCCACATCTTAGGTCCAGCCCTTCACACCCCCGGCAAGAGGGGCCTGCATTTCACGGGGTGTTTTAAAGCACATCACCAAGCTACATGAATAGTGTGATCCCGCCCCGTGCATCTCCTTTGCATATTTTGTATTTAATATTCCAGGAATATTCACAAAACACCCTCTGGAGCCATGGAAACTTCCCAGTGCTTTCCTTTATGGTGGAGGACTAGTGGTTCGGAGCGGGATGGGCGGACGTTCCCTGTTTTCTTTAATGCCTTTTTTATGTGTGCGTGCGTCACTTTTATTTCAACAAATAAATAGAAAAAAATTCTCCTAAAACATGAATTTTAAATCGAGGTATTATTTAGAGGTACACATAGTGGTGTATTTCTAAGACCTGGGCCAGATGGAATCCTCACGATGTGACTGCTTACCTTCTGACCCGGAAGCACCCATCCAAAGCAAAGAACATGTGGATCTTTGTGGAATTAAGTTTTTTAAAACCCTGCTGATAACAGAGGAGGAGACTATGTGTGGGGCCAGGAGGTATGTGGGAAATCTGTGCTTCCCTCTCAGTTTTGCTATAAATCTAAAACTGCTTTTAAAAATAATAAAGTCTTTTTAAAAATCTTTATGGTTTTATGTTTGTGGTAAAACTGATTATTTTTACCAATTATCTGGAGTAATAGTGGTCAGAGTACAATATTAATAACCACCACCACTTTTTAAACATTTATTTTCAAGGGCAAGGAAAAGTTCATCAGTCTTTTGCTATTGCGACATCAATTTTTTTCAAGACTTCAAATTTTTGGCCTTACCTGCAAGCAGATGCAGTTGTAAATTTTACCACTCAGCTGCTACTTTAATAAACCACTGCATCCGGTATTAATTGGGGCCCTCAGGCTTCATTGTCCTAAGATGTTTTAGGGGCCAGTCACTGCCTCCCATATCTGTCCAAAAGATGATATGATGATAATATTGTCTTGTTTCATGGGATCAGACCCCTAAGTTTTAAAAAGTGTTCATTTATTTTTGAGAGAGAGTGCTAGTGGGGAAGGGCAGAGAGAAGGGGAGACGGAAGATACAAAGCGGGCTGTGTGCTGACGGCAGTGAGCCCAGCGTGGGGCTCCGACCCATGAGCCCTGAGAGCATGACCTGAGCCGAAGTTGGACGCCTAACAGACCGAGCCACCCAGGTGCCCCAGGTCCCTAAGTTACAGCAGTTTAAACAATACATAATCGATTTGTGCCAAACTCCAATCACTTTATTCCCTTTACTCAAATATCTGTTTGAAAAAATAAAATGAAATGGAAAAACTGAAACCAGGGCCTGTGTTTTGCCTATAATATGACTTCAGAATCAATACATAGTCAATTACAGAGTATTCTTTAGTTTTCCATCTTTTCTGTGGCCTCTGGTTACCCAGCCTTCACTTGACTGCTCAGGGTCTTGGGTTTTTCATCCCTCGTGATTCTGCAGTGTATCCTGCCCGATGTCCTGCAGTCGAATACTACACGTCGGGTCCTCTCACTTGCAGACAACTACCCTTCTCCCCTCCCCTGCTTGTCCCACCCCCCTGGGGATCCCGTAAGTGAAACCGGCTGTTTATAGAGAATTTCCAAGACCATGGCCCACTGCCACACCGCTTCCCGGAAAGGGTCTTTTCTGCCTTGTTTTTGTAATGTATGGTCGTCAGATGTCCCCTCCCAAGCCGTTACACCAAAACCGTACCTTGTTCTGGCTTGTCCAGTTCCGAATAAACTGCCATATGTTATTAAAATGCTGCATAATACGGGTTTTTTCCCTTTAGAGTGAAAAAGCACTTTAATTATGTCATATTATAGAAACATTTCAAACATTCTACTTATAGAAAGAGAAGAAAAGAGACAAATTACATTGGTTCAAAAAGCAGCTGAAAATTTTGATGTGGGGGTATAAGTATTATGTGAAAGACGTTATTGCATATTATATTTCTTTTTTTTTTTTTTTTCTACTGGAAACTAATCCTGAAATTTTGTTCTGAAAGCATTTTAATCCATTTAAGAAGCAGGGGAAAGGAACTAAAAGAAAATACACTTCAATGTGTAAACTGTCTGTGCTGCTATATAAGAGGGACATTTCCTCTTTAACATTGAATAAGCTACTTTTCATTTTTTGGAATGGTAGTTAAAAACCAAAGTTTTACATTTTTTATATATATATAAAAGAGCAAGTAACCAACACTTATTTTGACACAGTATTGTTCTTATCTGTTACAGTAAAGAATAATGTGAAACAGAATTTTCAAAATTGTATTTTTTTCTCTTTGTTGAAATATAAGAATAAGCCATGTATGTTAGCCTTAAAAAGTATTAAGACACATCCACCTTAGGAAAATTCAGAAATTAAAATTTTTTCTCTACATGAAGTAAATACATAGTAGTCTGTATCCATGTCCTCACACATCTGCTGTAATTTCAAAAGATGCTGGTTTGTATATGAAGAAATTTGTCTCACTTCATGGTCACACGTTATATGAACCACTAGAGGTATTACTTCTTCTCGGAATTAAGGAAATACTTGGAAATAAGGAATAAACTTTATGCACAAAAATTCCACCGTAGCATCATTATATATAGTTGGCATAAATTGGAAACCACCTAAATGCTAAACAGCAGGGGGATATTTAGTAAACCGTGGCATGTGCGGGCAAAAGAATGTGTAGTTATCAAAATAGTTATCAAAAAGAGACATCTGGGTGATGTTATCAGTGATTTTGTTTCTTAGTTTCTTCCTCTTCCTTTTGTACATTTCCTTTTCTTGTGTAATGAACATACATGACTCTTAGATGAAAATATTTTCTTCTAATAAAAAATAAAAGATTTGGACTCAGGCTAATCAAGAGAGATGTGCCACATCCAATATGCAAATGGCTCTGTCACCTTCTGTCCCTTCGTTGATGGGGGTCCTTTGAGCACCTCTTGTGAGTCCTGTCATCAGGAGACACAGAGCTGTCCTAGACTTCTCAACTTGTGGTATATGCTTTTACACAGAGTACAGTGTTAGCTGTTTAGTGAGATATGTATCGTTTATATCTACTCCCCTTTTTTGAGAAAATTAAAGGGTTGCTTAAACTCAGCGATTTTAAACTTAAGACTTAGCAGGATCATGCATTGGATTATTTTCATTTTTACATTTTTCAAAGACATTCTTTGAAAATGTTCAAATAAGAGCAATTGTAACATGAATTCTCTTTTGCTCTATTATTACTGTGTCCCCTTTGTTTTCTGAAAGGATGTAGCCGCTCACTGACTGTTTTGAACTATTTTTTTCTCCTTCGGAATTCTCTAGATTTACATGGTTTTTTTCTGTTATGTGTAGTATTTGCAAAATGGCCATGGAGAACCCTCAGTTTTCGTTAATTCCCTAATAGGATGGAAGCTGTGGTGTCAGTCCAATAGCTCAGCTGATTAGCCCATCTTGGCACGAGGGAGGATACTCTGAGGTTCGGTTTTCAGACACAAGGCCATTGCCCGGGACACTGGCTCTTGGGCAACTATTCGACCACCCGATGCGACCCCAGGAAAGCACCTGCTGGACCAGCGTCTAGTCTTAACCTTTGTGGCTGCAGAAATGCACTCTTACCGACACACGCAGAGAGTGTCAGGTTTTCCAAAGACCGGCCGGTGTTACAGTTTGCTCCCTTGTCTTAAGAGCAACGACGGCGTGGCAGGCCTGGCAGCGTCAGCGGGCTGGGCCTCCCCTGGTCCCCGGGAGCGCGAGTGTGGAGCCTACGAGGGAAGAAAATGGTCTCCGGGCTGAATTCCAAAAGGCCCCCCAGTGAAACTCAAGAAACCATATTGATTCCACAGCCACGAGGGACTCTCTGATTACTGACCAAGTCAGGTCCTCTGTCTTCAGGACGCCTCACGCCTGCCCTGTCCCGGCTAAGCCCCGCCACGTTCTGCCACCTCCAGTTGTCCAGTGTCGCCGCACAGCCACACCGTCTGCACCATTCAAACCTGTCTCCACTGGCCTGGACGTTCTGCCTTTGGGGTGCAGACTGGTTGTGGCTTCTGAGTGGGAAGCCTTCCTTTTAGGAAGTTTGCTGTTTCCCAGAATCGTGAGCCCGTGCCTATTTGTACTTTTTATAACCACTAGTTATTCTCTGAAGAGCTTCTATCAAGTTGTGAGTGACTGGTTGTATTTCATGCGGGCGGATATTGTAACTGTGTTCTAACCCTGACCCAAAGTGGCAGTGTCCCCGGGTCTCTCCCTAGGACACTGTGCCTGACAGTCAGTGCGGTGTGTCCAGTGCTGCCCACCTACTGTTAGAGGTGAAAACTAAACTGGACTGGGTAATCAGTCTGAACACCCTGACTGTCATGCGCACCTCTGCCTCTTCATTCATGCTCTTCCTAATGTCTTTGCTTCGAAACAAACATTCATTCCATTCCTGGCCACCGCTGCTCCTGCTGCCCTGTGTCCCGCGTCCCATACGTGCACCTTGCAGGCACGAGCAGCCAGCCAGTGACTGGGCTCTTAGGAGACGAACATGCCTGCAGAAGGCTGCCTGCCTCACTTGCTTTGAGTAGCGCTGCAGTGTGATGATGTTGCTTCTTGGGAAGGTTACAGAGCCACTGGGAAGGGAATCGAAGGGGCAGATTATTCTCTACCTGCCAGCAGTATGGCCTAAGTAAGGTGGTCTGTTTGCCATGTAGAAACCTGGACGGAAAACACAAGCGGTTTGTGTTTGGTGTTTGTTTTGTTGTAACTGTTGGTGACGTGCTTTTGTTTTGTGTGGGACCCTCCTGGTAGCGCACATAGTTTGCATGTCAGCACGAGAATGTGATTTCTAGTCAAAGATCCCCAGACTGGGAGGGCTGCCGTCACAGTGCATGAGGGCCGCTGACCTGTGTGCAGTTAGCAGACGCTCCAGGCTAACGAGCTGCTGCCATCACTGGTCTGCAGATGGAGCTGTTGCAAACGCACCCACCATCCCCAGATGCGTGCGCCCTAAAGATCTGTATCGTGTGTGGTACACGTGTCTCACAAGTACGGTGCTTTGCTTGTTTGTTTTAAACCAAAGAAGGGGGCTGTTGATGTTTTCATTACTCTTTCTATTTTACACCTTTCTTCGAGGACCCCCTTGTGAGAAAGGAAGGCTGCCACTGCTAGAGAGCCATCAGCAGACATGGACCACCGTGTTCCAGAAGTGTCAGCCTTTGAACTGGAGTTGGTTCTGACCCTTTTCTCCTCTCAGTGTTCCTCTCCTTGGGATTCAGCCTTTGAATATGACCATCTCAAGTTCAGACAAGTGTTAGCTTTCGCATTCACAGAAGAATGTTAGAGTCTGCAGGCATTTGGGGGCTGTCCTGTCCACAGGTCATCTCTTTGGCTATTTTTGTTCCTAGTAAAGTACTTGATGGGAACATACTATCCTCAGGAAACAATGAGTTATCAGGGAGATCTTTGTGTTAGAGCATAATTGATTCGAAGTATCTCAGGCCATTTTACTGGGAGAGACATGTGCCTGTACTTTTTTGACTCATCAAATTTTTCTATTGCTTTATGTAATAGAATCTTAGGTCAGTGCTTCGGCTCTAACTAGAAGGTCATTGATGCTTTGTGACCCCTGTGGGCCCCCCAAAGAAGCAAAAAAAATTTCAGAATTTAATAAAGGATGACATTCATATCTAGCAATGAATAAGAAAATGTGTTTAAGAGCCATATTACAGTCTGGACTGTTTGGCAAGTGTGTCGAGGACTGTGCTCTGCTCTGTACCCAGCACAAGGGCAAGAAGCATCAAGCAAAGGATAAGGGCCATGGGTCCTGTGCCTTTCGATCTCAGGGGTTATTACAAGTAGGAGCCATCTTTTGCACTATATTTATATTTAAGCCTGGGTATGTAACTGGCCTGAGCTAGCCTCTGTGCCAGCCATCACCTCCTTGCTAGAAAATTCTCTCTTTCTTCAGGAAATACATAAAGGTAATTTTTTTTAGTGTATTGGCAACCCTTACTCAGGCCCTTAATGATCCTCACCTTGGTTTTCATCCATAGATGAAACCATAAAAATCAAAATAGAAACTTAAAATTTAACATAAGGTAAACCAAGGAAAGTATTTTTCAAAGTTACTTCACGAAATTCTTTTGTGAAATCGGCTCGTTTTCCAGACAAAAACAGATGCTAGGAAAGGAAGCTGCTTGAAAAATCTAGGGGTAACTTTCTTTTTATTAAACTTGGCAAACTGGATTTTTCACCTTTTATGATGTATACTTCATTCTCTACAAATTCTAATGATTTATTTATTGTTTCTTCATTAAAAAGATAAGGTATCGATTGATTTTGGCTTTTTAAGAATTTATGCAGTGAGGCATGGGGTTACGTTTGTGTAGAGATTATTAAACTTTAAGTTCTTAATTTAGAAATTTTCCTTTGGGTCATTAGTAATACCTCACAGGTCTAATTTGTATTATAAATTTGGCCTTCATTAAAGCTATTTAAATCTTGTTCCAGATGGAGCAAGTCTCTCCAAATAAGACAATCTGAAAATAAAATTTTTGTTCTTGCTTTAGGGAAAAAAAAACAATTAATGTCAAGGAATCTCAATTTCTATCTACAAGTTCAAGTTTTTTTTATTAGCAAGTCTTAATGTATAAGTCAACTAGTTTTGTTTATTTGCTGAGTATTTTGTGATTGTATTTACACAACAAATACTTAGCGATGTTCGTCAAATTAAGATTATGAACTAACTGACCAAAAAATATGCTAAGAGAACTTCCGAGCTCACCAAACAGGCAGAGACCACAAATCGATTTTCCTTTGACAAGTTGGATGGTGCTAGGTAGTACCCTCATTCAGTTACGAAATAGAAGGTGTTTAATACAGCATAGTTGTATCTCCTTGGGGCCTCGTGCGTTGGCACCTGCAGTTGCTGATAAACTCCAGTGGTGATCCTTTCCTTTTCACAGTGCTCCAGCTGAGGCTCCAGCAGAGAAGGACGAGAGAACAGCTGGTGGACCAGGGCATCATGCCACGTAAGACTTCAGTGTCCCTGTCACTTCCAGCGTGATGTAACAAAGCGCACCTGTCTGAGGAGGCCCTGGATCACACTCTGCGTTCAGTGGTGTCCACGTAGTCAGTATACAGTGTCCAGATGAGCTGATAAGGAAACCCAGGCAGCAGCACTGCCCGCCACAGAGAATCCTCTCCAATAATATTATGAACACCAGATGCAACGTAAAAGATGGGCTTGAATTAATTCTGTATTAAGTAAAGAACACCTTGAAAACTGGATAGTTAGGTTAAGATCAGGTCCTACTTCCAGCATCAGCATTTGTTTTAGTTTTGAACTCATTGAAATCACTACGTGATAGGTCTGGTGTTCCTTAGCCTTGGAAAAGTCACATGATAAAATTAATTCAAAGCTGGTTCTACTTTAATTCAAATTAGTTATCCTTGATACAATACAATCTGGCCTGTAATTAAGTGCATCTCGGTTACAGGAGTAACAGAAATCTATTTATAATTATTAAACTCTTTCTTGCCCAAGTGGATAATTTCCAAGTATCTCCAGTCCCTCCTTCCTTCATTTTTTGGAGTTGATTAATTTTAGAATATTTGCCTGTTGTCTTCTTACCTGTATTCACCAAGTTTGGAGGTGATTTCATATTTTAGAGGGAGAAGAGTTGTTGTTTTGGCATTATGATTATTTATATGGATAGTTGTCTAAAACTTGATTTCTCTAAGAAGTAATTTATATGGCTTTAAAAGTCTAAAAAGAAATTGCAAAATGGATTTATGCTCCCCAGTCTTCTGAGTCATTGATCTTACCTTTTTTTTTTTTTGCTTATTATAAGGAGAACCCTTTTTCTCTGCAGTATTTTTCCCAATAAAACTTTTCTGGACTACTGTTAATTAAGTATCTAAATATTTTAAATCTAGTATTACTACATCTGCCAGATGATGAACCAATCAGTTAAATAGTATCTGTGATGGTTAAGACACCACTGCCAAGCCAGCTCTAGTCTAGACAAACTTGGATGGGCTTGTCTCCCAGGAATCTTTGCAGTACTTCAAGTACCAGAGCTGAAAATAATCCTATCCAGAGGGTCAAGTTTTAGAGGTGACAGCCCAAGTAAACCTCGCCCAGATCCTACCTGCAGTGTCTGACCACCTGTAGTTCTTCTAGGTGGACATACACACAAAAGATTTTGCAAAGATAATTTATAGGAATGCTGGAGTAAATGATGTTTAGTAGAAAACTGCATATCCTCCTTCTGGGATTCTGGAATATTTAAAGGACTAATAACAGCAATATAATTGTGATTGAGCCCCCCCCCCCCAACATCTATTGTGGTGTCTCACTGAATGCTAACTCAGAGCTCTGCTAGACAGGAAGTATAGGGTGTCCTCATGTTCAAGGTTAGATCACTCCTAGGCTAAACGTCCTCTGGACATTTGGGCTTCTTCCAGCATCTTTTATGGCCACTAAGAGCAAAGACCTGTCAAGGAGTCATTACACAGTTCCCTTGGTGGTAGTAATCTGACTCAGTTGCTGGATTCAGTTAGTCTGACCTGATATTTGTATTGTCATTATGTATACAATTCTATCTTAAATGTTCACTTGTTTTATTTGTGAATATATCATTTTAATTCTGAAACATCTAAGGTTTCAAATTATTCAGAGCTCCTAAAGGAAGTAGTAATAAATGGAACTGTAGATGCAAACTAATAAGATTAAGAGAGAACATCAACATAATGTACCCTAACATTTGGCTGAAATATTAACTCCTCTATCTACATGATTCTTGTTCTTCTCACAGCTTTGAAGAGCCCAGCTGCATTCCATGAGCAGATAAAAAGCTTGGAACGAGCCAGAGTAAGAAATTTCAGTTTCAGACGATCCCCTTCTCTGCTTCTCTCTTGTATTTTAAAGTACCTGTGGGCAAGTGGTACTCTTACTCCTAAATATATCCATAGAGAAAATGCAGTGCATCTTCAGGACAGGTGGTTTACAGAGTTATATATTCTGCGGTAGTTTTATCTCTTGGAAGTTTGTAGAAAATGCATGATGTTCAAATTTTGTTCTTCTGATACCAGTAACTAGTTTTGTACATGAAGGACCAATCACATTTCTTCACTTTGGCACTTTCAGGGCAGACCGGCAGGTTTTAGAATAACCATGGAGTATTTCTGCCATTTGTTTCTGCTGCAGACCAACAACAGCCCATGTGGTGTCCTGACAGTCACACATCTTTAGGACGTTTCCTTACTGGGTCTGCGTCAGCTCTACCTTTGACCCAGGGCAGGGGGATCTGGCTGAATTTAAGAAGTTGCTGTGTTTCAACTCTGCTTTATTCATTGAGAGTTTTCCATCCTATTTGCACATCAAATTCGTGTTCATTACTTTTCTTTAAAAGGACCACTATGCACATTTATTCTTTTTCCTTTAGGGAATACTTGTGTCATGCAATATGAAAATAAGCATGTTCCAAAAATTCCATAGTAGGAATTTTCCCAGAATGCAGTAATGATCTCTTAGAATCAGTTGAGAACCTTTCTGAATAAGGAAGTATGATCAAGGATATGAAGTCATCAACAAAAACACATTAGGATTTTAAAGAAATTTGTTATTTAGGTGGATTTTTACTTGACCTGAACTGTAGATATTAGATACTTAAATGATCAGAATCCTGTGTCTGCAAATTTTGAGCCTTTTACCTTTTACAAGTTTTAAAATAAAAGTCTATAAAGTGCTTACTTTATGCCAGCATGCATTTCAAGTCCCTGTACAGTTTTAAAGGCTGCAATTTAAATTATGTATTGGATAATAGCTCTTTAAAGTACTAATTTACTCTTTTCTTCTCAAAATCATGACCAAAGAGTATACAATTTATTTAAATGGAGTACCTTGAGAGAAAAATGCAAAACCACAATAAGTCATAAACAATTTATGGTAAGACTTTCTCTCTCTCTCGCTCTTGCTCTCGCTCTCTCTGCACAGACTGAAAACTTCTTGAAGCATAAGATTCGGAGCCGACCAGATCGTTCTGAACTTGTCAGGATGCACATTTTAGAAGGTAAAATATATATTTCTGCTTATTTTGCTGTGTTTTCTCAAGAAAAGAAGTGAGAATTCCACCATTGCTGTTTATTCCCATTTTAATAACTTTTTACCCCACAGGCTGACATCCTCCAAATTGGATAGCCAACATGAAGACCCAAAGCTAAAATGTTATGTTAGATACATGGGGAAGGTTTGATTCTCCAAATAACCAATTGATGGACTGACTCTGCCCCACCAACTGGTGCCATAGATGTCTCTACCATCTGTTCTGGAAAAACGCTTTTGGTCCAAAGGATTTCTTCCATCAGTGGGGAACATATTCCCGTTAAGTCATAAAGGGTACAGGCATATGGTACAGTGGCCATAAGTGTAACTCTAGATTTTCAGCTACCTGAATGGACCCTGTTACGTCTACCTGGTGCAGTGCCCACACCTAACATCTTCTGTTTGTTATGTACCCACAGCAGTCCAGCTCGATCTGGCCATTAACATAAATACCCTCCGCTCAGCCCACCAGACTTTGTCACCGGTCTAGCCTCATCACTTACGAAGCTGGTAGGGACAGGTCTCTTTCATCTCTAGTGAGACATGTGACTCAGGCCAGGATGTTTTCCTCCCCTGAAGACAGAGCATTCTTGAGAATGCCGGTATCCCCCCCCCATAAGTTCCTGAGTGTGTTTTTTCCATTGTTTTGTTTTGTTTTATTGAGCAAGGACTAGGAGCTTGACCCTGTGATGGTTGGTCTTGAGTATATTAAACTCTGAGATACAGAAAGAATCTGAAAATTTCTCAAAGATTCAGAGACAGTTCTCAAGTAGGAATATTATATTTATTCCTCTGGTTTAATAACAGAGTTAGTGTTAGAATTAGGTTGATATTACAAAGTATTAGATTGTCGCTCATTTTAAGGAATAATATTCTGAAGGTTAGACATGTTTAAAACTCTTCCAGAAGCGATATGGTTACCCTCATTTGAGGTGGTCATTCATTGGCCAGTGAACTAGACCCCAGAGACCAACCAAACAAACCAGATTGATGCCTGCTTTCATGAAGCTTCCATTCTAGTAGCAGAGACAGATAATAAACAGGCCAAACAGATGAATTACAGTTTGTGAAAAGCGCCCGATAGGCAACAAACAGACTGCTATGATGGGACTAAGCGCCGGATGACACCACAGTGAGGATGCTGTCACCAGATTCCAGGTATCCGGTTGGTGTCTGCAGCCCCGAGTAGGGTCTCTTCTCATCCAAAGAATCCACGATTATGTGACTCTCTTCATACCTGGGGTGGGAACTGGCGGGTATATACCTTCCACTACTTTCGGTGTGTTCTCTGAAGTCCATTGGGCCAAAAAAGCTTTTCCGGGACTCAAGTGGTAGGGCAGAAACAGCTGCCAGCTGTCAGGGATAAGTGACTCTTCCAGAAGCAAGTGTGAGGCGTTCTGGTGAGTAAATGGGGGGGTGGCTCCGCCTAGAAATACCTCAGCCTCTCAAGGACATTTTTGAAGGAACAATGCTGTCTGCTTTAGCCTGCCTTCTAACGTAAGAGGCTTTCTTAATGTAATTAAAACCAAGGCAAATACATGGAACTATCAAAAAGAATCACAGTTGCTTAAAAAAAAAAAAAAAAAAGATTACCCAACATTTAAAAACCTAACTGTGTGCGTGAGTGGCCCGTAAGCGATGTTTTCAGGACATCTGTTCTCAAGTTGGGATTTTTGAAGCAAGGAAGAATATGTCATTTGTAATTTTAAAAAATAACTTCAGACCCCCCAACCTATTTTAACATTATCCCAATTTTGATTGAATTGGATGTTTGGCAGGCAAAACTCTAAATTATTTTTCTGAAGTTCAGCTAAAATCCAGCCTCGGTGCTTTGGAGATGAGGAGATAATAAGACCAAAAACAGAAACATACCAAAATGCCAGCCTCTGATTATTTAGTTTTGGGATATTTTTGTTCCAGTCATATTCCTGATATGGAAATGTTGATGGGAAACAGGAGAAGGGGTGACGACTATCCTACCTAGATCTTAACAAGAAGCATTTAAAATCACCCTAAGAATGATTCTCCTTACCTGTCATCTTTCTGTATGGTTACAAGTGTTTTTATGTAATAGGATGGGGGCCACAGCCTAAGGTTATACAGGAAAATGTTAAAAATGAGATGTCACACATGTCATTTCCACGTACCGAAATGTGCATTTATTAGCCAATACTCTGATTTAACACCAGGGCCCTCACTTTGGGGAAGTGAATGGAGTTTACATCATCTTTCTTGCATAAAGCACAGCCATCATATTTCATCTAACATTTCCATTTAGGGTGGAAAAAACAGCATAAAGACATTTGAAAAGCAACCTGAGTTGGAAAATCATAGATTTTATAATTTTCCCAAATATTTTAGTTGTTAATTGCCCTAATTTAACAGTGATTTATTCTTTAGTGACGCAACTTTATCAACTCATTCCAAAGGATTTAACTTAGGTTCCCCAGAAATAGTCTTATTTTTGAAGTTATCTCATTTTCCTCTAACATGTACTTAAGTTATGTATTGATAGCAAATATGAAACGATATGAACTGTTTTGTGGACCATCAAGGTTGAGTTTTGGTAAGCGTGTAACTCAGCTGGTGGAAAGAGAAGCGTCCTGTTGTGCTGGGGAGTAATTCATGGGCTGTGGGCTTTTGGTGCACTTTGGGCTTCAGCCAGGACATTGAACCTACTAAAAACAGAATGTCAGCTAATCCTGAAATTACTTATGGGGATTTTCATTAAAAAAACCTTCTGCTGTATAATTTAAGAGGCAGGCAACTATCAACTCAGAATTTGGCGTTAACACCTCACCATTTTTTAATCAATTATAAACATTACTTAGAACGATGTAATAAAATGTTAATGAGAAGTACCAGAAGCCAAGTCATTGACAGAATTACCCTGAACGAGCTATGGTACTTACATTAGTTTTGCATTTGTTGTACAACTTCATGTCTTCAGTAAGTAGATGAGCCAAGGCTTCTTTATGACCATTGCCATCTATCTTTATGACATAGGACTATGTAATTGAATGTTCCAAGGTCATATATTCAGAAATAAACCCAGATTCTTAATGAGGATGATTGACGGAGACGCATAGGGATCAGTCCAAGAATTTGATATGTAGCTCTTCCTTTGACTCCTGCAGAGAAGCTTATGACCTAAGTAAGATACAGCACCACGTCCAGCGGTTGACTTTGCAGTGAAGCCAAATCTCAGCTGGATACTTCTTGGACCACGACTGGACAACATCCCTCGTGTTCATCCTCCCTACCTCCCCATACCTAATAAATGTGACTGTGATCCTCTTACCATAAATGAATAAGAGCAGTACCCCATTTTTGGCTTGAGTTCATGTTAACTTGAGTCTAAGGGCATTATATAGACAATATAAAGTATCCAGGACTAAAAATATACAACGTATTCTACCGCATTCTTCACCAGCCTATTTCTCTTTCCGTAAATGCGTTGAGAACACATAAATAAGTTTAAACCAGTTTAAATTAAATTAGATTCAGTTGGCCTGAAATAACATTATGGAACAGAGTAATTCAAATAATGGTTAAAACTATGTTTCCTCTTATAGAAACATTTGCAGAACCATCCCTGCAGGCTACTCAGATGAAGTTGAAAAGAGCTCGACTAGCGGATGATCTGAATGAAAAGATTGCTCAAAGACCCGGTCCTATGGAGCTGGTAGAGAAAAACATCCTTCCTGTAGACTCCAGTGTTAAGGAAGCAATTATAGGCAAGACTCTAAAAATTTACTCTTTTCTGGGAGAAAGAGAAACTTGGAAGTTTCAGACAAATTTAATTTTAAAAAGCCACCACCAGGGGCACCTGGATGGCTCAGTCAGTTAAGCATCGACTCTTGATTTTGGCTCAGGTCATGATCTCCTAGTTCATGAGATCGAACTCCACATCAGGCTCCACATCAGAACTCCACATCAGGCTCTGTGCTGTCAGCACAGAGCCTGCTTGGGATTCTCTCTCTCTCTCTCTCTCTCTCTCTGTCCCTCCCCCACTCATGTGCTTGCTCTCTCCCCCAAAATAAATAAATAAACAAAAAAAAAAGTCAGCACCAATCATGAGTATTGTGTTCTGGGTGAATTAGAAATTGATTAATACTTGCATCAGTCCCCATTTTTCTTGTGGTGGTGGTGGTGGTGGTGGTGTGTTTTTTATGTAAGATAGACTGAGCATCTCTTACCAGTTAACACAGAAGTCCCTCTTGTCATGACATCTGAGGTTTCTGTCCTTAAGTTCCAGTTTCATTCTGACGTTTTCTTAGTCCAACTTACTCATTATACTATTTCATTTCTGTTGTGGTGCAGACTTCTCATTACTTAATTCTGTGTACTTCTAGAAAAGACGAATATCTTGTTCAGTGTTCGTTCAACAAGGTGAATAGCACATGAGTACAGATGTATTTACTAAGAATGGTAATATTTGTCCATTTTATCCTGATCTTATCATAGTTACTAATGTTTCTTCACTACACATACTTTATAATCTGGCACAAGTTTTAGCAAAAAAAAAAAAAAAAAATCCAAATAATACCACTTACTCAGCAAGCGATTTTGAAAAATTAATATCCTACTATAAAAACTATTCTAGTTCCCATTACTCTGGGGACTTCATATTTTGCATTGGTATGAGTTTAAATCTCAGGCAGTTTGTAGTCTGTGATTCAAAGTAGTACATCCCCAAAGGAATGGGCCCCGAAAAGTAAGGCATCGGTATAACTGGGCTGGTATCTCATCCACAGATACCGAGCCATGGCCGCATTTTCTCCCACGCCTCTTAATGTTTTTCTAACAGTTGTATTCCAGATCAGGATCCAAGCCAGGTTCTTACCTTGTCTTTGCTGACATATCTCTTAAATCTTAATCTCCTGGGTGGGTCTTCCCCTCCTCACTTGTCTTACTGGGTATTTATTCGCTGGTGAACAGGCCTTCTGTTCTCTAGCCATGTCCACCTACTGGATTTTACTGAATGCATTAGCATTCCCATTGTCATTAAAAACTTTTCTTGTCTTCTGTATTTCCTGAAACTGGCAGTTGGGTCTCAAAGGCTTGACCTGATTCAGACTGATCGCATTTGACTTTTTCTCCAGAGTAGTCATCATGGGTAGTGGTGTGTTCTTCCTCTGGGAAGTACATTATGTTCATTTTCTCTTTATGTTTCATTGTTTATTTTTGAGAGAGAAAGAGAAAGAGCATGAACTGGGGAGAGGCAGAGAGAGGGAGACACAGAATCTGAAGCAGGTTCCAGGCTCTGAGCTGTCAGCCCAGAGCCCAACGTGGGGCTCGAACTCACGGGCAGTGAGATCTTCATGACCTGAGCCGAAGTCGGAACCTCAGCCACCTGAGCCACCCGGGCGCCCCATCAGTTTTCTTTTAAACCAGCTTCTTAAGTTCTTGTACTAAGCAATGTGTCTCTTTTATCATTTTAAGCTTGGTATTCCAAGGTCAAGTTCAGTTGAAATCATTTCTTTCTTTAGGCGTTGGGAAGGAGGACTATCCTCAAACTCAGGGCGATTTCTCATTTGACGAAGACAGCAGTGATGCTCTGTCTCCAGAGCAGCCAGCCAGCCAGGACTCGCAGGGGTCAGCCGCTTCCCCGACTGAGCCGCAAGTTAGCGCATCGCCGTCTCCTGTGACTACAAACACCCCAGCCCAGGTACCGCCTCTCTTGTTTCTGGCCCTTAATAGAGCCCGCGCCCTGCGTTTTATCTGTCGGGGTAATTAGCTTTTCCCCAGAAGAAAAGTCTGAAAGGGTGGGGAAATATAGGCTGTTTTTCACCTGTAATGTGCACAGTTAACATTTTTCAGTAGATTCTTACATTTCATTTCTGTTCTGCGTACACATTTTTTATTTTAGAAATAATTATGTAACTCCCTTTTTAAAAATTTTGCATAACTTTCATTGGGGATAGAATTCACATGCTATAAAATATAACTCCCCCCCCCCTTTTTTTTTTGCCTTCGTAACCGTTTTAAAATGTGCAGCTCAGTAGCGTTCAGCACGCTTGCACTGGAGGGCAGCGGACCTCGAGAACGGTTTGTCTTACAGAACCAAGACCGTGGTCATTAGACAGCGGGGCCCCAGCCCCCTTTCCTCCAGACCCTGGTGATCACTGTTCCATTTCTGTCTCTAAGAATCTGACACCTTTAGGGTGCGGGGTGCATGAAATAGGTGAAGGGTATTAAGAGTGCACTTAACCATGATGAGCACTGAGTCGTGTACAGAATTGTTGAATCATTATACTGTACACCTGAAACTAATATAACATAGCATGCCAACTATACTGGAATTTAAATAAATACGTACATACATACATATGAATTTGACTCCTTTAGATATTTCATATACATGGAATCATGCAATATTTGCCTTTTTATGACTGGCTTATGTCACTTAACATAATTCTTCAAGGTTTGTTGACGTTGTAGTATGTAATAGGATCACTTTCATTGTTAAGGCTGAATGATGTTCCATTATATGGATAGGCCAGGCTTTGTATATCCACTCGTCAGTGACCTTGAGTCGCTTCCATCTCTTGGCCACTGTGAATAATGGCACTGTGTGGCACTAGGTACGTGAGTTTGGAAATCTCTCTTTGAGACCCTGCTTTCAGTTCCTTGCGACATATACCCAGAAGTGGGATTGATGGATTATATGGTAATTCTGTGTTTAGTTTATTAAGGAACCTTCATGTTGTTCTCCATAGTGGTTGTACCATTTCATACTCCAGCATGCAAGGGTTTCAATTTCTCCATATCTTCACCAGCACTTACTAATTTATGTTTTTTTGATAGCAGCCATTCCGTTGATGTGAGGTGCTGTCTCGCTGTGGTTTTGATTTGCCTTTGTCTAAAGATGAGTGCTGTGAAGCATCTTTTCGTATGTTTTTGGCCATTTGTATAACATCTTTGGAGATAATGTTTCTTTGAGTCCTTTGTCCATTTTTAATCAGATTATTTGTTTTTCTGCTGTTAAATTGCAGGAGTTCTTTGTATGTTAACCCTTATCAGATACATGATCAACAAATATTTTCTCCCATTTCTTGTGTTGGCCTTTACCTTCCGTTGATAGTGTCCTCTGATGCATGGAAGTTTTTTTTAATATTTATTTTTGAGAGAGAGAGAGAGAGAGAGAGAGAGAGACGCAGAATCCGAAGCAGTTTCCAGGGTCTGAGCTGTCAGCACAGAGCCCAGGGCAGGGCCCTAACTCACAAATCATGAGATCATGACTTGAGTTGAAGTCAGATGCTTAACCAATTGAGGCACCCAGGCACCCCTGATGCACAGAACTTTTTTTTTTTCTTTTTTTTTTTTTTTACAAATAGTTTATTGTCAAATTAGTTTCCACATAACACTCACTGCTCATCCCCATACACAGAACTTTTTAAGTTTGATGTATTTGTCTATTCTTGGGTGTGTTACCTGTGTTTTAGGCGTCATGCTAAGAAATCATCACCAAATCCAGTGTCACAAACCTTTCCCTCTGTTTTCTAATAGGATTTTTATAGTCTTGGGTCTTACATTTAGGTCTTTAATCCATTTTAAATTTTTATATATGATATAAGGTAGGGATCCATGTTCATTTTTGTGCATGAGATATCCAATTTTCCCAGCATCATTTGTGGAAAAAAACTGTCCTTTCCCTATTAAGTGGTCTTGGCACTTTTGTTGAAGACCATTTGACCGTATACATAATAGCATAAGGACTCTGTTCTATTGCACTGGCTTATTTGTCTGTCTGTATGCCAATACCATACTGTTTTGATTACTGTCACTTTGTAGTAAATTTTGAAATCAGAAGTGTAAGACTTCCAATTTTTTTTTTCAAGACTGTTTTTGGCTACTTGGGGTCCCTTGAGATTCCATATGAATGTTAGAATTGATTCTTCTATTTCTGTAAAAAAACGGCACTGGGAAAATTCACCCTTTTAAAATGTATAATTCAGTGGTTATTAGTGTATTCACAGAGCTGTGCAACTGTTACTACTGTCTGATTCCAGAACATTTTCATCGTCCCAAAAAAGAAGCTCATACCCATTAACAGTCATTCCCCAGTCTCCCTCCACCGGCCCTAGGCTACTTTCCGTTTCTGGATTTGCCTGTTCTGGATGTATTATACAATTGGAATCCTACCATACATGGTCTTTTGTGACTGACTTCAGTCAATGGACACTTGGTTTGGACACTTGGCTATTATCTAGTCAAATGTTCTACCCCTGAGCTATACTCCGTGGACATTTGGCTATTATGAATATGGTGCTTTGATGTGTATGGACAAGTTTTTGTGTGGACATAGGTTTTCAGTCTCCACCTAGGAGTGGAATTGCTGAATTGCTGAGTCATATAGTAACTCTTGTGTGTAAATTGCTTTTATACCTTTATCACAATCATAGTACTGTTCCTTGTCGATAGATATACATTGATATCATTTTTAATAGCAGCTAGCTAGCTTCATCTTCTAATCAATTCTCTAATGTGGGTTATCTAGACTTGTCTCTATTTTTCACTCTTAAAAACACAAGAACCCTTGTTGTATTCTCACATATTTACTACATACATTGTTGTTGTTGTTGTTGTTGTTTTAATGCTTATTTATTTGGTGGGGAAGGGGCAGAGAGAGAGAGGGAGACACAGAATCTGAAGCAGGCTCTAGGCCCTGAGCTGTCAGCACAGAGCCCGACATGGGGTTTGAACTCGTGAACCATGAGATCATGACCTGAGCCAAAGTCAGATGCTCAACTGACTGAGCCATCCAGGTGACTCATACATAGTTTTGTATACATACATTGTTGGGCACTTGTCTGATTATTTCTTTGGCTAATTACCAGATTTTGAAATGGATTTGGACCTTTTGTTAGGTAAAATATGGGCCTTTCAACTGTCTTCCAAGAAGGTCATAGGGGTTGCCACAGTCACTATGTCTTTACCACAGGTAGGTAATGTCGTTACTTGAAACTTTGCACACTGTTTGGAGATTTCAGTGTTTTCATTGGCTCCTTGATGTTGGTTAGATTGAACCTTGTTCAACAAATATTTACTGAGCACCTATTATGTGTCACATTGTTTTGGGAACTGAAAATCTAGTACACGTAAAAGACTCTAACAAATATTTTTTGGTACTTGCATTGGAAATTCCTATTTCTTATTTTCCAGTGGGTGTTCCTGTTTCGTTTGGTTGTATAAGAACGCTTATGCTTGCACATAAGTTAGTTTTTCACCTCCTTATAGTTTTTGGCCTTACTGAAATTTTAATATTATTTCGTTACTTTAAAGCCAAAGCTATTAAACTGCTTAATGGAGCTGGTTAAGTTCTGTAGAAAATGTTGTTGTTAAAACCAAGTATCATAGCATTTTTGAGTGGAGAAGGAAATTTCACTATTAGCTGCCTTAACCCTTGTACCAGGGGAGGCCTGGGTTCAGAGAGGTATGGAAATTTGGGGATTAAAAATGTTTGCGTGTTTTCTTTCAGCATTTCTTCTCATTCCCGAATATCTCTTGTTCGGCAGGATTTTCCTCACTGCCCTTATCACCATGATCTGAAATACATTCATGCATTTGCGTGTTGTGTTGATGCCTCCAACTAAAATGTGAGCCCATGAGGAGAGGGACTCTGGCTCTTAGGGAAACAAGAGCGCGCGCGCGCGCGCGTGTGTGTGTGTGTGTGTGTGTGTGTGTGTGTTGGGGCGTCTGTGTCTGCAACACCCAGCACAGGGCCTGACATAGCAGAAGTGCTCAGGGGATGCTGAGGTGAATTCACCACAAGCGCTGACTGGTGCCAGGCCTGTCGAAGCAGTCAGCGTTTGTGGTCCTCCATTTGCAGGCAGAGCCTCTCGGGCTCAGAGTCATCAGAGGCAGTGCGGGCAGCTAGGTTCAGATTCTCCCATCGGGGTTTCGGGGCAAGAGGCCCTGACCTCTCAGCGTGGCTGGAACCTGGTCCGGGAGGAGGCGGAGTCAGTGACCAGCCCACGGCAGACAGGGAGAGCGAGGGAGAGCAGCCCCTACTGTATTCTCACGTAGTTGTTGCACTCTGGTCTTGAGCTTTAAAAATAGGGCTAAGAAGAATGTCAGGTATGCAAGTAAATACCAGTAAAAAACAGTTCTTCTTTTCCATTTCGGTTGGTTGTTCTCTGCTTCGGTCAGGCTGTCGGACAGCTATTAGCGTGGCCTTGGCTTTAGTGACATGGAATTTTTGTCCCGTCAGCCATCAGGCTGGTAATGGCCTCATGACAGCCCACCTGTGTTGTAGGAGATTAGTGTTTTCCCTTCCCTGCATTGTTTGCATTAGGTTTTTCACTTTGCTCTTGAAACTTGGTCTCCAGCTAAGTTTATAAGTGAGAACCTTTAACCAGAGGGAGTCCCGCCCCGTGGGCTGACATTCCTCAATTCCTTGAAGGAAGAAAGTAGTAGCAATGTTTCCTGAAGAATCGGTAGGGTCAGATTATTGCCAGTGCAGCACACATTAAGCCCGGGTCATTCTGGAGCCTAAATGCTGCCTTTTAGAACACTCATGTTGCCGCAGCTCCGGTGCCACATGTGCGCTGCAGGCCATTAACAGTCTGCTTTTTTTTTTTTTTTTTTTTAATTTCTAGGAGAGAGAGGGAGAGAGAGACAGTGTGAGCAGGGGAGGGTCAGAGAGAGAGGGAGACACAGACTCTGAAACAGGCTCCAGGCTCCGAGCTGGCAGGCAGCACAGNTTTTTAATTTCTAGGAGAGAGAGGGAGAGAGAGACAGTGTGAGCAGGGGAGGGTCAGAGAGAGAGGGAGACACAGACTCTGAAACAGGCTCCAGGCTCCGAGCTGGCAGGCAGCACAGAGCCCGACACGGGGCTCGAACCCACGAACCGCGAGATCATGACCTAAGCGAAAGTCGGACGCTTAACCGACTAAGCCACCCAGGCGCCCCATTAACAGTCTGCTTCTTACCCGTCGGCTCAGCCTGCACCAGAAGCCCCACTTCAGAGAGTGGTACACTGCCTCCCTAGACATCCAAGTAGAAGAACCCAGAAGCTAGGGCCGGCCTGCCGCACCTTTACCCTGTTAGATAATCTCTGAACCACATACCTTGAGGCCTTCTCACATGGTGTGTCCTTTATAAAATTGCCTGTAGTAGGTGTGTATTTATATAAAGTACTTATATGTATATAACCTTATATAAAGTTAGTATTGTCTAAAGAATCTGACAAAGATTCTCATTAGTATATCACACCTTGATTCATTCAGTTAAAGAAGCATCTCTCTGTTAACTGTGCTGTACTGAGGTTGAAGAAAGATAATCCTTGATTCTAAGTATGTTGTGGGTCTGGGACTTTTGTTTTTGTCATCAACTGCACAGGCAACTTTGTGATGCCTGTAAAGTCTTGCGGATTTTTGTGTCACCTAGAAGAGATAATCAGGGTCTGTTTTGGCACATTTTGTACTTTAATTGTTTTCACTGTTATCTGGTGTTAGTTTTATGAATTTGTCCAGGCATCTCACTTCATATATTTGTAGAATATATTTATTTCCCTAAATATAGTTACTTTCACATCTGTAGTTCAAGGGGAAAGAAAGTACCTGAAAACACTGCTTCATGAAGACCTCAAGTTTCCAAAGGACTGGGTTGTCCCCTCATTTTATCTTGGTGACCTCATCCTGAACATGCAGGGTCCAGCACGCGGCAAGTGCTTATTGCTTTCGTGAATGAAAAACCTGGGAGATTATCTCTGCAGCTTCTTTCTTCCTGCTTTAGAATTATCCCTGTATCTCCCAAAAGTCAGTCTCCTCACCGCTATTGAAACAGTCCGTACAAAGACAAGCGAACAAAAGAACAACATAGCTTATAATTTGGGTGTTCTTTGAGATTCTTAGTTTGCAGTCTTTAAAATGGAAACTCGGGGTAAGAGTTTGATGGTGAATTTAGTTACTATAGACCAGTGGTCCTCAGGGGCACTTGGATGGCTCAGTTGGTTAAGCGGCCAACTTTAGCTCAGGTCATAATCTCGAGGTTTGTGAGTTCGAGCCCTGCTTCGGGCTCTGTGCTGACAACTTGGAGCCTGGAGCCTGCTTCAGATTCTGTGTCTCCTCCTCTCTCTTCCCCTCCCCTGCTCATGCTCTGTCTCTCTGTCTCTCTATCTCTCAAAAATAAATAAACATTAAAAAAGAGAAAAAGACCAATGGTCCTCAAATTGCCTGTAGTGAAAGACGAGCATGTGTTTGCTTTTTTTACATAGTTTGTTTGATTTCCAAATCATTGTGGGCTAATGTTGCACAATACAGTAGGAGGAGAAGGGTAACATCAGATTTCCATGAGACTTCCTATGCTTGTTCCGGGCAGGTCACAGAAGTCCACGGATCCCACTTGGAGTGACTGTCAGATTTCACATGGCCTCTTGTTTGCCTGAACCAGGGTTTTTTATATGTTATTTAGTCATCATTTCATGCTACACATTTAATTCTGTGATTAAAACACATTTTTCTAACTTCCTTGTTCAATTTTATTTTTTATATATATTTGGCCTACTATAAATCTCAGGGCCAGTGTAGGGAATTTCTTTTTGTTTCTTTAAAAGTTATATTTACAGATAATTACTTACGAGGAAATTAGGCTTAAGATATTTTTATGGCTTGCTTAACGCCAGAATGTGTTATGACATGTTGTCTCCTGAATTCCTTTTCAAAGCATACAGATAGATACCAGAGGATTTAGTCCTAATGGAAAATATTCAAATAAAAGATATATTCCTTACAAAAAAGAAATAATAAAACACATAATATGCACCATGTCCTTCCTTCAAAATGTACATTCCACCAAAAAAAAAAAACTTCTTCTTTGAAATATATAATTCTGTGTGGTCTGTAAGAAACTAGCACTGCCTTTCCTTATTCTCTTTTCTTTTCAATTTCGATCAAAGTACAGCTGGAAAGGAATTTGCCAGAACAGTAATGGAACAGACATCACACATCAGAGCTCAATTTATTTTATGCCTAAGAAACTCTTGAACAATGGAAAGCTGTAGAAAATTAAGAACAGCTAGTTACATGTGGGCACCAGGGGCTGTTACACTGGTGCTTTTAATCTGAGGACCTTTTCTCCCTCAGCGATCTCTTAAGCCATTTAATTAATCATTTATTGTAAGCACCCACGTGTGTAACTGACATTTTCCAAGTCTGTGCTGTGGGGACAGCTCCTGTGCTGAGTTGGAAGTAGGGCTGAGGGAACCTCTTGGGTCACTTCCTCTGTGTACTTTCGTGAAGACGGGGTTAGGGGAACTTGGTACAGTTTCTCCCATTTTATCAAGTAACTTTTAGGTAGATGAGCTTTTCCAAACAATATAGACATCTTAGGCTGCAGCTAACAAAATGAGCAAGGTGATGTACACATATATTAAATAATTAAAATGAGACTAACTTTTATTACAAATGCTTATCAATAAAGGCCTGAATTAGGTCATCAAAGAAAGTGGCTGTAATTTCTGTTGTTACCCTTTCAGTCTTACTGTCTGTAACTTACATGTCAAGAGGACTTAGATTTGGAGCTGGTTTCCAGAATTGACTATGAAGTTGTGTTCCATCCTAGCTCCTAACTCCATTCTCCTGTGACCAGGAGGAATAGGAAAGTGTACTTTCTACAGAATAGGCTTTTCCTATGTATTCATAAATCAGTCAGGGTTTATCAAATATAAGTGAGATAAGGATAAAAAATAATGGCCAACATTTGCTGGGCACTTATTTGGGCCAGGCACTGAGCTACTTACATTACACGTATTACCCGCGGCAGGTGTCATTAAGAGAGCATCTGTCTGACCTGCACAGGATTTGAACTAAAGACTATGTTCTTATTAAGTCAACGGTTTGAGATTCTTCTTAAGACCCTTTTCAAACACATCACCCTGGTATAACTCATGGTGACAGTTATTCTTTGTGTTACTTAAGAAATGCAGGGGCACCTGGGTGGCCCAGTCAGTTGAGTGTCCGACTTCAGCTGAAGTCATGGTTTGAGTCCTGCATTGGACTCTGTGCTGACAGCTCAGAGCCCGGAGCCTGCTTCATATTCTGTGTCTCCCTCTCTCTTTGCCCCTCCCCTGTTCGCACTCTGTCTCTCTCTCAAAAATAAACAAACATTTAAAAAAATGAAATGGGCAAGGGACTAGAATAGAGATTTCTCTAAAGAACATCAACAAATGGCAAATAAACACATGAAAAGATGCTCAACATCACCAGTCACTGGAGAAATGCAAATCAAAACCACAAGGAAATACCACCTCACACCACTAGAATGGCTTCTACCCAAAAAACATAAATTAACAGGTGTTGGTAAGGGTGTGGAGACATGGGAACCCCTGGGCCCTCTTGGTGGGATTGAGAAATGGTGCAGTCACTATAGAAAAGGGTATGGCAGTTCTCTCAAAAATCTAAAAATTGAATTACCGTATGATCCATAAATTCCATTTCTGGGTATATGCCTAAAAGAATTGAAAGCAGGGACTTGAGCAGGTAAGTGTACAGCCATGTTCATAGCATTATGGACAATGGCCAAAGGTGGAAGCAACCCTCGTGTCCACTGACAAACAAACGGAGTGTATATGTACGATAGACTATCTCTTAGTCTTACAAGAGAAGGAGATTCTGACCCACACTACAGCCCATGGGACATTATGCTAAGTGACGTAAGCCAATCACAAAAGGAAAAATGTCTGATTCCACTTTTATGAACTACAACAGTCAAATTCATACAGATATTAAGTAGATGGTGGTTGTCAGTGGCTGCTGGGAGGGAGATTGGGGAGTTGTTTAACGGATAGAGTTTCGGTTTGGGAAGATGCAAAAGTTCTGGAGATGGACAGTAGCAATGGTTACAGAACATTGGGAATGTACTTAATGTCATAGGACTATACACTTTAAAATGCCTTAGGGGCACCTTGGTGGCTCAGTCAGCTAAGCATCCAACTTCGGCTCCCGTAATGATCTCACGGTTTGTGGGTTCGAGCCCCGTGTCAGACTCTGCTGACAGCTCAGAGCCTGGAGCCTGCTTTGGATTCTGTGTCTGCCTCTCTCTCTGCCCCTCTCCTGCTCGTGCTCTGTCTTTCTCTCTCTCAAAAATAAACACTAAAAAATTTTTTAATAAATAAAATGGTTTAAATGGTAACTTAAAAATTTTTTTTACATTTATTTATTTTTAAGAGACAGAGCACAAGTGGGGGAGGAGCAGAGAGCACATGAGACACAGAGTCCACAGCAGGCTCTCGGCTCCAAGCTGTCAGCACAGAGTCCGACATGGGGCTTGAGTTCACAAACGGAGATTGTGACCTGAGCCGAAGTCAGACGCTTAACTGAGCCACCCAGACGCCCCATTGTTTATTCATTTTTGAGAGAGAGAGACAGGGCATGAACAGGAGAGGGGCAGAGAGAGAGGGAGACACAGAATCTAAAGCAGGCTCCAGGCTCCAACCTGGCTCAAACTCACAAACTGCGAGATCATTACTGGAGCCGAAGTTGAATGCTTAACTGACTGAGCTACCCAGGTGCCCCTAAATGGTCCCTTTTACATTATATATATTTTACCACAATCTTTTTAAATAATGGGTTTTTTGAATAAGGGATACATGCAGATCTTCACTATTAACCAAGTCATTAAGTACCAGCCAAGTTCACTAGATATTGTGCCAAAAAATTAATGTTCAACTAGTTCTAAAAATAAAGTGCCTAGGGGCGCCTGGGTGGCTCACTCAGTTAAGTGTCTGACTCTTGATTTTGGTTCAGGTTATGATCTCACTGGTTCATGAGATCGAGCCCTGTGTCAGGCTCTGTGCTGACAGCGCAGGACCTGCTTGGTCTCCTTCTCACGCTCTCTCTTTCTCTCAAAATAAATGAATAAATAAAAACTTAAAAAATGAAATATCTAAACTTTTAACAATGTATTACGTGAAGTGGTCAGTGCTAAGTGATATATTTTAGCAAAACTAGAATTAAATATGGCGTTAAATATCCATCTATTAAATATACAAAGCATGTGTTTTTGATTTGTATTCAACCCATTCATTGACTAGCATTTGTTTTATTTGTCTGGGGATCAGCAAATGGAAACAATATTTAAAGAATAATTGCATTTTGAATTTCTTATTTGCATATTCCCATCTTAATTAAGATCTGTTCTGCATCCTGAATTAAAAACACATGTATTTTAGACTTAAAATCTACAGTCCAAAAAAACCTTTGTTTTTACATATCAAGTTTCTGCCCCTCTGGATTGCATGAAGAAATCTAATAAAAAAAGGAACTTACCAGAGAACAATGATTGGTCCTTGACAAGTGTATCGTCTTCTCAGAAGGAACCAGTGCAGACACCTGATACATTACAAAATTTTAATCAGCTTAAACATTGACTTTGACTTATTTTTTTCTTTTGTAGCAGAACTTTTCCCTTCGCTGTTTCTAAGAAGAGAAAAAAAACCAGTCTTTAAGATTCACAGTGCTTTCTTTTCCGGTTTTGTTTAAAGCCTAAGCATCCCTCGTTAGATAACAATGTTTTTCTGACATTTCATGTCATGGTATCATGATGACAGTTGAAGAGATGGTGGTCATGAGACCTGTAGCTTGGGAACAGCACTCCGATCGAATAAAACAGAGCAGAGCTTGCGGCTCTTTGTTTCCTTGGAGAAAAGATTCTGAGTCATTTTCAGATTAAATTTTCAAAGTACAGAAGGTGACCTTAGTTCTCAGTGGAACTTTGAACATTTAAAGTATTCTTTCAAGACTTTAGCTCGCTTTGTGATGGAACAAAATAAGTGTAGTACCCTTTATGGCTTGGATATTGTTTTTATGCTTTTTGGAATACCATCATTACAGAAGTACTGATACTTAGATTTTTGGGTAACCCTAGCCACCAGGAAGGATCCTAACGTCCTAGCCACTAGGATGTCAGCTTGTTTGAGGGGTCATTCCTAAGGCACATAAGACTGGCAATATGTAAAGAAGAGTTTAGACATCTCTCCCATTATAATCAGAATTTATCTTCAGATCAGGTAATGTGAATAATCACCGTATCTCAGTTGGGTTATTCTTGTGTTATGCTGGGGTCTGTGGTTGTCTGGGCAGCAGAGTCGCACTGAAATACCAAAGGAGCTAGTAAGATGAGAGAATCAATAATCAAGGCTGAAGTCAGTCAGACAAGGTCTAGAAATACAGGAGAAGCATTTTCATAAATAGATACCACATTATGCTTGTGGATTATTTTTCAGATTATTAAAATGGACAGCTGTCACATGCATCATTGCAGTCATATCAGTCACTGGAGGGCTGGATGGATAAAATAGCTGCCAGGTTAGGAGAATTTACCTGCAAGGAACAAAACACACACACACACACATGTATATGACTATATATACACGTGTATGTGTATGTAATTTTTTAAATATACTTTATGTACACACACATATATAAAGATATATGTGCAAATATGTGATTCTACTTCATATGCCAATTATTTAACAGCCAAGGAATGTTTTTCCCCTATGGGAAAACTGACCCAGAGATAAATATCCTCACTTCCAAAAAATGTGCAAAGTAAAAGGAAAACCAAGAATTTAAAACCATATCTCTTAAGACAGTGACAACTTAGCTGGCCACCAACTTTCCCCTCACATCAGAGGTTCATTGAGAAGGCAGCTGTCTCAGCACCGTTTGGGGGCAGACGTCAGCCTGGAGTACAGGTTTCAAGACTCCTGGAGAAGTTCCTGTCTTCACTTCTGTTTGAATGAAATCAAGTGCAGGGTTCTCCCCTTACTTACCGGGGACGTGTTCCCAGACCCCAGTGGGTGTCTGAAACCGCGGATAGCACAGAACACTGTATATACGGTTTTTCCCTATACGTACATACCAGTGTAAAGTTTAATTTATAAAGGCGGCACGGTAAGAGATTAAGAACTGGAAAAAAGAGGACAGTTACAAGTAAATTATGTGAATGTGGGCTTCCACTCTCAAAATGCCTCATTATTGTACGCTGTCGTCTTCTTGAGGACGTGAGATGATAAAAATGCCTCCATGAGGAGATGAAGCGGGATCAATGACATAGGCCTGTGATGTAGCATTAAGCTGCCATTGACCTTGTGACCGTATGTCAGAGGAGGATCCTCTGCTTCAGGACCACGGTTACCCACGGGTCACTGAAACTGCAGAAAGATTAAACATGGGTAAGGGGGCTACCGTATAGCCATCTTTCAAAAGTCACATCTTTTTATTGTCAACCCTTACTGTTAGTAATTATTTAAAAGCGGAAATCAATGGCAAGAAGGAAAACTCAGGGAGACAGCCGCCACAGGCACGCACAGTTAATTGCACACTCACACATGCTCACGGTCTCAGCTGGCCTTGAGAGTGTGACCCAGCATGAGTAAAGCCACAAGGAATTTCCATTCACCCATTAAACAAATATTTATTGAATAACTAGTATGTGCCAAGCTTCATATTTCTTGCTGCTGAATAGCCTCTGAGTTCTCAGGTCATTTATTTTAAGGAAGGAAAATACAATCTGCTGTTCTTAAACCCAAATACATCAGCAAAAGAACTGATTCTGATTCTTGTAATGGCTTTAAGAGTTGTGTGGGGAGGGGGGTGGAAGTGATAAAGGAAGAGATTTTTCCTTAAAATAAGGCTGGTAATAGTTAAGTCCATGTAGTAATTGCTATGCAACATTTAACTGATTTGTTATCATAGTAATATCTCTTCCCAGTAACTGAATACTTAAAATCTACTTACAGTAGATAGTCAGGGGAAGTAGGCTGTTAGGCTGTGGAGAAAAGCTTTGAAAGCCTTCGGTAGCTTCCTCTGTTAATATCTGACACCACTCCCAGGTTTAGTGGTTACTTGTTTGGCCTTGGTAACAAATTAGCTTCTTGCTTTGGGTGTGAGTGAGAGTGCCCTCAATGAAACAAGGCCATCTTAGAATACATTCTTCAGATGCCCGACTGTGGTGGGAAATGGACAGACATGGTTAAAGAGAGTGCTAGTCGGACTTGGACACAGGGACGTAAGCTGTAAAGCACATTTAAGGACATGTGTGGAGGAACCTCCAGGGAGGGGGTGCTTCCTCACCGAACGCTGCCGGGCCGGGGACCTGGGGTGTGCTGGAGAGGCCCGAGTGGGCCAGAACCGAGACTGAATACCATGTTTGAATTAGCCGGCTTTACTGTGATCTGCACGGCAAGAAAGCCTCCCCAAGTACCACATACTGTTCTGATCATTTCTGCAAGAGCCTTGGACTTTGCTTCTGCCAGAAAAGGGCGGTTCTGACTGTATTTCTGAGAAAACACCTCTAGGGTCTAGCCCATCCAACCATCTTATTTAGCTTCTGCTTTTTGTTGCCGTTGGGGCGAACTTGGCTCCTTGGACGTGAAGCATGTTATTCCGCCATCTGGGTCTCAGACACAATAGCATATTTTCTTTTGTTTCTTTCCTAGGGGGCGTTCAAAAAATGAGGTCACTCCCTTGTAACACTGGTTTTTCTAATTTTATGCCATCGAGTTCACACGCCTGCTCTCTCTCTGCCTTTTCCAGCAGTTTACTTCAGTGTCCCCAGCAGTTCCTGAATTCTTGAAAACTCCTACTCCGGATCAGCCCCCGACCCGGTCCCCAGCTCCTGTCCTCCCCACAAACGCGGTGTCCTCTGCAAAGCCCGGTCCAGCACTGGTGAAGGTGGGTTTCCGGCCTGCGCTGGTGTGTGAGGTCGGTTTTCTCACGGCTCATCCTTGGCCCTGTGCGCGGAACACAAAGGCACGTGTCTGCCTTTCCGCCTGGAGCCTTGAGGACACAACCATGGGCACTGGTGAGCTCAGGCCTTCCTGTTGGACGCCACCACCCTCAGCAAGTGGCTGCTGCTCTGTAGTCAGCGAAGAACTGCACAGAGCTTGGTCTCTAGAAAACTACCAGAGCCACGCAGAAAGGCTTTAGGGTACATCTCATCAGCGGTTCCCCATCCTGCGTCCATCCAGGCCACTAAGATGAAAAGACACACCAGAGGTAGGGTAAGATAGAGTCACTTCGGCACAGCACTGATGAATCATAACCCTCCCGAACAGATGTCTTTAATGGTAACATAATTTTGGACTTATTACACAAGGTCAAGCTCACTGGTATTCCAGATGTATTACATGACAGCTCAGAGGCTTCAGACAGGCAGCTACAATTTTTGCTTCAGCAGATTTGGCCTGCAGATTGGTGGCACTGTTCCCTACATTTTACTTGGCGAAATAATTCAGTTAGAAGAGGCCCCTGGGGGGGCGCCTGGGTGGCTTAGTCGGTTGAGCGTCCGACTTTCGCTTAGGTCATGATCTCACGGTTCGTGGGTTCGAGCCCCGCGTCGGGCTCTGTGCTGACTGCCAGCTCAGAGCCTGGAGCCTGTTTCAGATCTGGTCTGTGACCCCCTCTCTCTCTGACCCTCCCCTGCTCACGCTGTCTCTCTCTCTCTCTCTCTCCTAGAAATAAATAAAACATTAAAAAAAAAAAAAAAAAGAGGCCCCTAGGAAGATTAAAAATTTGAATATGTAGTATGCTTTAAAAAAATTTTTTTTCTGGGGCGCCTGGGTGGCTTAGTCGGTTAAGCGTCCGACTTTCGCTTAGGTCATGATCTCGTGGTTCATGGGTTCGAGCCCCGTGTCGGGCTCTGTGCTGACTGCCAGCTCGGAGCCTGGAGCCTGTTTCAGTCTGTGACTCCCTCTCTCTCTGACCCTCCCCTGTTCACGCTGTCTCTCTCTCTCCTAGAAATAAATAAAAATATAAAAAAAAAAAAAAAAATTTTTTTTTTCAGTGCATATAGCACTGCTAAATAAGGGGGGGAATAAACAGGAATAGTGTAAACAGCTTTTGCCAAAAGCAGCAGAACCCTGATCTCCAACTTTTAGAACTGAAAAAGGACGTCAGAGAGCTAGCTCACCCTCTCTGCATCTTTCCGTGAGGAAGTGAGGCCCCCAGAAGTCATAAGGCCAGGCAGGACCCAAGCCCTCGGAGGGCACGGGCGACTTCCTTGTGCCTCCCGGTGAGCGCAGGGCAGCACTCCCCCAAGGGAGGTACCTGGGGCAGATTCCTCCCTTCTGTCTACCCTCTGGCACTCCCCTGGTCCTCAGCCCTCGTGCACAGAGGAGGCCTTTCTCTTTCTACTCCAGCCTCTCTTTGTCAGAGTGGCCCAGTGTTTGCGGCTTCAGGGCACAGAGCAGTGTTATTTCACCATCTTCTATCACTTGGTACTGGAGCCAGAAATTCCAGAGGGTGGCAGGCGGCAGCTGAGCTGATATCCGCCCTCTGCCCACACCCGCAAGCACAAATCACTGATGACACCAAGACTGAATGCCAACGCGTCTTTCCCTGTGGGCCCTGAGTGGTCTCTGCCTCTCTGAATTGCTCCTCTTCACTAGTGTATCTTTACGGAGGGCTTTGATTCTAGGGCAAGAGGCATCGTGTAGGAATGTGACAGCCAGAGGCTGGGTGGGCTATCCTAGGACTCCGCTGGCAGAGGAAAAGCCAGGTACGTGCTGGGAAGCAGACCGCAGTTTTTCGGGGTTTGTGAGGAAAGCTGTTTCCCACCTTCACTTCCTGAGAGAATGTGCCATTGAAGACGTAGGAGCAGACTTAGCCAGAGGGACGGTGGTTCTGACGTGCCTGGTCCGCTCCCTCTGCCAACAGGTGCCTTCCTGATTGGCTGAGTCACGTGTGTCCTTACATAACAGTTATAGTGCAGCCTCCTTAACCCACAGCCCGTTGGTTGTTACCATCACTCTGAAAACACCAGCAGTAAAATCTGTTGTTGAGAACACGATAAGCAGATGACAGGGAGTTGATGAATAATGTGAGATTGCAGTACTTTGTATTTGTGTCATCATTAGAACTGTGTAACCTTATAGTCTGCTTTATTCCATTAGAAGCGCTCTTCTGTTTTTACATAGTCACTAAAGAATATAATTTTAATGGCTACAAAATATAGTGCCCAGTTAGGGTGAAGCACACCTTATCCTTTTCCATTTGTATATTTAGCATACAGCCCATTTTTCACTAGGAGACAACATATGTAAGTGTGTCTAAACAAGAGACCCAAAGTAACTTTTTATTGAACTTGAAAAGATCATGCTTAGCTGAGTACATCCTTCCCTTACTCTGAGGAAACAAGGAGCAGGAGAAAGTTAAGTTCTTAGGGGCCAGATTGTTTTTAAGTTTATTTATTTTGAGAGAGAAGGTGTGAGCAGGGGAGGGGCAGAGAGAAAGGGAGAGAGAAGCCCAAGCAGGCTCCATGGTGTCAATACAGACACCGACGCGGGGCTCAAACCCACAAACCATGAGATTGTGACCTGAGCCAAAATCAAGACCGGAAGCTCAATCGACTGAGGCCCCAGGCGCCAGATTGCGTGGTCCGAGAAGGTACACACATGCTTTCATAGCTCCGGCAACGTATGTGGTGTACTGCTTTCCAGAGCGGCTACACCAGTTTCTGAGGTACGTTGCTTTTTTATGTCAGATCATTTAGGCACGCGGTAGAATAGGCCGCAATGTGGTGGCGCCTCTAAAAATGGTCCTCTCTTAAAAGCTGAGAACACACTGAGGGCTGATGGGTATGGGGGGAGGGGAAGGGGGGGCAGTGGTCATGGGGGAGGGCACTTGTGGGGATGAGCACTGGGTGTTATATGGAAACCAACTTGACAGTAAACTATTTTAAAAAAGGTATAAAAATTAAAAATAAATAAAAATAAAAATGCTCCTCTCTTTTTCTTAAAAATAGCAAAGCCATCCCAAGAACCCTAACGACAAGCACCGTAGCAAAAAGTGCAAAGACCCCAAGCCACGGGTAAAGAAGCTGAAGTACCACCAGTACATCCCGCCCGACCAGAAGGGGGAGAAGAGCGAGCCGCAGATGGACTCCAACTACGCCCGCCTGCTCCAGCAGCAGCAGCTCTTCCTGCAGCTCCAGATCCTGAGCCAGCAGCAGCAGCACTACAACTACCAGACCATCCTGCCCGCGCCGCTCAAGTACGGGGGCTGGGGCGGCGCGCGCCGGTCCGCTGGTTCCCAGGGGTGCATGTCGTGGGGCTGCACGACTAGTCTCCCTCGTTGTGCTCAAAGCCCATCAGGTGGCATCTTGCCCTGGCGCCGGTGCCAGGACGCTGCCTCCCCGTCCAGTGTTTGTCCTCCAAAATCCGTTCCGAGCCTTAAGCTTTCAAGCTTCAGGTGCCCTGAAGAGAGCACCCAGGAGAGATCTGCCTGTCATTTACCCAGATAGTATCAGACGCTGTGAGAAAAGTATAACAAGTGTAAGTCCTGCTACAAACAGCTTAAAAAAAGGGGGGAAAAAGGATGAGTGTAGAAGCTGGAGTGGTCAAGGAGAGCTTTATGGAAGCAGGCAGGGTATTTCTATGGGAAAGAGCCTGAAACTTGGGAAGGGCCCTTTCATGCAAAGGGGAATGATCCCCGTGCGGGAACAGAGGAAGGAGCGGGCAATGCCTCTTTACTGGATGATGAGAAAAATAGCCTGAATGAGGAATGCGATGAAAAGTCGAAGACAAAACTGAGTCGAGCCCGTGTCAGAGGAACTTGAAGCCGAGCAGCCTTGCATCTTGATGTGGTAGATGATTCAGAGGACTGGAGCGGTGAAACCACAGTGCAAGACAGGGCAGCGGGATGCTGGTAATGAAGGGGAGTCTGGAAATAGAAAAAACAGGAATTTCACAATAAAGGAGATGTGAGAGGATAAGGGCATTGATAAGGGGAAGCAAAGAACAGATGAGAGATGTTTCAGAGACAGTTAAAGGTCTTGGTGACCAACAACTGTGGAGAAGGAATGTGTTTCCAGAGTCTGAGCCCAGTTGGGAGAGACGGAAGGGAGTGAGTTCCGACAGCTTCTGAGACTGAATCCATAGCAAACTTTGATTATGTACGAAAGGAAATTTCTAGGTTTCCATCCTCAGTATGCATTTTCTGGGAAACATAGATACAAATGCACATGCCCTTTCATTTCCCTCAGTTTTCAGGAGAAAGGGAGATTTACATTCACCTCACAGAAAGAAAGTCTACAAGGTTCAAAATTTCATTTGAGTTAAAAGTTTTCCTCAGTGATTAGGCCGCTCAGTTTATGATCCGTGTAGTGTGTGGAAACTCACCCCCGCTAGTCTCCGCGTATGCCGAGCATTCCAGCACAGGGCGCCCCACTTCCTGGGAGCAGACAAGGAGTAAGATCTGCTAAAAGGCTCCTCTCTTAAGAACTATCGCCTCATATGCTAATGATTATCAATTCACTGTTTTCTTTTAAGATCCTGATATCTCGAGGAAGATTAGACCTATTAGTCATTTGGACCTTCCTGTGAAGCACTTAAATCTAAAACATCAGGGCGCAGAGATGAAGAAAGAAAGAATTTTTGTAGCATGTTGTTATTTTAAGAGCAAGCAGGCCTGACTGAGATGTTGACCTTGGAAGGGAACCAGGGAAGACCAAAGAGAATTGGAAGCTCATCAGAGGCAAACCGCCGCCGCTTCTCAGCTTTGTCCAGGCCCGAGGGAGGCGTCCTCCCCTGCTGCCTCCTCGGGCATCAGGCACCAGGGATGCGAGCGGTGACTGGCTCCCCTCTGCGTGCTCCTGACAACGCACCCAGAGTGTGCGCGGCTGCTTGACATCATTGTGCTCCTCTCAGTAACTCCAGGAGGAGGTGAAGTTGCCGACCGCACTCCCAGGCGAGGAAACCTGGAAAACTGAGAATCTTATAAAAGGATTTTATAAGTAGTATCTATGAAACAGTCTTTTCTGTAATGAAAGAAACTGACTGTGTGGGGCCAGGGCGTAGATGGGCAGAGTGCATCTGAGGAGCTGAGTCTCTGGTCTGTAACGGTTCTGTGTGTTTCCACTAAGGCTGCAGGCTCCCTGTCCCCCGTGAACACCCCTGGCCGCCGCAGCCCAGCCACCCAGCCCAGGAGAGCATCCCACACAAGATCCAGGAACACGGAGGGGGAAAGATCACTTAGTTTTGTGCGCATCACTGGGGAACGTCACTTCTGTTTAATTTCCAGGTTCTGAAGGTGGAGATGATGTTTTCTAACTCCGTGTTTCTTTTCACCAAAATTCCAGTACAGGAGGCTGGATGCAGAAGTCTGTAGCACCCACAGCAGTGAGGTTCGACCTCATAACACAGCCCCTGGTACCGTGCAGGATGGGGTGGTAGTCACAGCATAGCCACACGCTGACAGGGGGTCCTGGAGGGTCGTTTCGGGTGTCTGGACTTCGGGCTTCTCGCCCACACGGACATTTGACATTGCCACGGCATGTTTTCGTTCTCTGTTGGTCTAGGGGAAAAAACAGAGGTCCAACTTACTCTCGTTATTTCAAAGATTGAACCAAGCAACTTACTCTCGTTATTTCACAGGTTGAGCTGTTAACCATAGTGACAAGTACAGCATTACAGAATCTCAACCAAAAGCACGAATAGAATAATTAATTGTTCACAAGGGAGCAGAAGTCGGTTGGGGGGAATGTTGCAATTGCGATTTAAGAGAGCATAGCCACGCATATGCTGCATAGGTGATTATGCCATACATCTGTGAGGGTATTAAACTTCACTGGGCGGTTGATTAGGGAAAAAAATTCTTAAAAAGTCTCCTTGTGGAGATAGTAATGAAAGTATGGTTGAGAGGTTCTGATTTACAGAACATTTTTGTAATCCTAATAGATTTTAAAACTGAATTTTTAGAGAGGAGAAAAATGATACATAAAATATTTGTCATTTCATCCAGTTTCAAGAAACTTCATCTCAAATACTTAAAGTATTTAACTTCCATACAATTTAGGCAGATTTTTTAAATTTTTTAAATTTTTAATTTATTTTTTAGAGAGAGAGAGAGACAGCATGAGCGGGGGAGGGTCAGAGAGAGAGGGAGACACAGAATCCAAAACAGGCTCCAGGCTCTGAGCTAGCCATCAGCACAGAGCCCAATGTGGAGTTCGAACCCACGAACCATGAGATCATGATCTGAGCTGAAGTCGGACGCTTAACTGACTGAGCCACCCAGGCGCCCCAAGGCAGGTTTTCAAAGACCCCAAGTGAATGTCAAGAGTTAGCTGTTCACAGGGCCAGAAATGGCTCAAACGCCATCTTCCTAAAACCCACTGGACAAAGCTCATCTAAGCATGGACCTCTCCCCATAAGCAACATCAGGTCCCTATTCAGAATATGAAATTCAGAGTCTCCATGCTTCAGCACCACGGCTCCTGTAAGGATAAAGCCCGAGGCTCCAATGGAATTTGCTGTACAGTATCAGCCATCATGTGTACCTTTCTTTAATTGGTGTCAGCCGCCCAGAAGAGGAAATGCCATTGTTGCCAAGAGTATCATGGGGAAGAAGCTAGAACGGGACCCGGCTTTGCTGTGGAAAAGAGTTTAGGAAAATGAGTACAGAAGTACCACCCCTTTTTTAATCACCTTTTTAAATGAAGTGTAAGTGATAGAGAAGTCCATAAATCATAACTGAAAAATGATGCCAGGTAAACACACCTCCATAACCACTCCCTAAATCAAGAAATATATTATTATCAGTGCCCCAAAGGCCCCCTTGCATCCCCTCTCAGTGACTACCTGACTTCTCTCCCATTGAGTAGTTTTGCCTTGTTTTTGGACATTATATAAATGCAGTCTTACGGTATATGTATGCATGTGAGTTCCTTTGCTCAACATTGTGCTCGTGAGATGCATCTTTACTGGTGCAGATAGCAGTAAATTTTTATTCCTGTCTGGTCTTCTGTAATGTGTCCACCATCATCATCTTGGTGGACAGCTGGGTTGTTTCCAGTTGGGACTATTATGAATAAGGCCATACTAAGCATTCTGACCTGTGTTTTTGGTTCATGTATGTAGATCTTTGTCAGGTGTCCCTTGAGGAATGGAATTGGGTCGGGATAGGCACAGGTTTTTCTGGAGTAGATAACATAAAACACTTCTCCAAAGTGATTGTGCCAATCCCCACTTCTACTAGCCGTGATTGAGCGCTCTGGTGTTCCAAGTGCTCCGTGTCGGTGTCTTGCTCGTCACAGCGGCAGTTCTGCTGGATGTGCAGCGCTGTTTTGTCATGCCTTTTTTCATTTTCCTCGTGTCTTGTGAGGTTAAGCACTGTTCACACATTTATGGACCATTTGGATCTATTTTCTTGTGATAGGCTTGTTCAAGATTTTCCCATTTTCCCATTGGACTTCGTGTTTTTCTTACTGATTTGTAAGATTTTTTTGTATATTCTAGATATGAGGACGTGTCAGAAATATGTATTACAGGGGCTCCTGGGTGGCTCAGTCAGTTAAGTGTCTGACTTTAGCCCAGGTCATGATCTCACGGTTCGTGGGTTTGAGCCTCATGTAAGGCTCTGTGCTGACTGCTCGGAGCCTGGATCCTGCTTCAAATTCTCTGCCCCTCCCCCACTCGCTCGCTTGCTCTCAAAAATGAATAAACATTAAGAAATTAAAATAAATATGTATTAGAAGTATCTCCTCCTATGGTTTGACTTTTCACTCTTAAAGCTGTCTCTCGTAGTGCGTTTTGTGTCCTGTTTAAGAAATCTTTGCCTACCCAAAGGCCCTGAAGATATTATTCTAAGTTTTCTTTTTTTTAAAGTTTGTTTGTTTGTGAGAAAGAAAGCACAAGTCAGGGAGTGGCAGAGAGAGAGGGAGAGAGTGAGCCAGTGCAGAGCCTGATACAGGGCTCAAACCCACGAACCACAAGATCATGACCTGAGCCAAAGTCAGACACCCCAAAATATTATCCTGTTTTCTAAAAGCTTTATTGCTTTTATAATTCACATTTAGGTTTTTGAGATGGTGTGAGGTAGGGGTCAGTCCAGGGCCTTAGTTTTATCTGTATGAATATCCAGGGTGGCCCAGCACCATTTATTGTAAGGACCACCGCCTTTCTACTGCACTACAGTGCCATCTTGGTGATAATCAAGAGACTCTCTCTGTCAAGGTTTCTGGATTCTCTCTTCTCTTCCATTTGTTGTTCTGCCCTTGTACCAGCATTACACCATCTTACTAACTGGCTTTTTAATGAATTTTGATAACTGATGGTATGATTCTTCCAGCTTTGCTTTTTTTTAAGGATGCCATGGCCATTTTTGGTCCTTTGTGTTTCCATATATAGCTCAGAGTCACGTTCAGAATTTCTACCAAGCAAGCAAGCAAATAAAACTTGCAGGGATTTTTTTTTTTTTTTGGGGGGGGGGAGGTCTAATTTGATATCTTTATAATATTGACTCTTCCAATCCATGACCATGGTATTTTTCTCTTTACAAGTTAACAACTTGTTAGCAGAAGGAATATCAAATTCAGAAATGATTTTATTATAAACTCTAATTTTCTTTTTCTTTGAAGGCCACTCAATGACAAAAATAACAACAGTGGTAATTCAGCTCTGAACAACACCACGCCTAACACACCAAGACAGAATCCGCCTGCTCCCGTGAGAAAGCCGGGACCTCTGCCTTCTAGCTTGGATGACCTAAAGGTAATAATTCAGAGTAGAGTTCATTCACGCAGAATTACCACAAAAACATAAATAATTGGCCACATTTGTCTGACGTGTAGGTAAATTTTCAATAGACATTTCAGCTATAAGATAACTTTTCCAGGGGTACTTTCCGTTTACATCCATTAAGTTTCTTTGAAAAGGACTAGTAATAACTCTCATTTGTTGAGCACACACCATGTGCGGGCACCAAACCGCTTCTGACTGCACAGGGAGATTTTCTTCTTCCCCACTCATTGCTGAGTTGGGGAGAAGCAGGGAATCTACTCTCCGAGTCCAGACTGCACAGGCTTCCACCCCAGCTCAGCCTCTCGTCATCCATGGTAGCTCGGACACAACGGGTCAGCCTCTCTCTGTCCCAGTCTCCTCATCTGTGAACCAGGAATAGTGATAATAATACCCACACCTCATGTGAGGATTAATTGAAAGAATAGGGCCATCTGAGTGACTCAGTCGGTGAAGCGTTCAGCTCCGGCGCTCCCCTCAGGTCTTGATCTTAGGGTCGTGAGTTCAGGCTCCGAGTTGGGCTCTGCGCTGGCCATGGAGCCTGCTTTAAAACATACATACATACATATATATATATATATATACATGAAGCGCTTCACCAGTGTCTGGCACATGGTAATTACCCAATGAATGTGACTGTTCTCATGATTTCTGGTGGCAAGTCCTTGGACATAACAGGAATTACCCTCTAAAAGCCCTTGCTTTCCCGCCGGCCTTTCCAGTGCCTCAGGTCCACAGCTGTGTGTGTGTCGGGAGAAGAACCGTGCTAGTGCGGGGCTGGCAGGCGTAGGCGCCGTCCCCGTCCGCGCGCCCTATAGGTCTGCCGAAAGCTGCGGTGCCGAGAGAAGAGACGTGACGTGTTTGTGCTTGCAGGTGTCGGAACTGAAGACGGAGCTGAAGTTACGGGGCCTTCCGGTGTCAGGCACCAAACCAGACCTCATCGAACGCCTGAAGCCCTACCAGGAAGTGAACAGCAGCGGTGTGGCTGCCGGCAGCGTCCTGGCGGTGCCAGCGTCTGCCATCGTCACCAGCAACCCCGAAGTCACCGTGGCACTGCCGGTGACAACGCTGCACAACTCCGTGACGAGCTCAGGCTCCTCTTTCAAGGCAGAGCTGCCGCCTGCCGGAGCCAGCAGCGTCGCCCACGTCGAGAGTGTCACTTCCCCTCTGCCCATCTCGCCGTCCCCCTCCGAGCAGTCCAGTCTCGGGACCGAGGACACAAGCATGGCAGACACGTTCACCGAGATCATGACCATGATGTCTCCTGCGCAGTTCCTGTGCTCGTCGCCTCTGAGAGTGACGGGCAGCGAAGAGAGCCCGAGTCCCACCAGCAGCACGCTGTCGAGCCTGGAACTGGATGCGGCCGAGAAGGACCGCAAGCTGCAGGAGAAGGAGAAGCAGATCGAGGAGCTAAAGCGGAAACTGGAACAGGAGCAGAAGCTCGTGGAGGTTCTGAAAATGCAGCTTGAGGTTGAAAAGCGAGGGCAGCGGCAGCAGCCGCCGCTGGAGCCCCAGCCCGGCGCCCCCACCGCTTCAGCCAGCAAGCTGGACCCGAAGCTCGGCGGGGTCGGCTCCTCCGTCAAGGACGAGGCGGCGCTCCCCGACTGCTCCAGCCCCAGGCAGCCTGGGCCGCTGGCCGGCCACCCTGTAGGCCAGCCCGTCTCCACGGGCGGCCAGAACCTCGTTGCCAAAAAGGCCGTAGTGATCAAGCAGGAGGTCCCCGTGGCCCAGGCGGAGCAGCAGAGCGTCGTCCCGCAGTTTTACGTGAGTTCCCAGGGACAGCCGCCGCCTGCCGTTGTCGCTCAGCCTCAGGCTTTACTGACCACACAGACCGCTCAGCTGCTGCTGCCGCTGTCCGTCCAGGGCTCCAGTGTCACCTCAGTGCAGCTCCCAGTAGGCAGCCTCAGACTCCAGGTGTGAAGTGTGGCTTCTAACTCCTTTGCCTTACAGCCTGCAGGGAACAGACACTTGCCTAATGACGCGCGCCCGAGCCCTCTCATAGTGCACCCAGACCAGGCCTCAGAGTCGCAGAAAATGTGGGCGTGGGCGTGGGAGGCGTAAAATTTAATTCAGAAATGTTAATAGCTGGCATTGTCTCATTATGGTAAAAACGAGCAAGGGGTGCTTTCCTACTTTTGATAGCTTTTGTCTTTAGTGAACACGGTGTCTTTAGTGAACATGCAGACATTTTGAAATACCAGTTAAAGTATCATGAAACCAGCTGTGTGCAAGGCACAGCATCAGTACCTTTTTTTTTTTTTTTTTTTAATTTAAGTTATCTCAACACCCAGCATGGGGCTCAAACTCACGACCCCGAGATCAAGAGTCGTGTGCTCCTTCGACTCAGCCGGCCAGGCGCCCCTTGAGCTTTAAATGGCTTGCCCCCTTCATCTCTCCCTTCCCCCAGAAGATCTCAGTTTGATAGCATCCATTTTGAGGTAGGGAAACTGAGGCCTTGAAAGGTTGGATAAGTTGCTCCGGGCCAGCTCTGGGCCTTCTGATTGCCCTGCTTTTACTTTTACGCCCACCCATGTATTCTGCCTCCTAAATGTGATTCTTGAAAGACACCATTGAAGTGAAGATGCCTAAGGCATGTGGGGCATCTGAGGAAGGTGTGACCACAAACTTAGGGTGAAGGTGTTCCTGAGGGGGATGATCAAACACTGGTAAACATAGCACCTCCTTTTATGCCTCTGTAACCTGTGTTGACCTTGATTTTATGCAGTGCATTTTGGTAGGTTCCCCCACAGTGTGTGGGCCACAGGCAAACAGAAGCCACCTGTGGGCATTGCTCCTCAGCTTTGACCCCCACCCCACCCCCGCACACTCGTCATGGCGCAAAGCGTTGGCTCATGCCCCTGGGGCTAAGGAAACATGACCCAGAGGCCCTGGCATGTGCAAACATTCTAATTCCCCTGCTTCAAGTGTAGAGTGTCTGTGACATAGAAAGTCTACTCTGTGGTACAGCTTTTCTAAACATTTTCTTTCCACCCAAATCTTCCACTAGAGTTGATGTTCTCTCTTCGGGGCACGTGCAGCCCCCACACGTAGCTGACTGTTTCCAGAGGGCGCACATACTGTTGGCGCAGTCAGGCCTCAGGTCTCCTTGCTGCTATGAAAATTATTTTAACACCTGACCTAGTATGTGTAGAGCTACTACAGGTTTTTATTCAGTTTTCTGTTTTCTCAAAATTTTCAGGTGAAAATCTTAGCTGCTTAAGAAATAATAAGAGTGTGAAAATAACCGGTCTGGCGTTTAACACTCTGGTTTAGAATTAAGGTTCAAGTCTATGTGTCGATGAAGTGTGTATCTATCTGTAAATATTTTATCATTTCATTTCAGGTATGTTCCCCACATCTAAACTCTTTTTTTAAAAGTTTATGTTTATATTTTTAAATAATCTCTATACCCAAACTCAACCCAAACTTGGCCTGGGGCTCAGACCCACAACCAAGAGTAACATGCTCTTCTGACGGAACTATCCAGGTGCCCCCACATCTACACTCTTGATTCTGAGTTTGGTTTTGATAATTAAATTGGTATTTTATTTGCTTCCTAGACTCCAGCACAAGCAGGAATCCAGACTCAGCCTCAGCCTCAGCCTCAGCCAGCAGCCACCACCCTGTCCTCAGGCTTAGCCCAGACTGTACCTCAGAAGCCAGACACTTTCACGCCACATGTGCTCAGTCAGCCTCAGCAAGTTAGAAAGGTGGGTGAGTGCTAGTGAGTGACAGGCTGTCGCCGATGGTGACTGTCATCTGCTCAGCCATTCTGCAGGTGTCCTAGTGGTCTCTCTGTGGGAAGCACCTGTTCTTCTGTGCCATGCGCCTCCCGTTGGATGAGCCCCAGGTCGGTCACCCGCCGTCCTCCTGCAGATTACCCAGTTACTTGGGGAAAAGGGATTCTTTTTACTGAAAGATGGGTCGTTTTAACAGTTAAAGCCCTTTTCCAAGTAAAAGCTTCAAAAGTATGTTTTTAATCCTCATATGTAGGATTTTCTGAGTTTTAAAATACATTTCTTTTCAAATTAATCATCTAGTTGGGTGGGAGGGAAGTGCTGTTCCCTGGGAACAGATATTTGAAGATGAAAAAGATACTTTCTGAAGTGTTTACCTTGAGTAAGATCTTCACATATTTAAGAGTTTGCCATCTTTTAGATTAAGGAGCCAGAAGGCCCAGGTCTGCGTATTCTGGTTCCCCACTTCCTGCATCTTTGGCCTGATGCACAATTCACTTACTTCCTCTGAGTGTCATTTTCCTCATCTTTGAGACGACAGTGTTGGTCTAGGACTCAGTAACCTCTACATGTGTTCCTACCAAAAACATTCTGATGTTAAGTAGCCCAAAAGTCACCAAAATTCCCTTTTACCCAGCAGGTGGAGCTGTGTGCACATACTCCTTGATAGAAAACTCTTAAGGCCTCAAAAATAGGTCTTACTGTTTTAATTCTTGAGAATTATGAGTCCCAGATTTTAATCTTCAGCGTAAAAGAACCTGGATAATTAGGTGTACCTATAGACACGCCCCGAGGTGGTGTGAGCTGTCTGGGCTAAGACCACTTGAGCAGCAGACAGAAGTCTGAGGTCAGCGGTAGTCACATTAACATGTGCTCTCTTCTGGAATCTCCTCTGGGAATGCAGTGACTTATACCTGCATATTATGGACTTTGGGCTCACAATAACATTTTAGGGTAGTGATCAGCTCAGTGAATGTTCAGATGTCAAGACCGTTTCCTTTGTTTTAGAGAGGAGAGAGAACGACGTGATATAGACAGGATAAATAAAGGTTTATTCACTAAGACCCACTAGAATTAGGGATCATTAATTCCAACTTTTTCAAAGAGGAGTACACTTCCAAGACTCCGTGCCACAGCAGCTTTACTGTTTGAAGGGACGGACACACACACACACGCACACACGGATATACTTGCCCGCTTAAGAAATACATATGTATGTTTACAATAGAAATATAGAGGTAAGTTTGTCTTTTTCAGAATACTAGTGGTATGAAGTCTATGAACTATTTTTATGAGTAAACCAGTTGTGCGAAATACAGTCACAGAATCACACTGTGACCACACGCTTGTCAAAGGCCATAAAACCTTTGGCTTGTGATGGGGGCTAAACAAACACTTGGTAGTTCCACAGGAGGGAATCCTCTCGGCTCGCTCACAGAGCCAAGGACAGCTTCTCAGACGGGGGCAGGTTTTAAATGGGGCCCTGCAAGGACTTGGAGACGTTCTCAACAAACTGAAACATTGAGTGTGGCCGCGGCCTGTGTGGCCTTTCCAGTGGGACAGAAAAGGGGCCAGGTGGTAGAAGGTTTTTGTGCCAGCCGGAGATGAGGGTCTTACCTAAGGACAGAGGAGCCGGGGAGTGTGAGGGCTCCATCCGCCGTGTGTTAAGGCTGTAACTGTAGCGGAGGGTTGACGGGGAGGGGGGTGCGGTGAAGAGGCTGCCAGGCCGTCCGGCCATCAGCAGCAAGGACCCGAATGAGGACCGCGGAGGACAGAGGCCTGATTCAAGAGGTATTCCTAAGGCGTGTGAGCACTGAGCGGAGCGAGCCGTGGAGACTGACGGCTCCATTTACCAACGTTTTAAAAATAAATGAAGGGAGAACCAAGGATGATTTTTCCTCAGAGGCTGGAGGTGGTGGAAGGAACGGGGAAAGTTTAGTTTGGAATCTATTAAATTTGAGATGTCTCAAATTTATGTTTGTAAAGGCTATAAATGTGGCTTTGGCACTTGGGAACAGGCTGGAAAAGAGAGGTGGGTTTGGGGATTATTAGCTGAATCGTGGACATTAAAGCTGTGAAAGTAGATCGAGACCACCCTGGTGAGCAATCTGAGAAAGAAGTTACACTGAGCAAATGCTGATTTCCCAGCAGGTACAGTCCACGCGGCCATCTAAGACAGGCCAGTGAGTAAAGGGACCATGGCCTGAGGGCCACATCCAGCCACCCCCCCCACCCCCGGCCACTAGTCTGTTTCTGTAGATAAAGTTTTAATTGGAACCCAGCCCCGCCCATTTTTTTAGGTGTTGTCCAAACTGCTTCCGGGCTGTAGTGGCAGAGGTGAGCGGTTACAACAGACAGTCCGTGGCCTGCAAACGTGGTGGCTCTTCACAGAGAAGGTCTGCCAAGCCTCGTCCTAAAACATGGTTTTCTTCGGCGGGAAGAGCAAAAGAACAGACTGAATGGAAAATACTTGTTCATTACAGGTTTTCACGAACTCGGCATCAAATTCAGTTCTTCCATATCAGAGACCACCTGCTCCAGCGGTCCAGCAGCCCTTTGTTACCAAGACCTCCGCCAGCGTTCTTCAGTCCCGAGGCACCCCACTTCCCGCCCTGCAGAACGGACCCCCCGCCCCCACCAAGGTAGTGCTGTGCGGATGGGGGCAGCGGGAACAGTGCTGCTTGCGGGGCCCTAAAGCATTCCAGAACCCAGTGCTTCAGGCGTGGAGGGACTGAGTATCAGTACTAACGGGACAAAATAGCCAAAATAGTGTGGTGACGGGTAAGGAGCAGCTTAGCTGTTATCGCGGAACAGGTGAGCCTTCCCTCACAGGATGGCGCCCCGGCGCTGTCGGCCACACGGGCCACAGGTGAGCAGGCTCCTGAGTTCAGGAGCGCCGTGACGTGGCCTCCCTGTGACGCGGCCGCCCCGTGATGAGGCCGCCCTCTGAGCTCACTGCCCAGAGCTGACATGCGCCCTCCTCTGTTTGCCTCAGCCTGGTTCGCCCCCTCCGCCCCAGCAGTGCGTCGTCCAGCACTCCCTGTTTGGGAGCCCGGTCCCCAAGACGAAAGACCCTCCCCGCTACGAGGAGGCCATCAAGCAGACGCGCGGTGCCCAGTCCTCCCTTCCAGAGGTAAGCGAGGCTGGCGGCCACGGTCCGTGGGCTTGGATCTGGGGCGTCGTGCTTATGTCGAATCCCTTGTGTAAAATGCACTTGCCGCAACGGGAACACAAATTTCAGAGCCCAGGAGTCTCGTTTGCATTTGAAATGCGGTATTTTTTTTATTGACGTATACTTGACATACAGTATTATAGTAGCTTCAGGTGTACGACTCGGTGATTTGACACTTCTGGACATTGTGAAATGCTCGCCGGGGTAGGCGGAGTTAGCCGCCTGTCGCCATGCAGCGTTCCTACGATCTCCCTGCCTGTGTCCCGCGTGCTGCACTTCCCAGCCCTGTGACTTGTTCTGTACCTGGACGTTTGTACTCTTAATCCCCTGCCCCATCTCCCCTCTGGCGCCTACCAGTGTGTTTGGATTTACGAGTCTGTTTCCGTTTTGTTTGCTCATTTGTTCTGCTCTTTAGATGCCACAGACAAGTGAGATCATTTGATGTCTGTTTTTCTCTGTCCATCTCCTTTCACTCACATAAACCCCTCTTAGTCCAGCCCTACTGTCACAAATAGGAAAAACTATTTTTTTTAGTTTTATTATTTTATTTTTCTGAGACAGAGACTGAACACAAGCAGGGGAGGGGCAGAGAGAAAGGGAGACACAGAATCCGAAACAGACTCCAGCCTCTGAGCTGTCAGCAGAGCCTGATGCAGGGCTCAAACTCATGAGCTATGAGATCATGACCTGAGCCGAAGTTGGACACTTAACAGACTTAGCCACCCAGGCTCCCTGGACAATTTTCTTTTAGTTTGTTTTTAAGTTTTTTTTTTAAATGTTTTATTTATTTCTGAGAGAGAAAGAGGCAGCATGAGCAGGGGAGGGTCAGAGAGAGAGGGAGACACAGAATCCGAAGCAGGCTCCAGGCTCTGAGTTAGCGGTCAGCACAGCACCCGACGTGGGGCTCGAACTCACGAACCGTGAGATCATGACCTGAACCGAAATCGGACGCTTAACTGACTGAGCCACCCAGGCACCCCTGGAAAAATCTTTTTAAAGCTGAGTAATATTCCTCTGTGTATGTGTGTATGTTTGTATCACATCTTCTTTATCCACTTATCTATCAGTGGACACTTAGGTTGTTTCCATATTTGGCTGGTGTAAGTAATGCTGCAGTAAACATAGGGGTGCATATATCTTTTCAAAGTAATGGTTTTTGCTTTCTTTGGATAAATACCCGGAAGTGGAATTGCTGGGTCATAGGGTAGTTCTATTTTTTTTTTAATGACCCTCCATACTATTTTTCAGTGGCTGCATAAGTTTGCATTCCCACCAGCAAGGCAAGAGCGCTCCCTTTTCTCCACATTCTCACCAACACTTGTTACTCCTTGTCTTTTTGTGAGTAGCCATCAGGAACTGGTGTAACGTGTTATCTTGTGGTTTTGATTTGCATTTCCCTGATGACTAGTGGTTGAGCATCTTTTCTGTGGCTATCTGAATGTCTTCTTTGGAAAAATGTGGATTCCGCTGTTTGGGAATGGAGGGATGGAATGTTCTGTATATTTCTATTAAGTCTGTCTGGTCTGATGTGTCATTCAGAGCCACTGTTTATTGATTTTCTGCCTGGATGATCTATTCATTGATGTTAGTGAGGGGTTAAAGTTCCCTACTATTATCGTAGTGCTGACAGTCTTCTCCCTTTAGTCTGTTAGTATTTACTTTATCTGCATAATATAGGGGCTCCTGGGTTGGGTGCATAGGTGTTTACAGTTGTTATAGCCTCTTTTTGGATCGATCCCTTTATCATTACTCAGTGCCCTTCTTGTCTCATTACAGCCTTTACTTTAAAGTCTGTTTTGTCTGTTACAAGTTTTTAAATATTACTACCTCAGCTTTTTTTTTTTCTTCCATTTAAGTGGAATATCTTTTTCCATCCCTTCACTTTAATTAAGTCTATATATGTCTTTAGGTCTGAAGTGAGTCTCTTATAGGCAGCACATAGATAGGTCTTGGGTTTTGTTTTTGTTTTTATCCATTAGGTCATCCTCTGTCTTTTGATTGGACCGTTTAGTCTGTTTAAAGTGAGAGGTATGTACTTATTGCTGTCTTCTGTTTCCTGGTTGTCTTCAGAGTTCCTCTCATAGCTCTTCTTCTCTTACTTTGTGATTAGATGACTTCCTTTGATGTTATTCTTGGATTCCTTTCTCTTTATTTGTTGTGTGTCTCTTATAGGTGTTGGATTTGTGGTTACCTTGAGGTTCATAAATAACACCCTAGCTGTATAGCAATGTAAATTGATAGTTTGCTAAGTGCAACCCATTCTAATGTTACATTTTTATTCCCCTTTTATGTGCATGATGTCGTATTTTACATCTTTTTTATTTTGTGAATCCCGTAATTATTTTAAATACAGTTGATTTTACTGCATTGTCTTTCAACCCTCATACTAGTTTTATAAATGAATGACCTACTATCTTAATTTTACCAGTGAAACTTTTTCCTTTCATAATTTTCTTCTGGTTATGGCCTTTCCTGCTTCAAGTAGTTCCTTTAACATTTCTTTTAAGGCCAGTTCAGTGGTGATGCACTCCCTTGACTTTTATTTGCCTGGACAACTCTTTATATTTCCCTCAATTCTGAGTGATCACCTTGCTGAGTAGAGTGTTCTTGCTTGTAGATTTTTTTTTTCCTTTCACCACTTTGTATATAGTATGCTGCTACCATCTGTCAAAGTTTCTCCTGAAAAATGAGCATACAGCTTCATGGGGTTTCCCTTGTATGTATCTAGTTGCCTTTCTCTTCTTTTAAGAATCTCTCTTTATTTTTAATATTTGACTTTTTTTTTTTTTTTTAATGTGCACTTACTTTTGAGAGAGAGAGAAAGTGCAAGCAGGGGAGGGGCAGAATCTGAAGCAGGCTCCAGGCTCTGAGCTGTCAGCACAGGACTTGAACCCACAAACCACGAGATCATGACCTGAGCCGAAGTTGGATGCTTAACTGACTGAGCCGCCCAGGCGCCTCTAAGTTTTGACATTTTAGCTATTATGTGGACTTCCTTAGGTTCATCTTGTTTGGAGCTCTCTACCTTCTTGGACCTGGCTATCTGTTTCCTACTCCATGTTAGGGAAGTTTTCAGCTATTATTTATTCAAAAAAGTTTTCTGGCTCTTTTTCTCTCTCTTCTCCTTTGAGGACCCTTATAATGCAATTGTCAGTATACTTATTGACCCAGAGGTCTCTTAGTCTATCCTCAGGTTTTTGGGTTTTTTTTCCTATTCTTTTTGGTATTCAGTTTGGGTGATTTCCACTGCACTGTTTTCCAAATCACTCACCTGTCCTTCTGTGTCCTCTAATCTGTTGCTGATTCCCTATTGTGTATTTTTCAGTTCTGTTGTTTTATTCTTCAGCTTTGATAGGTTCTTTTTAATATTTTCTGTCTCTTTGTTGAAGTTCTGAGTTCATCCATCCTTCTCTCAGATCCAGTGAGCATCTTTTATGACCATTACTTTGAATTCTTAACAGGTAGATTGCTTATCTCTGTTTCATGTAGTCCTTTTTCTGAAGTTTTATATTGGAACATATTCCTCTGTCTCCTCATTTTGTCTGACTCTGTGTTTGTTTCTATGTTCAGGTAGATTGGCTCCATCTCCTGGTCTTAAAAGTAGTGGCCTTGTGTAGAAGGCACCCCGTAAGGCCCAGTGATGCAGTCCCCTCTGCTCACCAGAACCAGGCACTCCAGGGTGACCTCTGTGTGAACTGTTGTGACTGGACCAAGACTTCTTTGGATATGCTGGTGGGCAGGGCTGGCCCCATCCTTCTCCAGAACAAGTTGTCCACTTGGTGGGGCAGGACAAGCATCGTTAGCAAGATTGATGGACAGTGTCAGAGCTGGCTCCCACCAATATATACATTCATAGACAAATTTCCTACAGATCCCTGCTCTTCCAGCACATGCCCTAAAAAGTAAATCTCTGTCACATATAACCCAGACACTTTCCAAACTGCTACTTCTGTGCTGGGTCTCAGACCAAGTGATATAATGCACTGGCACTTTAAGAGCAAAATATCAGTTCCTATAGCCTTCTGGCTCCTGCCCCAGTGATTTTTAAAGCCAGAGGTTATGGGGGCTCATCTACCCATTGGAGATCGCCAGGGTTGGGGGTGCCCCCTGTGGGACTCAATCCCCTTGCTCACGCATGATAGGGATCACTGTGCCAGGGATTTGGTTCCTGACCACATCCCTGCCCCTCCTTCCCTCCTCCATGTGGCTTTCTTTATCTTTCACTGTGGGAGAGGTTCTGTTAGTCTTCAGGTCATTTTCAGAGGGAGTTTCACTATATTTAGTTACCCACTTGATGTGTGCATGGGAAGTGAGCTCAGGATCCGCCTACTCTGCCATTTCCCATGCTTCTCTTTTAAATGCTACTTTAAATCAAAATACCACTCACTGTGAAGACTGCCAAACAATTTCAGCATCTGTGTAACCTGCAATTCCTACTTACTCACAAATTCAGGGTTTGTCTTTTAACTTCTCCTTGGGGCATGAGTCATGTTAAGAATAGATGTGATGGTAGCCAAGGCATGTATTTTATACAGGTTTCTCTTTTCTTCTCATTTTTTTAAAGTCAAGCATAATTAACATACAGCGTTGTATTAGTTTCATGTGTACAATATAGTGATTCAGTAAACCAAGTTCTCTGGTTGCTTTGTTTTTAATTTACATCCAAGTTAGTTAGCATATAGTGCAATAATGATTTCAGGAGTAGAATCCAGAGATTCATCACATATATATAACACTCTAGTGCTCATCCCAGCAAGTGCCCTCCTTAATGCCCCTTGCCCATTTAGCCCATCCCCCCACCCACAACCCCTCCAGCAGCCCTCAGTGTGTTCTCTGTATTTAAAACTCTCTTATGTTTTCTCCCCCTCTCTGTTTTTATATTTTTACTTCCCTTCTATTATGTTCATGTTTTGTATCTCATATTCATATCTTCATATGAGTGAAGCCATATGATGTTTGTCTTTCTCTGAATGACTAATTTTACTTAGCGTGATACACTCTGGTTCCATCCACATAGTTGCAAATGGCAAGATTTCATTCTTTTTGATTGCTGAGTAATACTCTATTGTATGTATACACCACATCTTTATCCATTCAACCATCGATGGACGTTTGGGCTCTTTCCATACTTTGGCTATTGTCAGTAGCACTGCTATAAACATTTGGGGTGCATGTGCCCTTTCAAAACAGCACACCTGTATAAATAATACTGAGTTGTGCAATTGCTGGGTCATAGGGTAGTTCTATTTTTAATTCTTTGAGGAACCTCCATACAGTTTTCCACAGTGGCTGCACCAGTTTGCATTCCTACCAGCAGTGCAAGAGGGTTTCTTTTTCTCCATCCACACCAACATCTGTTGTTACCTGAGTGGTTAGTTTTAGCCATTCTGACAGATGTGAGGTGCTATCTCATTGTGGTTTTGATTTGTATTACCCTGATGATAAGTGATGTTGAGCTTTTTTTTTCATGTGTCTGTTAGCCATCTGAATGTCTTCTTTGGAAAAGTGTCTACTCGTGTCTTTTGCCCATTTCTTCACTAGATTCTTTGTTTTCTGGATGTTGAGTTTGTAAGTTCTTTATGGATTTTGGATACGAACCCTTGATCTGTCATTTGTAAATATCTCCTCCCATTCCGTCGGATGCCTTTTAGTTTTGCTGATTATTTCCTTCACCATGCAGAAGCTTTTTGTCTTGATGAGGTCCCAGTAGTTGAAGAGTCTGGTTTTTATTGTCTCTTTTTCCTTTGTTTGTTTTGTTTCTTAAATTCCACATATGAGTGAAATCATTTGGTATTTGTCTTTCTCTGACTGACTTACTTCACTTAGCATTATGCCCTCCAGGTCCATCCATGTTGTAAATGGCAAGATCTCTCTCTCTCTTTTTTTTTTTTTTTTTTTTTAATGGATGAGTAATATTCCATTGTGTATAATATACTACATCTTCTTTATCCATTAATCAATCAGTGGACACCTAGATTGCTTACATCATTTGGCTATTGTAAGTAATACTGCAGTAAACACAGGGGTGCATATCTCTTCAAATTAGTGTTTTGTTTTCTTTGGGTAAATACCCAGTGCTGAGATTACTAGATCATATGGTAATTCTGTTGTTAATTTTTTGAGGAACCTCCATACTGTTTTTGATGTTTGCTGCACCAGTCTGCATTCCCATCAACAGTGCACAAGGGTTCCTTTTTCTTCACATCTTCATCAGCACTTGTTATTTTGTATTTTTTATTTTAGCCATCTCACAGGTGTAAGGTGATGGCTCATTGTGGTTTTGATTTGTATTTCCCTGATGATGAGTGAAAGTGAGCATCTTTTCATGTGTCTGTTAAGTATCTGTATGTCTTCTTTGGAAAAATGTTCATGTCTTGTGCCCATTTTCAATTGGATTGGGTTTTTCTTGGTGTTGAATTACAGAAATTCTTTATATATTTTGGATATTAGCCCCTTACCAGTTATATCATTTGCAAACATCTTTCATTCAGTAGGGCTGCCTTTTTGTTTGGTTGATGGTTTCCTTTACTGTGCAAATGCTTTTTATCTTGGTATATACCAAGAGTTTAATTTTGCTTTTGTTTCTCTTGGCAGAGGAGACATACGTATATAAATGTTTCTATCGCTGATATCCCAAGAAATTATTGCCTCTTTCCTAATACTTTTATGGTATCAGGTCTCACATTTAGGTCACTAGTAAATTTTGAGTTTACTCTTGTGCCTGGTGTCAAAAAGTGGTCCAATTTCATTCTTTTGCATGTAGCTGTCTAGTTTTCCGAACACCATATGTTGAAGAGACTATGTTTTCTTCTTTGTATATTCTCTCTCCCTTTGTTATAGATTAATTGACCATAAAGGCATATTTATTTCTGGAATATCTGTTCTGTTCCATTGATCTAGGTGTCTCTTTTTCTGCCAGTACAGTATTGTTCTGATTACTGCAGTTTTGTATCTTAAAAACTGGGATTGTAATAACCTCCAACTTTGTTCTTCCTTTTCAAGATTGCCCTGGCCCTTTGGGGTCTTTTGTGGTTCCATACAAATTTGTAGGATTGTTTGTTCTAGTTCTGTGGAAAATGTTGGTATGCTGATAGAGACTGCATTCAATCTGTAGATTGTTTGGGTAGTGTGAACATTTTCACGATAGTGGTTCTTCTAATCCATCAGCATGGAATGTCTTTCCATTTGTTTATGTCATCTTCAGTTTCTTTCATCAGTGTTTCATAGTTTCCAGACCACAGGTCTTTTACCTCCTTGGTGAAGTTTATTCCTAGACATTTTATTCTTTTTGGTACAGTTGTAAATGGGATTGTTTTCTTAATGTCTTTTTTCTGTTACTTCATTATTAACAGAGAAACGCAATAGATTTCTGTATATTAACTTGAGTCTTGTGACTTCACTGACTTCATTATCAGTTCTAGTTGTTTTCTGGTGGCGTCTTTAGTGTTTTCTACATATAGTATCATGCTCTCTGCAAATAGTGGCAGTTTCACTTCTTCCTTGCCACTTTGGACATCTTTTACTTCTTTTTCTTATTTGATGGCTGTGGCAAGGACTTCCAGTACTGTGTTGAATAAACCCGGTGAGAGTGGACACCCTTCACTTGCTCCTAATCTTAGAGGAAAAGCTGTTTATCACCACTGAGTGTGATGTTAGCTGTGGGTTTTTCATATACGGTCTTTATGATGTTGACGTATGTTCCCCCTGTAAACGAACTTTGTTGAGAGTTTTTATCATAAATGGATTTTGTACTTTATCAAATGCTTTTTCTCCATCTGTTGAGATGATCATATGTTTTTTATTTTTTATCTTGTTAATGTGATGTGTTACTGTTAATGGATTTGTAAGTTGTGAACCACCTTTGCATCTCAGGAACAAAAACCACCTGATTATGGTGAATGATCTTTTTAATGCGTTGTTGAATTAGATTTGCTAATGTTTTGGTGAGGATTTTTGCATCTATGTTCCTCAGACATACTGGCCTACAGTTTGGGGTTTTATGTTTGTAGTGTCTTTATCTGGTTTTGGTATAAGGGTAATGCTGGACTTATAGAATGAATTTAGAAGCTTTCCTTCCTCTTCTATTTTGGATTAGTTTGAGAAAAATAAGTATTAACTCATCTTTAAATGTTTGGTGGAATTCACCTGTGAAGCCATCTGGTCCTGGACTTCTGTTTGTTGGGAGTGTTTAGATTACTGATTCAGTTTCTTTGAATTCAGTTACCAGTCTGTTCAAATTTTCTGTTTCTTCCTGATTCACTTTGGAAAAATGATAAGAGTCTAGAAGTTTATCCATTTCTTCTAGGTCGTCCAATTCGTTGGCATATAATCTTTCACAATATTACATTCTTTTGTGTTTCTGTGCTGTTGGTTATTTCTTCTTCTTTTCGGATTTTATTTGAGTCTTTTTTTCGTTTTTGAGGAATTTGGCTCAAAGTTGGCCAATTTTGTTGGTCTTTTCAAAGAACCAGTTCCGGGTTTCATTGAGCTAAGGTGTTCTATTGTGGGGGTTTTTTGTGTGTTGTTTGTTTAGTGTCTATTTCATTTATTCTGCTCTAAATCTTGGTTATTTCCTTCTCTACACTGGCTTTAGGCTTTTTTTCCCTAGCTCCTCTGGGTGTAATACTAGGTTTGAGATTTTTCCTACTTTTTGACATAGTCCTGTATTGCTATAATCTTCCCTCTTAGAACAGCTTTAGCTGCATCCCAGAGATTTTGGATCATTATGTTTTCATTTTCATTTGTCTCCCTTTGTATTTTGTTTCCTTTTTGATTTCCTCTTTGCTTGACCGATTCATTGTTTAGTAACGTCTTATTTAGCCTCCATGTATTTTTGTTCTTTCCAGACTTTTTTCTTGTAGTTTTGAGTTTTATACCATTGTGGTTAGAAAAAAAAATGCATGATAGGATTTCAGTCTAATTTATTGAGACTTGTTTTATCTAACATGTGATCTATTCTGGAGAATGTTCTATATGTACTTGAAAAGAAAGTGTATTCTGCTATTTTTGAATGAAATGGTCTGAATATATGTTAGGTCCATCTGGTCCAGTGTGTCATTCAGAGTCACTGTTGCCATGTTTTTTGTCTGGATGATCTATCCATTGATGTAAGTGGGGTGGTAAAGTCCCCTATTATTATGTACTATTGTCAGTTTCTTCCTTTATGTCTATTAAGAGATGCTTTATGTATTTAGATGCTCCAGTGTCGGGTACATAACTGTTTATAATTGTTAGATCCTTATTGCACTGTTCCCTTTATCGTTCTGTAGTGTCTTTTGTTTTAATGTCTGTTTTATCCAGGTATTGCTGTGCCAGCTTACTTTTTGCTTCCATTTGCGTCATAAATGTTTTTCCATCCTTTTACGTTCAGGCTTTAGTCTGAAGTGAGTCTCCTGTTGGAGATGGTTGCTTTTTATTTCTTCTCTGTTCCTTTTCTCTGTTGCTCTCTTCCCTTGTGGTTTGATGTCTTTCTTGAGCAATATGCTTGGATTCCTTTTCTCTTTACTTTTTGCATATCTACTACCAGGTTTTGGTTTGTGGTTACCATTAGGCTGATAATATGCACATAGCAGTATATATTAAGTGGATAGTTGTTTAAGTTTGCACCCATTCTAAAGTACTAAATTTGTACTCCTTCCCCTGCATGCTGTATGTATATGATGTCATGCTTCATATCCTTTTATTAGTTCCCTTGACTGATTCTTATAGATATAATTGATTTTACTGCTTTTGTGCTTTAACCTCCATATTGGGCTTTTATAAGTGGTTAATCAACTGCTTTTATTATGTTTGGAAATATTTAGCTGTGATAGTTTTTCCTTTCCTAATTTTCTTGCTCCTGAATATGGCCTTTTCTTTCCAAAGAATTCCTTTAACATTTCTTGTAAGGCTATTTTCGTGGTGATGAAATCCTTTAAATTTTGTTTGGGAAACTCTGTCTCCTTCTATTCTGAATGATACCCTTTGCTGGGTAGAGCGTTCTCGTAGGTTTTTTCCTTTCCACCTTTGAATGTATCATCCCACTCCCTTCTGGCCTCCAGGGTTTATGCTGGAAAATGAGCTGATAACTATATGGGGTTTTCTTTGTATGTAACCATTTGCATGATAAATGTTTGTCCATCCGTTTAAAATTCTTTGTCACTACTTTTTGCCATTTTAAATGTGTCTCTGTGTGTTCCTTCTTGGCTCACCTTCTTTAGGGCGCACTTATGCCTCCTGGATCTGGAGGTCTGTTTTCTTCTTCAGATGAGGATAAAGTTTTTACCTATTATTTTTTCAGATAAGTTTTGTGCCCCCCTTTTTCTTCCCCTTCTGGGATCACAATAATTTGAATATTGTTATTTAATGGTGTTGCTGATTCACTTAACCTGTTGTCATTATTTTGTTGTTGTTCAGCTTGGTTGCTTTCCATTATCCTTTCTTCCAGCTGCTTCCCCTATGATTGATTCCCTCTTTTGCATTTTTCATTTCAGTTACTGAGTTGTTCATCTCTGGTTCTTTTTTATATTTGGAGCTACATTCCTCTGTCTCCTAAATCTGTCATCTAAATCTGTTTGTTTCTTTGTACTAGGAAAGTCAGCTGTGGCTCCTGCTCTTGAAAGTAGGGGCCTCATGAGGAAGAGGTCCTGTCACGCCCTGTAGTGCCCTGGCCCCACCAGAAGTAGTTGCTTCAGGGGGTCTCTTAGGTGTGTTGCACGCGCCCTGTTGCTGTGGCTCAGGCACAGCGGCCTTGAGTTCCGTTGGCTGCGGCAGCCCACTTCGCCTGCTGTGGCAGGGTTTCATCTCTCTGCCACTAAGGGGCCAGTCTGGGGCTGCCGTGGGCTTGTAGTTGGATCCGACCAGACCCCTGCCTTCAGCCTGGGTGACAGGGCTGTGGTTATACCAACCTGCAGGGCCCTGTCCCTGCTTCGTCCCCAAGAGCCTTTTATTGGTGGGCGGGGCCGGCAGGCAGATCACAGGCCTGCCCCAGGCCCACTGCTGGGCTGCAGGGGAACTGGTGTGTGTGGTTATCTTCCCCTCTGCCCAGGGCAGGTCGGATGGTGTGAGTCCCCAAGAGAATGAGGATCAGTGTGTGGTGTTAGCAAGGTAGGCGGAGAGTATCTGCGCTGGTTCCTACACGAGTCTGGTGTCCAGGCCTGGGGGGCGGGGGAGGAATGGTGCCCACCGGCTCTTCTGCTCTAGAACAAGTCTGCTAAAGACCCCTGCCTTTCCAGCACACGTTCTGAGATTAGTAAATAAAAAATTAATCTCCTTCCCTTATACCCCTGGTGCCTTTCAAACTGCTGCTTCTGTGCAGTATCTCAGTGGAGTTGTTTGTTATGCTGGGTCTGTAAGGCTGGGGACTCGGTCTCCTATTGCCATTCAGGTCCCCCTCGTTTGGGGTGTGCTCCGCTCCCTTCTCTGTGCTTGCGGTACCCCTCTCACCAGGAACTTGATTCCCTGCTGCGCCTCTGCCCCTCCTCTTCTTTTCCACATATCCTCCCGTCTACAGTTAACTGGGCAAAGTCTGCCGTGTCACTCTTGTGCCGATGTGGCTGTCATCTAGGTCTGTCTGCGGGGGAAGGTGAGCTGAGGACCCCCTACTCCACCATCCTCCCAGAAGTCCTCTACGGGCCCCCTCTTCTAAAGCCCCTATTTACCGGGGGGGGGGGAGGGGGGACATTAAACTGACGTTCTTCCACCCGGCTGGCCCTCAGGACTGCCCAGCACCTATCTTACCCTGCGTCATCTCACACGCACCCCCAGCAGCCTCTGCTTCAGCAGCCGGCCAGCTCACTGAGCACAAGCACTTAGGAGGAGACAGATCCCTGACACACAGCCAGACCACGTGCTCTTCGGCAAGGGGCACAAGGGGTCTTCCTGGCCACAGAGCCTGCCTTACTGCGCCCGATCCCAAGAGATGGGAACAGAGTCCCTGTTTGTAAAGGGCACCCACTGCGGGCCGGACACCAACAGCAATAACCTTGTACCTTACCCTGAACTTTCTCCTGGTCTCACTACCCCTCTAAAGTAAAACTCAGATAAGTTTCCAGAAAGAGCCCCTGCCTCATAGAGGATCCACACTTTGTGTAGCCAGCACGGTACAAGCCCGTCCCCTGCATCAGGGAGTGAATGGTCACCTCGACCTACCTGAGCAGCTGCAGAAACTGCTGGCAGCAGGCCGCAGTGTCCATCTCGGCATACTCACAGAGGGTACGTGGGGACGTTCAGGGTGGGCCGCCTCCCAGGAAGTGCAGTGACCAGGTGCTTCTTACTTGCTTAGTGCCGAAGGAACGTACTCCCTGTCGCTGAACAAGCTCCCTTCAGTTCCATACTCGGCAGGGGCCCTTATCTGTGAGGGAAAAACCAAACTTCAGGAAGAGTTTTAAACATTTACAAACAGAATGGAAACAAATGGTGCTAGACAAGATTGTCCTCCCCATGGGTCCCTAAGAAGTGACACCTGTTCTCTTCACAAGAGAGCAGAGAGGAAGTGAATGGCAAAGAGCATAAGTGCAGTTGATGAGAAAATTAGTAGGTAGCACGCACCCTCCCAAGCCTGGTTCTCACATGTGGGTTAGTGTGTACTACTCATAGATGCATGGACCTACAGCAAAGACTCCTCCCCTTGCTTTAACCTAAGACAGCCGATGGGAATCCCTATCATTTATCAGTCTCTGGTTAATGTTTACAGACTAAGGGAGCTCAGCTCTACATCACTGTCTGGTATTCTTTATACACCATTAAGCATCAAACTACAGGCATCCTGAGTTTTTTAAAATACCTTCACTCAGACTTCCAATTTCACTACTGGCTAATAAGTAAGTCTTCCACAGGTAACAGCTGTAAAACCTGGTCATGATACAAAAAACACTAACATGAAGGCACTGAAGAATGAACTGATGCAGTCATATTCTGGTGAAGAGCCCAGGCTCCGGGCAGCGGAGGTACAAGGCACAAATGCCCTCTCTTTGCTGCTTTTACTCTGGGGTCAGGCTAGATGGTGAGGTTACTGGTCAGAAACTCATAGCCTTTATGCCCTGAGAAGTCAGAGGGCTGAGTTGAGAGCAACTTGGAAGGAAGAGGAGGGAAAGACCCCCCCCCCCCCATTCCCTTTGGCCGCATCTCTAGCTGACTCTCAGCCACAGAGTGGCCACAGGAGCGGAGGGAACTAAAGATAAGATGTGAGCTGTGATTGGAACTTCTGCCCAAGAAACATTTTGAAGGTCGAGTCCAACCAAGTTAATTGTGTACTAAGAAAAAGAAACCACTCATCTGAGAAAAAGAACAGAATAGAGTCTCCACAGTGTGCTATTCATAATAGCCATTCATCACATGCAAGAGACAAAGAGGAAAATGCAGCCCTTTCTCAAGGTCAAAAGGCAGTCAACCAAGGGCAACTCCAGCTGCTCCAGATGTTAGAATTTGCACATAAGGATTTTAAAATAGCTTGTAACTATCAGTGATGTAAAAGAAAATATAATGAATGACAAAATAGCAACAGAAATGATTTTTTTAATGAAATGGAAATAAAACTGAAACAAACATGGGGCACCTGGGTAGCTTAGTTGGTTAATCTTCTGCCTTCAGCTCAGGTCACGATCTAGGAGATCATGAGTTCAAGCCCTGTATCAGGCTCTCTGCTGTCATCACAGAGCCCACTGCGGATCCTTTGTCCCCCTTTCTGTCTTTGCCCATTCATCACTCGTTTTCTCTCTCTCTCTCTCAAAAATAAACTAAAAATTAGATGATCTAGAATGAAAGAGGTGCCTGGGTGGCTTAGTCAGTTAAGTGTCTGACTATTGATTTTGGCTCAGGTCATGATCTCATGGTTTGTGGGATTGAACTGACAGCACAGTGCCTGCTTGGGGTTCTCTCCTTCTCTCTCTGCCCCTCCCCTACTTGTACATGCTCTCTCTCTCTTTCTCTCACTCTCAAACATTTAAAAAAATAATAGAATGAAAAAAATTCTAGATGGCCTTAACAGAATGGAGATGACTGGTAAAAACTCAGAGCAACAGAACTTATCTAATCTGAATAAGAGAAAAGATCTTATTTTTAAAGTGAAAAGAGCCTCAGAGACCTGTTGTTTAATATGAAACCAAGACGGGTATGATAGGATTCTGAGAAGAGAATGAGGCAGGTAAAATATTCTAAGAAATAACAGTCAAAATTTTCCCAAATATGATCCAAGACAAGTTTATAACATGTCTAACTGAACACCAAGCAGGGTAAATAGAAGGCTTCATCATACCCTGATCAAATTACTGAAAGCCAGAGTTAAAGAGCAGATCGTGAAAATGTCAAAAGAAAAGCAATACAATGCACGTAGGGTAACAGCTATTTATTTTATGATCAAGTTTTCATCAGAAACTACCCAAGTCAGAAAATACCAGAACAACGTCTTTTAAATTCTTAGTCCCTCCTTCCTCCTCTCTACTGTCAAACCAGAATTCTATATCAAGTAGAAATACCCTTTAAGAATAAAAGTGGGGGCACCTGGGTGGCTCATTCAGTTGAGCGTCCAACTTCGGCTCAGGTCATGATCTCCTAGTCTGTGGGTTCGAGCCCCACGTTGGGTTCTGTGCTCACAGCTCAGAGCCTGGAACCTGCTCTGGATTCTGTGTCTCCCTCTCTCTCTGCCCCTCTATCGCTCATGCTCTCTCTCTCACTCTCTCAAAAATAGATAAATACTAAAGAAGTACAGCTTTTACAAAATAGAAAAATTAAGTTACAATACCAAAAATAAATGAATATATATTTTTTAAAGGACAAGAAAGGAACAACAAGAAGAAAAACAGAGCAAATCAAAACAAAATGGTAAAGCCAAGCTTAACCATAGCACTGATTATGCAAGACACACTCGTGGAGTCAACAATACAATTAAAATGCAGAAATTATCAGAATGGCTAAGAGTCAGACCCAACCTAACCAAATGCCGTTGAGGTGGTTTTAACAAATGTCTGCAGTTTTTGACATTTCTCCCTGAGTGACTCACTTCTCATACGACTGGCACAAGTGAAGGGGTTTGACTTCTGATACTAGTTTGTGGAAGGCACGCTCCTCCTGCCCTGGCTGCTGGCTCTGGGAAGGCAGCGTCGCGTGGACAGTTGGCGGGGCTCCCGGGAGGCCCGGGTGGAGGGAATCCGGGGCCTCCCGTCAGCAGCCAGCACCCACCTGCCAGTCCTGTAGTGAGTCACCTTTACGGGAACATTCTCCAGCCAAGCCTGAAGACAGCTGGAGCCTGGCCAGCATCTTGATTGCATCCCCAGGCAAGACCCCAAGCCGAAACTATCCACCAAAACTATTCCTAAATTCCTGACCCACAGAAAACACAAGATAGTAATTCTTTAGCATCTGAAGCCACTAAACGTGGAGTCATTTGCAAAACAGAAATACATATCTAATGTATGCATTTATAAGGTTGATAAAAAAAGAATTTAAAATTTCAAAGTTTTTATATAAATCCCAGTTAGCAGGGTACCTGGATGGCTCCATTGGTTAAGCATCTGGCTCCGGCTCAGGTCATGATCTCCCGGTTCATGAGTTCAAGCCCCATATTGGGCCCTGCTGTCAGTGCAGAACTTGCTGCAGGTTCTCTGTCTCCCTCTCTCTGTGCCCCTCCCTGTGCTCTGGCTCTCAAAAATAAACATTAAATAAATAAATTCCAGTTAAAACACAATGTAATATTAGTTTCAGGTTGACAACATAGTAATTCAGTGCTTTCATACGTCACCCAGTGCTCATCACCAGTGCTCTCCTCAATGCCCGTCTCCCATTTTCCCCTCTCCCCACCCCCATCAACCCTCAGTTTCTTTTCTGTATTTAAGAGTCTCTGATGGTATGTCTCCCTCTCTACTTGTAACTTATTTTTCCTTCTCTTCTCCTGTGGTCTTCTGTTAAGTTTCTCAAATTCCACATACCAGTGAAAACATAGATCTTTCTTTCTCTAACTTACTTCACTTAGCGTAGTACCCTCCAGCTCCATCCACATTGTTGAATGAAATCTTGCCATTTGCTTTCTGATCACCGAGTAGTATTCTCTTGTATACATAAACCACATCTTCATCCATTCATCAGTTGATGGACATTTGGACTTTTTCCTTAATTTGGCTGTTGATAGTGCAGCTATAAACCTGCGGGTTATATGTGCCCCTGTGAATCAGCACTCCTGAAACCTTTGGAAAAACTCCTAGTAGTGCTACTCCTGGGTCACAGGGTAATTCTATTTTTAATATTTGAGGAACTTCCACACTGTTTCTGAGAGCAGCTACACTAGTTTGCATTCCCGCCAGTAGTGCAAGAGGGTTCCCCTTTTTCCCCATTTCACCAACATCTGTTGTTTCCTGAGTTGTTCGTTTTAGCCACTCTGACCAGTGTGGGTGGCCTCTCAGTGTGGTTTTGATTTGTGTTTCCCGGATGATGAGCGATGTTGCACATCCCTTCAATATGTCTGTGGCCATCTGCATGTCGTCTTTGGAAAAGTGTCCATTCATGTCTTCTGCCCTTTTCTTCACTGGATTGTTTTTCAAAAGGTGTCGAGTTTGGTAATTTCTTTATAGATTTTTGATACTAACCCTTTATCCAGTATGTCATTTGCAGGGATCTTCTCCCATTCCATTGGTTGCCTTTTAGTTTTGTTGATTGTTCCCTTTGCTGTGCAGAAGCTTTTATCTTTTTCTTTTACTTTATATTTTTGAGAGAGAAAGCGTGAGTGGGGCAGAGGAGTCCTATAATGCTCCCAACTGTATAATGTTTCTGGGTCTGTGTGAAAAGAAAGCTAATCATATTCTCTCCTTTGTTGTAGATTTCCAATGCGCACAGTCAGCAGATGGATGACCTCTTTGATATCCTCATTAAGAGTGGAGGTAGGTCACACGTCCCATCAGAACCTGTCAGAGTGACCTTTCATGACAAGTTTTTGCATATTCTCCTTTAGAGCCCATGGCACATCTCTAAGTAGCGAGAAACATATTTTTCTAATTCCAACTAAATGTACTGTTTTAAATCTGTTAAATTAGGACATTAAAGCAACTTATAAAAATGGAGGAAAAGCCACTGTCTCAGCTTAAAACAATAACACGGTAGATTTATCCATAGATCTATGCCTGTTGAAAATAATAGACCATCTCAAAATAGCAAAGGAGAGCCAAATTTAAATTCCACATTCAAAAACTTCACAACATGTTCTATATGTATGTCACTGGGATGAGATAAAAATGCTCTCCTGACTTCACACGTGAATTCTGTACCAACCACGGGTTACCTAGCTCAGACTCCAGTGACACTGTTAGAATTCAAAGGCAATTTTGAAGCACTTTCTGCAGATAATTGGAAATCTTAGACTTTGTAGTATCATCTTAAAAAGAGCTAAGGGTTGGGGGCGGGTGCCTGGGCCACTCAGTCGGTTAAGCATCCAACTCTTGGCTTCAGCTCAGGTCATGATCTGAGTTTGTGAGTTCCAGCCCCGCATGGGGCTCTGTGCTGACAGCGCGGGGCCTGCTTGGGATCTCTCTGTCTCTCCCCCTCTCCCTCACTCATATGGTCTCTGTCTCTCTCAAAATAAATAAACTTAAAAAATTTTTTATAAAGAGAGAAAGGGAGGTTAACCACATGCAAAAGAAACCAAGGGTATCTCAGCCTCAAACATACTTGTCAAAACAAGTATAAAAAACAGTATTTTAAAAATTCAACAGATGCTCTTTTGGAATAAAGCATTCTCAAGATTTTAAACAATGATCACCATTTTCCCATTCATAGCAGGTACTATTTGGTTTTGAGGACATGGGGAATTCTTGATGTTTGACTAGAGCTCTCTGTGCCAATAGATTTTTCTTTTCCTGAGAACTATACACAAAATAAACTCATAATGTATCTATGCCATGGAAATAAAACAGATAGACATTTCATGGCCTGATTTTAGGATTATTTAAAATGTTTTTTGCCATACAAAGACTTTTTATATGATTAAAAAGAGTAATTTTTACGGCCTAAAGTTGGAAATTAAAATGTGACAAAGTCATCAAATGAGTTATTTCCTACAAGGCATGATTTTTTTTTTTTTTTTTACTGGCAAAGTATCCGGTGAGTACATTATTTTATCCTTTTGGAAACCACCGCCAGTAATCATGAGAACAGAGACTGGAATAGTTGATTATGAGCCTGGTTACTCAGCTCGCGCCGTCAGCGCCGAGAACAACTGCAGGTGCGAGTGCAGGAGGGGAGAAGCCCTGGAGACAGGCGGGGACAGACGCACAGGCGGGGACAGACGCACAGGAGGCACACACGGCTGACGGTCCCCACACGGGAGTCGGCCTGCATGTTCTTTCCCGTCATGCCTCCCAGTCTTTGAGCTCCCACAGCGGTTCCTAAGTCCACTCTTGCAAACGAAACCAATCAGACACCTAAGAAAGTAAAAAAAGTTACTTTATTCAAGTAAATGCATCTATAAAAACACTGCCATCTAAAGCAAACGTGTGTTAGTTTTCTACTTGGTCCAGAGGAGTAACACATAATTAGTGCTTATTAAGACATTTGCCAGATCTTCAAGATTTTGTATAAATCCAGAAAACAAGACAAAAAAGGCAAAAAAAAAAAAAAAAGTGGTCCATCTTCAAGAAGAGGGTCAAAGCAGCTGTGTTGAGCTGGAATTCAGAAATAAAAGATGGCATTGTATCACTTTAGAACTTTACACAGAAAGTCTGTAGTTCAACTATAATGAGAATAGGAAAAAGAATATAGTTAGATCTTTCAGGGTATTAAGAACGTACTTCGTGTCTGCACAGAATGGGGACAGACACTGTCACATTAAGGGTGGCGGGCCGCTGTGACAGCGGATCCAGGGTATCCGACAAGACACGAGCCCTGTCTGAAGCCTGCAGTAACTGGGGACAAGGACCCAAAGATCAAATCAAATCAGTCGCACCATCAGCTCCTCCCAAGCGGTATATAGCTGCTGGTAATGCTTATTGCTATTACTGATGAGAGAGCATATCAGAATGTTAAAAACTTAAAATGTTATTCAGCTAAAAGGAGCCATCATCCTACAGGTTATCAAGGACTCTGTCTGATCCGACCAGCAGCATTCTCCTCCTGCCCCGACGGTGCACTGTGTAGGGGTCCTCACAAGATAGCAGAGTAACTGTCCTGATAATTAACAAACACGTTTAAATAGTAGCAAATCATTACTTACTAATCACTTCAACTGTTTTGCACAGAGATTTCCCTCCCTATAAAAGAAGAGCCTTCTCCTATTTCCAAAATGAGACCAGTGACAGCCAGCATCACCACGATGCCAGTCAACACAGTGGTGTCCCGGCCACCACCCCAGGTCCAGATGGCACCACCTGTGTCCTTAGAGCCCCTGGGCAGTTTATCTACCAGCCTAGAGAACCAGCTAGAAGCTTTCCTGGATGGAGCTCTCCCTTCGGCCAATGAAACTGCTCCGCTGCCAAGCAGTGGTGACGACAGAGAGCCCTTCTCTCTGATCGAGGACCTCCAGAATGATCTGCTGGGCCACTCGCACTCCCCCATGGAGACTTCGGAAGCTCAGTTCGCTGCAAGTACTCCCTGTCTGTCGCTTGACCTTTCCGACTCAAACCTGGACAACATGGAGTGGCTGGACATCACCATGCCCAACACGTCAGGACTCACCCCCCTCAGCGCCACCGCTCCCAGCATGTTCTCCACTGACTTTCTAGATCCACAAGACCTGCCGTTGCCATGGGACTAACGTCACAGATTTCCCGTCCGAGTTCATGACGTCTAGGAAGAGGAAGGGCATTCGGATAAGGGCAGTTTTTAGAGACAGATACATAGCGGCGTTGTTGCAATTAAAATATGTTGTCATAGAAAAGGGTGGCAAGATGGTCACAGCCTGGAAGCCACATGTGCAAACATGGCATCGCCTCCAGCAGTGAATTTCTACCGTTAACATGGCGCAGGGCCCTCGGAAAAGTCTCTGCTCAAAGAAGACTCCTTTGTTTCTCTAGACTTGAGTACAGAACGTGGAGTACCTTTAGACAAAGGCGGGACAGAGAGTGCCGGGTGCAGGAGAGCGACCCGAGGACTCTCTCCCCACCACCTTTACCCTCTGTGGTCACTGTAAGACCCCGAGTAAAAGGCAGGCAGCCCCGCTCACAAGACGGTGCCAGGTGCGGGAGGCGGGAGGCCACTGCGCGCGCGGCGCCTCCTACAACCGGCCTGGCCTCGGCGGCACTGAGCCCCAGCCGGGCCTCACGCCATCCCCGCTGCAGCCTTCCGGTTCCATCCAGAAAGCACCACCATTTGTTTTGTGTTGTAGTTTATTTTGTGATTTGGGGAATCTTACTTTAGATCCCAGATTTCAGTTTAAATGGATGATCTTTCACCATCACCAGACAATGTATAAAATACTGTCATAAACCACTGTACAAAGTCCACATATAACGATAACACTGAAAATTCTATTAGCAACCCTCGGGTTGATTAGATTGATTTTCATGTGTATATTAGCCATGTGTATGTACGCTCTGACATTGTGGGATGTACAGCCTACACTGGGGTAAGGAATTGGGTATCCAGTGGTTCTACTTGTTTTAATAACTCGAATATTTCTAGAGTACTTGAGCCATGTGTATTTCTGTATTTAAAGAAAAGCTGACTGATTTCAGGTAACCAGACCCATCTCAGAGAACCCAGGAAGGCTCCAGTGTGAACCATCCTTCGGAGCTGGTGAGTTGCAAAGAAGGGGCAGGAGGCTGTCATCAGCCAGGACATTCCTGCGGCGGCTCCGAGTTAGACTCTCACCAGGCGGGCCCCCAGCCCCCAGCTCTGGCCGCCTCTTCCGTTGCTCTTTCCTGTCATTTTAGAGGCTTGTAACTGGACGGCATACCCGAGCTCTCGCCATACTATCAAGCCGAGGACTGAGAAACTGGAGGTTTTATTCGTTTTGTTTTTTTTTTAATATAGAAGTTATCACGTTTGTTGAGTAGTTTGAGTTTTCTAAAATGCCAACTATCATGGGACTTCCAAAATTATGTCAAGCTAGTCATTTAAGTATACGATAAAGTGTACATAACTGAAGAAAAACCCTGAAATCTACCAAAAAGTGTGAAGGTGTTTGTTAAATACCATTGTCTCACTTTGTGTGAGCCCCGGGGGGTCCCGTCGCTTCCTCTGGGCCATTAAGTGGGCCTGTCCCCCCGGCGACAGGGAGGAGCCAGCCTGACCCATTACTTGGAAAGAACTGAGGACCCACTGCTGGGTTTGCGTTCTGCCACAGAGCTGACCTTATTTCAGATTTTTAGTTTGGTTTCCAGATTTTACTCTCGGCAAGGCAAGTCTGTGTTCCCGGTATGCAGTCGCCCAGAACACTGGAGCCCTCTGCTCACTGGCGCTTCCCAACTTGAAAGCACTTCTGAGTGGTTCAGGGCAGAATTGGTCATGCTCGGTGTGGTCCGAGTGAGTAGTTTAAATGTTTAGGAACTGGTCAACCAACGCATGGACTCTAGTAACTTTGTTAACCAGAACGCATGCGCGTGAGCAAGGTCAAGGGCAGCAGCCACCTTCCGCAAAGGGCCCGTCTCCGAGGACAGGGCTGTTCGCTCGGGCAGGCACTTCTCTCGGGAGCTCGTGGCTAGGGGCCTTCTGGGGTGCATCTAGTCCGCGCATGGACTGAGCATCGTCTTTATTCAGATGTGAACAGCTTATTAGATCACACCAAATATCCGTGGGACTGCAGCAGGCAGCCGATCAGCCCGTGCTGCGGCTCCCGTCCACCTCCCGCTTCTGTCGTCCTGAGCAGCGAGCATGGGGTCCAAGCCCTCAGCCCCCCTCATTGCTTTCGTAAAGTAGGGTCTGCAACATGCCCCAGGAAGGCTGCTCTCCAAACAAACAGACACACTGCCGTGCAGAGAATGCCACCTCCCGGGCCTTTCTGTCCACCATGAAGTGCAAGGGCGGCCACGTCACACGTGTGCTTACGCCGTCACATGCAGGGCTTCCTCGGAAGGGGAAGCGTGGGCTCTCCCATCGGGAGCTCCCCTGGCCCCCCCGCTCGCGCCGTTCTGTAGGGCCCGCCTGTCCCGGCATCCGTGCACCCAGGGTGCCAGCTCCGTGTCCTGGGTCACAGTGAGGGCACAGCGTGACGCGACCAAAGAGGACATGGTAATCAAGCCCCCCCACCTGACTCGGTGGACGTAATGCTGAGGACAGCAGGAGGGGCGGTCACCACAGAGGACTGTGTCTGAGGGGAGTCTCACAGCCCTCGAAGCCCAGGGCAGAATGGCTGGGGGGGGGGGGGTGTTCAGTGTGCACGCGGGGTAGTCTAGTGTAGGCCGGGTAGCACTGTACGTTGCCTCGCAGAGTACTGTTTGCCAAGGAAACAGCCAGCTCCCGGACATGCATGTCTCCTCACACCCCGTCTTCCTTCCCTAAATGTTCCTGAAACGCGACAGTCCCAAGCCTGCCTTTCGAGTGTCTGCAGGTATCAGTCACGTCATGGGGGCCGGACGAATCCAAAGTTACCCCAACGCATCTCCGCTCTCTGGAAACCCGGGGCACATGGGCCCCTCGTACATCTCCACAAAGCATGTCTAAGGAGCCACTGCAGACAGGTCATGAGTGGCTCACGTTCTAGCATTTTCCTGAATTGTGCGATCTACTGTACAGTATTTCCCACGTATTCGTACAAAGATAAAGTCTCAGTTCGTGGGATGTCTTGCTCAGATGCTTTGTGTTTCAGAGGACCATTTTCATAGCACTAGAGAGGTCTCATTTCCATTTCCTTTCTCAACTGCACAGTTCTGGGATCCGTGTCGCTGAGGCTCTAGGAGGTGTGGTTTCGGGACCGGGGTGCAGGCGGCCTGCTGCTGCCTCCAAGCTGCCGCCTACTGAAAGCAAAGTCATGGCAGTAAGATAGCGCCTCGTAACTGTGCAGTCAGCAGGCCCGCGGGCCGTACTGGCGGCGTGTTGCCCATTCTGGCACCAAAGTTCACTCAGGCTCCCTCTGCCCTCGATCCCAGATCATTCCAGGCCACATGGCTCTCTTCAGAGCCCTTTCAGAATTCCCAGGCCGAAACCAGCCCCTAGACCTGGCCAAGCAGCCATCCCCACAAACGGGACAGTCCCTCGAGTCCGCGAACAGACTTGGCCGCAGAGAAGCGGTGAAGGCCACGGGCCCGCCTGGCCTCACCAGGCTCCTGCTGGCCGTCGGGGCCTGTGGCACCACCGGGGACTTTTTAGAGAAGTTTGGCGAGAACAACCGTTCAGTGTCTACCAGCAGAAGGTCAGGGGTCCACTGATCCCGATCTACAAGTGACCCTCCATCTCTGCAGCGCTGTGCAGCCTGACTCCTGGCAACAGAGCGGAACACCACACAGACCGTCCGCCACCGGGGAGGCCACGCAGTTAGCCCACATCATCAGAGAACATTAACTGGAAGGTCAGGTTTATCAGGGAGCACAGCTTTCAAGTGCAGACGTGTGTATTTGGAGAGCATCCTACTCACATTTCAGCTCGTCCTCTCAGTGGTTTCGGTCAAAACTGGAAAGTAACAAGACGCGTAGCTCTCTGTCCTGGTCCCACCCTTGCTCGCTCACCGGTCCGTCCCGGCTCCCCTTCTCGTTTGTGAAGTGACTGCCTGCATGACACTAAAAGGTCTCTGTGTCTTCCCCCCGCGCCCGTGCCTGCAGTGCTTGAGGCATACTTGGCACCACTGCAGTCTCCCTACCTGCGCTCAGAGCTGACTCGGGGCCTGCAGTTCGTAAAGCTGCACATGTTTACAGAAGGGCGCTTACCCTCCACACTAACACATCGCTCTGCGCATCAGTAGCGGGAAAGGCCCCAGCTCTGTGACACGAGGGTGGCGGTCTCAGGCCAAAGGTGCTGTCTGGAGTCAAAATAGGTCACTGGCGATAATCAACACAGCTGTTGTGCTTAACAGAGCTTTGTGCCAACTATGAAGACAAAGTTTTAACCAAGTTCACAGGATCACCGAGACTCGTAACAATTACCTCTCTACAGAAACTTGCTAACTTGGTAGGAGGAGGGAACATTTAGGGAAGGGTTTAGTATCTACCAAAAGTACTTAACCTCAAGTAACCAGTAGTAATGCAAACTTGCTTTAAAGGAACCAAAGGCATTGCCAAGTATTTGCCAAAAGGAGGCACTTTTTATTTAAAATTTGAGACTAATGAGCTCTCAAGAATCAGTCCCAAAAAAGGTATTATCCATTTAAGGTTATAATTTTCACAAAGATGTAGATATTCCTCTGTTGTTTTCATGTAAAATAGTATAGATTTGTTTTGTTGGTTTAAGAAGAATGCATATTTAGTAGTAATACAGAATTTCTTCCTAAGTAGATTAGTTTCCTTTTTTTCTTGCTTGCAGCAGAAACACAGCGTGATAGGTGTTTCTCTTCTTATTTTCATTGTCACATCATGTCTTAGCATCTCACTTTATGAAAACAAGGAGAAAGATACCGATCTGCAGAGCCCCGCGTACTAAAGCACTCGCCTAATAAACAAAAAATTATGGCAATCGGGGGTCCATTCGTGTATTGCCTTTATGTTGTTTCTTAAAAGAAAAAACCATGATGCCTTTGTATTTGCTGTTTGCACCCCTGAAATCAATTCCGTATCATGTCTGAACGCCATACATTTTGCACATGTACTGTACATAGGTAACGCATACTGTATTTTTATATGTGTGCACACTGCTCATCAGATCTTTTGTACATAGTGGCAGTATCGTAGCCGATCGGGAAACGTTTGATATCTCAGCAATTTTGCATTTTTTGTGTCTCAAATAAAAAACATTTTGATGTACTACGGTTCTTGCTGTGCAGGGGGAGGGCCACCCCTGTGGGTCGGGACAGCCACCGCAGAGCTGGGCGCGGGCGTCGGACAGGACCCCACCTTCAGATGCACACCTCACAGGCCAAACTATTAGCTCACTGAGGTGAACTCTCGCTCACACACCAGGTGGGCCGCCCTCCCCCAAGTCCAGAGACGGGGGAGACAACACAGAAATCGGGACTGGCCAGACTTGAACATGGCATGATTTACACCAAAGTCGTGTTCATTCTTCTAAGGAAACTGTGACGGAAAGATAGGATCAAGCACCTGGTTCTCCCCGGGGGGGGGGGTGATGCGGACATCTGTGCACGGTGAAAACACACACACTTTGATGGCAGTAAATGCAGCAACAAAATTCCTCAAAGACCCAGATACTCCTTCAATTTAACCAAGTTTAAAAGGAAAAAAAAGACACATACACACACACACACACACACACACACACACACACACACCACTACAAGGTGTTTTTAGAGACCATACAAAATGGTCTTTAGAATTAGGTATTCTTTTAGTAAGATGGCATTTAATTTTTAACCCAGAAGCCCGTGGTTAAGATAAAGCTTTGAGGAAAACAGCATTATATTTTCCTCCTTGCTTTGGTGAAATAAAATAGTGATGAGCACACGTGAGTGCAAACCGTACCGTCCGTGTCGATACCTGATTATGACACGGGCCCTGTGTCCGCCACAGACCGATTCCCTCTGCAACGAAAATGGGCATCAACTGTGACACTGAGGGACCAGGATAGCAGCCTCAACAGATCAGTAAGTACACGGTACCTCCAAAGGGATATAACGTTGTCCCCCTGTCCCCTCCCCCAACTGCAGGGAGAGCGCGCGCCGTCACCATGCGGAAGTGCCCCAGCCTTTGAGGAGAGGCCACGGGACACAGCAGGGAGCTTTAGGGGAGGCACACGCAAGACACGGTGTTTACACGTGGAAAGGACGGTGCAGGCAGAGCGCGCCGGCCGGGCGAGCTCGGGGTGAACAGGCCCCGGGGGCCAAGGCCCTGCTCTGCGCCCGGCCACAGGCTAGGTGCGCGAGTCTGGCCACAGGACACAGTCACAGAGAAAGTCTGAGAAACAAGGTCTGGAAAGGGAGGGGGCAGCGGGATCCCCCTGGGGGGACCACTCTGGCAGCGCTGGGTCATAAAGGGCCTTCGAACGCTGTTCAGATGCTGCACACGGCCCTCCCTGAGCATCTTTAAAGCCTGGATGCACATTTGCTCCAGAATCGAGGTGAGCACCCCATCTGTAAGCGCGGACACACAAGTTTAGCGACGGCTGGCCATGCACTGAGCCAAGGCAAGGCCGACTCCGTGCCAGGTGCGGCTACGGGTCACCGACCCTTGCATGCGGTCACTCGGCCCTCCCGAACGTTTCTCGTCACCTAGCGACCATTCCCCCACTGCTCCTCCCGCACAAAGCTTCGCTTCTGATGAGTCTGATGGTTACTGATTTTACCCTAATTCACCTTCCAGAAAGACACCTCACCTTGAGATCCTGGCCGTCTTTTCTGCTAGTTTTTGTGGCAAGTGAAAATCAAACCCCATTGCGTGATTAGGCATAAAAACAAGATGCTCATCGGGGCGCCTGGGTGGCTTAGTCGGTTAAGCGTCCGACTTTCGCTTAGGTCATGATCTCGCGGTTCGTGGGTTCGAGCCCCGCGTCGGGCTCTGTGCTGACTGCCAGCTCAGAGCCTGGAGCCTGTTTCAGTCTGTGACTCCCTCTCTCTCTGACCCTCCCCTGCTCACGCTGTTTCTCTCTCTCTCCTAGAAATAAATAAAACATTAAAAAAAAAATTAAAAAAAAAAAACCTATTCTTTAAAAAAAAACAAAAAAAATAAAAAACAAGATGCTCATCAACTTTCTGAACGGCCTCTTGTTGGATAGACTGTCACAGATCGTCCCGGGAAGGGACTGCGGACACAGCCCAGAGGGTGGTCAGCCTGGTGGACTCACATAGCACAGGAGACTCGAAAGCATCTAAAACCCAAACGAAGCAAATGCTGGTGTCGTTAACTGATGAGGAGGAGGGGCTTTTATTCAGGTTGATAGTTAAGAATTCTAAGTGTTTCCGGGGCGCCCAGGTGGCTCAGGGGGTTAGGCATCAGACTCTTGGTTTCCGCTCAGGTCATGATCTCCCAGTTCATGAGTTTGAGCCCCAGGTGAGGCTCTGCCGACAGCACAGAACCTGCTTGGGATTCTCGGTCTCCCCCTCCCTCTCTGCCCCTCTCGTGCTCATGCTCTCTCTCTCTCTGTCAAAAATAAATTCAAAAAAAAAAAAAAAAGAATTAAAAGCAATTCCCATCAGAGACTCCAGGATAGGCCTTCGAGGGCTTTGCCGTGCTCCCTGTCCCTGCCGCGTGGAAGTCAAGCCATGCGAAGCCGAATGGCAAACAACGCCATCTGCCCCTGACGGTCTCTACACAGAGTCAAGTTACAGTGGTTTTGTTACAACACGTGTCTAAGCACCGGAAAAGGTCTGCAGAGCTGTTCAGACAATTAGTTTTACGTGCTCTACTCAAGTTCTGTCTGTGAAGCAGCTTGGAGGGCTGACCAGGATGTCACATTCATGAGAGATACGGAAGCCACAGTGGGCAGACCAGGAAAAGGTACCACAACCCAAAGCTACTTAACCCTTCTCCCCACGCTGCTCGTACACGGTGCCAGCGAATGGGACCGCAACCAGGGGCAGAAACACAGTCAACACTGCAAGATCCCAGACCCCGTGCCAAACGCTGTATGTGTATGAGTGTTACCTCATTTAGCCACAAGTCTGGGAGCTACGAACTCTGATCACCCCCATTTTACAGATGTGGCAACGGAGGACAGGGAGGGGAATGACTTGCCCAAAATGACAAAGAAAGCAGAGCACAGATCTGAGACCATGCTTCTGGTCCCCCAGAACCCAGACTCTCTCTGCAGACTTGATGCCCACAAGGCTTCACCTCCATTCTGATTTACTGCAAATTCACAGCTGACTGACTACATCAGTCGAGGTTCACCCCAACTGGGTGACTCTCAAGTCCCAACCTCACACATTTCACAAAGCAGCTACTGCTAGGAATGGCATGTGGCATTCCCGGCACGCGTTTCCCTGGCCAGCCAGCTACAACCTGGATCACAAGGCTGGACGTGGTCCATGAACCCCACTGGCCAGGCCACACACACCGTCAAACGCTGCCTGTCACGGCTGGGACTTCTGTAGCCACATAAGCACATCCCAAAGCCCCAGAGTTTCCGAACAATCTCAGAACACCTAGTCGAGTCGAAGATGCAAACTCTGTGACTCAACTCTTCTGGTACACAGCCTTGAGAAATGCCCCCACCCCTAGGCAGTCAGGGGCCAGAATGAACACGAAGGCATTGTGTTTACAAACAAGAAAAACCCCACATACGCCTTTCAAGTGGAGAACTTTCAACATGGCAGTTTACATAAATGAACTACATGTGTCCAGGTACAAGAATCAAAAACAAAACGCTTAGGAGAACAAAGTGCAGGATGGAAGAGACATTAAGTAACATTTTTTTGTTGTTTTTGCAGGCGGGAGGGAGTAGCCCAGGGAGAGGGAGAATCTTAAGCAGGTTCCACGCCCAGCACAGCGCCTGACATGGGGGCTTGATCTCACCTGAGCCAAAATCAAGAATCAGAGGGTTAACCAACTGAGCCACCCCGATATCCCTCGAGTAACATTTTCAAACAAGAATGCTGTGTGGTTTTCTATACATAAAGATGTAAAGTATAAAAATATGGCTGGCAGGGGCGTCTGGGTGGCTCAGTCGGTTGAGCATCCGGCTTCAGCTCAGGTCATGATCTCACGGTTCGTGGGTTTGAGCCCCGCGTCGGGCTCTGGTTCTACGGATTCTGTGTCTCCCTCTCTCTGACCCTCCCCTGCTCACACTGTCTCTCTCTCTCTCTCTCTCTCTCAAAGATAAATAAAACATTTAAAAAATATATGGCTGGTAAAGACATGTCCATTTCAAGAGTCCGAATACTTCTGGAAAGAAAAGGAATTAGATAGTAGTAGGTATAAAGTGAGTTTCAGTTAATACTAAATATTTAATTTCTTCATCATTTTATTTAATAATTCCATAGCCATATAGAAAACCATTAACAATTTCTTACTGGCAGTTGATTTCTTTATTCTCCCCTATTCTGTTCTTTGAGTTGGAAATATTTTGTTTAAAACAGTTTTTAAGAAAAAGTAGAAACAACTGTATGCCAATAAATTAACTTAGATAAACCAAATTCCTAAAAAGACACAACTATCAAAAATTAACTCCAGAAGAAATGAGAAATGTGAATAGACCTATAACAAGTACAGAAACTCAATTAATTTTTAGTTTTTTAAATTTTATTTTTTATTTTTGAGAGAGACAGAGCACGAGTGGGGGAGGGGCAGAGAGAGAGGGAGACACAGAATCTGAAGCAGGCTCCAGGCTCTGAGGAGTCAGCACAGAGCCCGACGTGCGGCTCGAACTCACGAATTGAGAGATTATGACCTGAGCCGAAGTCAGACACTTAACCAACTTAGCCACCCAGGCTCCCATGAATTGATTTTTAAAAACTACTAATAACATGGCTTCACTGGTGAATTCTACCAAAAATTCAAAAAAACACCAATTTTTCACAAACATCTTTGAAAAAAGTAACTCCTTCTATCAGGGACCATCCTGACACCAACACCAAGACATCACAAGAAAATAAAACGAAAAGACCAACACTGCTTAGGAGTATACGTACAACATCCTAAACAAAAGACTAGCAAACCAAATCCAACAACATACCGAAAGTATTATCCACCAGGACCAAGTAGGGTTTATCTCAGGAACGTAAAGTTGGTGTAACATCTGAACATAATTAACGTAATGCACACTATCCAACAGAAGGTACGAAAGCTATATAATCATAGCAGATGAAAAAAGCATCTGACAAAATTCAGTCTCCCCTCATGATAAAAATAGCTAAGAACTAGAAGGGAATTTTCGCAAACTGATAAAGGTCATTTAAACGAAACCCACAGTGAACAAAGACTGGATGCTTGTCCCCATTGGTCAGGGAAAAAGACCAGGATGACCCCCTCTGTGTGAAACTGGACTGGAAGTTCTAACCAGGACAATTAGGCAAGAAAGGTAAGAAAAGTCATGAGATTGGAAAGGAAGAAGTAAAACTATATTTATAATAGATGATATGATCTCGTGTATAAAGAATCCTAAGAAGTCCACTAAAAATCTATTGTATTTCTTTTTTAAAAAATTTTCAAATGTTTATGTTTTGAGAGAGAGAGAGAGCAGGGGAGGGGCAGAGAGAGACAGAAACACAGAATCTGAAACAGGCTCCAGGCTCTGAGCTGCCAGCACAGAACCCGACGTGGGACTTGAACCCACGAACCGCGAGATCATGCCTGAGCCAAAGTTGGATGCTTAACCGACTGAGCCACCCAGGTGCCCCTATTGTATTTCTAAATAGTAACAATGAACAAACCAAAACTGAAGAAAGCAATTCCACTTACAATAGCATCAAAAAGAATAATACGCTTATGAGTAAATTTAATAACACAAACGCAGGACATACTCTGTAAACTATGAAACAGTGTAGAAAACAACTAAAGGAGACACAAATTAATGAAAAAAAATCCCACGTTCATGGATCAGAAGACTTAATATTTTTATAATGGCAATATTTCAAAAATTGGACTCCAGGTTAAATATACTTTCTCCCAAAATCCCAGCTGACTCTTTGCTGGAAAGAACAAGCTGATCCTAAAATTCATACGGAAATTCATGGTATCCAAACAGCCAAAACAATATTGAGAAAGAAAAAGTCGGAGGACTCACACTTCCTGACTTCAAAACTTACTACAAAGTTACATTAATCCCAACTTTGGTATTAGCATAAGGATGGATATGTCTGGGGCACCTTGTGGTTCAGTTAGTTAAGCATCCGACTTTGGCTCAGGTCATGATCTCGTGGTTCATGGGTTTGAGCCCCGTGTCAGGCTCTGTGCCGACAGCTCAGAGCCTGGAGCCTGCTTCGGTTTCTGTCTCTCTCTCTCTCTCTCTCTCTCTCTCTCGCCCCTCCCCTGCTCACACTCTCTCAAAAATAAACATTAAAAAAAAAAAAGGAAGAAAGGATATATAAATCAATGGAATAGGATTGAGAGTCCAGAAATAAACTGTCATATTTATGATTGATTTTTTTAAAAATCATTCTTTAGAGCAGTTTTAGGCTTACAGCAAAATTAAGGGGGAAGTATAGAGAGTTCTATACACCCTCTGCCCCATTATCAACATCGCCACCCGAGTGCACCATTTGTTGCAGTTGACGACCCTACACCAGCACATCATTATCCCCCCAAGTTCATCATTTACACGAGGGCTCACTCCTGCTGTCGAAGATGCTATGGGTTTGGAAATAAGTATTATGACAGGTACCCACCACTGTGCTATCATCCGGAGTATTTTCACTGCCCTGACTTTCCCCGGTGCTCTTCCTTCTCACCCCTCCCCACAACGCAACCCCTGGCAACCACTCACTTTTTTATTGTCTCCATGGTTTTGCCTTTTCCAAACTGTCGCATACCCGGGAACCACACAACATGTAGCCTTTTTCAGATTTTGGCTTCTTTCACTTCGGAAATGCATTTAAGCTTCTGCCAGGTTCTTCTCATGGCTTGATAGCTCATTCTTTTTAGAATGTTAGAATGAGTAACGTTCTACTGTCTGGATGTGCCACAGTTTTTTAATCAGTTCACCTACTGGCCGGTGGTTTCCAAGATTGGGCAAGCATGAATAAATATGCCGCGGAGAGCTGTGTGCAACTTTTTGTGTGAGAAAGTCTTGTGAAAAAGTGCCCAACATCACTCATCATCAGGGAAATGCAAAGCAAAATCATAATGAGACACCACCTCATATGTGTTGGAAGGACTATGACAATAGTCATAAGATAACAGCTATTGGCGACAATGTAAAGAAATCGGAACCCGCATACACTGGGAACGTAAACCGATACAGCCATTATGGGAAAGAGCATGAAGTTTCCTCAAAACATTCAAAAGAGAACTACCTGTTAGAACTGCCAGGAGATCTGGCAATGCTGCTCTAGGAATACAACCAGAGGAAATAAAATCCCTACCCAAAAAGAGATCTGCACTCCAGTGTTGGTTGCTATTATTCACAGTAGCTAAGATAAGGAAACAACCTAAGCGTCCATCGACGGGTGAATGGATAACACACCATGGAATAGGACCCAACCTTTAAAAAGAAGGAAATCCTAGGGCGCCCGGGTGGCTCAGATAGTTAAGCGTCTGACTTCAGCTCAGGTCATGATCTCACGGTTCGTGGGTTCGAGCCCCGCATCAGGCTCTGTGCTGGCAGCTCAGAGCCTGGAACCTGCTTCAGATTCTGTGTCTCCCTCTCTCTCTGCCCCTCCCCCGCTCATGCTCTATCTCTAAACTAAATAAAACCAAAAAAAAAATTTTTTTTAAAGAAGGAAATCCTGATATTTGCAAAAACACAGATGAACTGGAGGACCTTATGCTAAGTGAAATAAGCCAGACGCAGAAAGCCAAGTCCTGCGTGATCTCATTTACACGTAGAATCTAAAAAAGCCAAACTCACAGAAGGAGAACTAGGGGAGACGTGGGTCAAGGGTACAAACTTCAGGCAGAAGAGGAACATATTCTGGAGATCTAATGTCCACGTGGTGCCGATGTTTAATCAGACTGTATTGTATGCCGGAAATTTGCTACAAGAGTATGTCTCCACTGTTCTCACCCCGTGCACACAAATGTGGCAACTCTGTGAGGTAATGAGTGTGTTAATTAGCTTGATTGTGCTCGTCTTCTCACAGTGTGTATCAAATCATCACAATGCATACCTTAAATAACATGATTTTTATTTGTCAACACCACCTCAACAAAGCTGGGGGGATTTAAGTGCTGAAAGAGAAAACAACAACTGAGAGGCACCTGGGTGGCTCAGTCAGTTAAGCCTCTGACTCTTGATTTCGGCTCAGGTCATCATCTCACGATTCATGAGTTAGAGCCCCGTATCAGGGCCCGTGCCGATGGCACAGAGCCTGCTTGGGATTCTCTCTCCCCCTACCCCTCCCCAGCTCGTGCTGGCTTGCTCTCAAAATAAATAAGCTTTAACACACACACACACACACACACACACACACACACACACACACACACGATGGGGCACCTGGGTGGCTCAGTCGGTTAAGTGTCCGACTTCAGCTCAGGCCATGGTCTCCCGGTTCACAAGTTCAAGTCCTGCATTGGGCTCGGAGCCTGGAGACTGCTTCAGATTCTGTGTCTCCCTCTCTCTCTGCCCCTCCCCTGCTCATTTTTTCTCTCTTTCTCTCTCTCAAAAATAAAAAAAACATTAAAAAAATTTTAAACACAACTGAATATTTTACAACAAACTGTCCTTCAGAAATGAGGGAGAAATTAAGACAGTCCCCGATGAACAAAAGGTGAAGGAGTTCATTACTAGCCCTGCCCTACAAGAAATGCTAAAGGGAGGGGCGCCTGGGTGGCTTAGTCGGTTGAGCGTCCGACTTTCGCTCAGGTCATGATCTCGCGGTTCGTGGGTTAAAGCCCCGCGTCGGGCTCCGTGCTGACTGCCAGCTCAGAGCCTGGAGCCTGTTTCAGTCTGTGACTCCCTCTCTCTCTGACCCTCCCCTGCTCACACTGTCTCTCTCTCTCTCCTAGAAATAAATAAAAATATTAAAAAAAAAAAAAAAGAAATGCTAAAGGGAGTCCTTCAAGTTGAAATGGAAGAACAGACAGTAGTAACTCAAAGTCCTATGAAAATATAAAGTTCTCCAGTAAAGGTATATATATGGGCAAATAAAAACCTATAATGTTGTCTTTTAGTTCTCAGCTCTACTTTTTACCCTTTCATAGGCTTATCAAGGACAAAGTCATACAAGTGATTCTACATCTACCTTAGCGAGCTCATAACACGTGGAATTTGTGACATCAATAACATAAGGGGGGAATGAGCTTGTAAAGATGTAGGATTTTCATATATAAGTGAAGTTAAGCAATCAATTTAAATACATTGTTATAACTTTAGGATGTTATATGCAATCCTCATGGTAACCACAAAAAATATATACAGAATATACACAGAAGGAAATGAGAAGGGACTCAAAACAAGTCATGACCGAAAAAAAAAATCAGCTAAAACAAAGGCAGGAAGGAAGGACGGAAATAAAGGATAAAGAAGCCATAGGACATACAGAAAATAAATAAAATAGCAATATTAAATGCTTCCCTATCAGTAATTAAATGCAAGTGGATAAAACTCATTTAAAAAATACAACTTGGCAGAATGGATTTAAAAAACAGGACCGGGGGCGCCTGGGTGGCTCAATCAGTTAAGCATCTGACTTTAGCTCAGCTCATGATCTCACAGTTTGTGAGTTCAAGCCCCACGTCAGGCTTGTGCTGACAGCTCAGAGCCTGGAGCCTGCTTCAGATTCTGTCTCTCCCTCTTTCTCTGCCCTTCCTCCACTGGTGCTCTGTCTCTCTCTGTCTCTCAAAAAATGAATAAATGTTAAAAAAAACAAACAAACATTAAAAAAAAACAAAAACAAAACCACCAGGGCTGACCCAGGTATATACTGTCTGTGAGGGGCTCACCTCAGACCTAAGACCTTGCACAGAGTGAAAGTGCAAGGATGGAAAAAGTTATTCCATGAAAATCGTAAATCCAAAAGAACAGGCATTGCTACGCTATTATCAGACAAAACAGACTTTCAATCAAAAACTTTAACAAGTGATAAAGAAGGACTTTACATAATGATAAAGGGGTCAATTCACAAGTGTATATTGACTGTAAACATACGCACACATCACAGATCTGAAATATATAAAGCAAACATTGACAGAATATACCAATAATTCCCATAATTCATCAATAACCAAAAAAACCCCACCAATTTTAAGATAAACAAGCAACTTGAATAGACATTTCTCCAAAGAAAGTATATAATGGTCAATAAGCACATGAAAAGATGTTCAACATTAATAATCATTAGGGAAATGCAAATCAAAATCCCAGGAGGTACGCTCTCACACACATTAGGATAAATACTAAAAAGAAAGAAAGGAAAGAAGAAAGGGAAGGAGAGAGGAAGGGGGAGAGAGAAAGAGAGAGAGAGAGAGAGAGAGAGAGAGAGAGAAATAGAGAGAAAGAGAAAGAAAGAGAAAGAAAGAGAAAGAGAAAGAAGAAAGGAAGAAAGGAAGGAAGAAAGGAAGAAAGGAAGAAAGGAAGGAAGAAAGGAAGAAAGGAAGAAAGGAAGAAAGGAAGAAAGGAAGAAAGGAAGAAAGGAAGNAAGGAAGAAAGGAAGAAAGGAAGGAAGAAAGGAAGAAAGGAAGAAAGGAAGAAAGGAAGAAAGGAAGAAAGGAAGAAAGGAAGAAAGGAAGAAAGGAAGAAAGAAAGAAAGAAAGAAAGAAAGAAAGAAAGAAAGAAAGGAAGGAAGGAAGGAAGAAAGGAAGAAAGGAAGAAAGAGGAAAGGGAAGGGAAGGGAGGGAGGGAGGGAGGGAGGGAGGAAGGAAGGAAGGAAGGAAAAGAAAGAAAAGAAAGAAAGAAGAGTTATTGGGTAGGTACAGATCTGGAGAAATTAGAACCCTTGTGTACTGTTGGTAAGAATGTAAAATGGTGTAGCCACTATGGAAGACAACATAACAATTCCCTCAAAAAAATGAACAGAATTATATGATCCAGCAATTCCACTCTGCATGTATACTCAGGAGAATTTAGAGATGGGTCTTTTTTTTTTTTTAATGTTTATTTATTTTTGAGAGAGAAAGAGAGACAGAGCATGAACAGGGGAAAGGCAGAGAGAGAGACACACACAGAGAGAATCTGAAGCAAGCTGCAGGCTCCGAGCTGTCAGCACAGATTCTGACATGGGACCCGAACCCACAAACTGCAAGACCATGACCTGAGCCAAAGATGGACCCTCAAATGACTGAGCCACCCTGGCACCCCGAGATCAGGGTCTTAAAGAGATATTTGTATACCCTTGTCCATAAGAAAATTATTCACAGTAGCCAAAGGGTAGAAGAAACCCGTTTCCATTGATGAATGAATGGATAAACACAATGTGGTATATACATATAAGGGAAATCCACAGCTGGAGCAGAATGGTACTTACCAGGAGTTGTCATAGGGGACAATGGAGACTTATTGTTTTATGGGTACAAAGCTGCAGTTTTTCAAGATGAAAATATTTCTGAAGATGGACAATGATGGTGGTTACACAACTCAATGTGCTTAAGACCACTGAACTATACACCTAAAATGGTAAAATTTGTGTTATGTGTTTTTTTTACCACCATTAAACATTGTTTAAGCAACTGGAGGAGGGATGTACACATTATGTATACTGGAGCAAAGATATGGATTATGGCAGATTTCTTGTTGTAAATAATATAAGCTAGAAGGTAATGGAGTACCATCTTTAAAATACTGGAAGAAAGAAAGCTGTTAGCCTATGGTTCTATTACCTGCAAAAATATCTTTCAAAAATGAAGGCAAGATTCTCTCAGACGTACAAAAGCTAGAACAATTCATCACCTGCAGATTCTGAGAACAAGAAGTATTAAAGTCCTTCAGGAAAAAGGAAAATGATTCCAGATGCATCTCTGGATCTACACAAAGAAATGAAAAGCACCAGAAACAGGAACTATACACGTATATGACAACTTTTCTTAGTATTTAAATCTCCTAAAGGATCGTTAACTGGAACTAATAGAAAACAGATAGCAATATGATAATCATACCCATATTGATTGGCTCATTAAATGTAAATGGTTGAAATACTCCAACTAAAAAGGCAAGAGATTTTCAGAATGGCTAAAAAAGCAAAACCTAACTCTGCTACCTACAAGAAATATCCTTCAGTTACAAAGACACAGATATAGCTTTAAAGTAAACACACAGAAAAAGGTACACTATGATAATACTACTCAACTACTGAAATGGCTATATTTTCTGAGACAAAATTTCCAAGATTTTCATAGCAAAGAACAGGACCAGAGATAAACAAGATCATATCATAATGACAAATTCATCTAAAGTCGAAAGAATTCTGTTTATGTACTTAGTAACAGATTGAGACAGGGGTGCCTGGGTGGCTCCGTCAGTTAAATGTCTGACTCTTGACTACAGCTCAGGTCATGATCTTGCAGTTTGTCGGTTTGGGCCCCATATCAGGCTCTGTGCTCATAGTGCAGAGCCTGCTTGGGAGTCTGTCCTCCCTCTCTCTCTGTCCCTCCCCTACTTGCTCTCTCTCTCTCTCTCTCTCTCAAAAAAAAAAAAACCAAAATTAAAACAAAAAATAAAAAACAAAAAAAAAACCAGACTGAAACAACATGAAACAAAAAATAACAGAATTTCAAAGGGATACAGACAAATCCACAGTTAACAGTCAGAGATTTTAATACCCTCTTGGCAACTGATACAATAAGTCAAGAGAAAACGAGCAAACATTTTTTTTAAAGATTTTAAAATACTAGCAACCAATTTGCTATGTATGAAACACCTTCCTGAACAACAGAATATGTGTTCTTTACAAATGCACATCTTCCCCTCCCACAACAGAATTAAATAAGGAATCAATAAAAGGAAGACTCTTTTGAAAATCCCCAAATATTTGGAAACTATAAACTGTGGGTCAAAAAAGTCAAAACAGAAAATAAGTATTCTGAACTGAAGGAAAATAAAAATAATATATCAAAAGGTGTGATATACACCTAAGCAGTATATGAAGGTAAATGAATGGCACTAAATGCCATTAATAAAAAAGAAGGGTCTTAGGGCCCCTGGGTGCCTCAGTTGGTTAAACATCCAACTTCAGCTGAGGTCATGGTCTCACAGTTTATGAGTTCGAGCCCCGTGTTGGGGTCTGTGCTGTTAGCTTGGAGCCTGGAGCCTGCTTCGGATTCTGTGTCTCCCTCTTTCTCTGCCCCTCCCCTGCTTGTGCTCTGTCTCTGTCTCTCAAAAATAAATAAAGTAAAAAAAAAAAAAAAAAAAAGAAGAAGGATCTCAAATCAATGGCTTCAAAGTCCATCTTAAAAAACTATATAAAAGCAAAGTAAACCTAAATTAAGTAGGAGAAAGTCAGTAATAAAGGTCAGAACAGAAATAAATGAAATAGAAACACAGGAAAGCAATGATGGGGAAAAAATGGAAGTAGAAGTTGGTCCCTGGAGAAGATCAATAAAACTGATAAACCTCTACCAGACAAATTTAGAAAATGGAGAGAACACAAATTACTAATATCAGAAATATGGCATCAGACTCTACAAATATGAAATGGATAGTAAGGCATTATTATGAAAAACTTTATGTCAGTAATTTAACAACTTAGATGGAACAATTTCCCTGAAAGATGCAAACCACAAAAGCTAACTTAATAAGAAATAGATAACCATGGGGTGCCCAGGGGGCTCAGTCGGTTAAGCGTCCAACTCTGGCTCAGGTCATGATCTTGTGGTTTGTGAGTTTGAGCCCTGCATTGGGCTCTGCGCTGACAGCTCAGAGCCTGGAGCCTGCTTCGGATTCTGTGTCTCCTTCTCTCTAGGCCCCTCCCCTACTTGCTCTCTCTCGCTCTGGCAAAAATAAAATAAAAACATTTAAAAAAATAAAAAAGGCCCTGGCTCCAAGTATAGATACATTTGGGGTTAGGGCTTAAAAAATAAATAAACAAGAATTAGAAGAAGAAATAGATAACCTGATTAGGCCTACATCTAAGAAAGAAATGAAGTTAATAGTGAAACACCTTTTCACAAGGAAAACTTTAGGCCCAGAGGCCTTTCCTGGTGAATTCTACCAGTCATTTATGGAAGAAATAATACTAGTTCCATACAAAGTCTCCTAGAAAATTGAAGAGAATACTTCCTTTACTGTAAGAATATTTCTTTATTCTATGTCAATATCACCTGATACCAAAGCTAGAAAAAGACATTCCTAGAAAAGTCAGTTACTGACCAGTATCTTTTATGAACGTGTACAATTTCTAAACAAATTTTTAGGAAACTGGATGCAGCCATATGTAAAAAGCATAATGCATCAGGGGATAAGTGGCATTTATCTGAGGGATATGGGGATGGTTTAACATTTGAAAAAAGTGTAATTCGGCATATTAAAAAAACTGAAAAAATTTAAAAGCTATGATCATCTCAACAGACAGAAGAAAACATATGATGAAATCTGACCTTCATTCCTGATTTTTTTAAAAAGTCACCCAGCAAAGTGGCAACGGAAGGAAACTTTCTCCACCTGATAAAGGGCATCATCTGGGACAAACCCACAGCAGCTAACGTCACGCTTAAAACTGATACACTGAGTGCTTTCTCCTTAAGATCGGAAATTAGCCAAGGCTGTCTCTCACCACCTCTATTCGACATTATACTGGGAGTTTTAGCCAATAAGGCAAGAAAAATAAAGGTTGAAAAAGAAGACATAAAACTCAGTCTTCACAGATGACATGACTGTCTGTGTAGAAATCTGGAGGAATGTACCAAAATACTACTAATAAGTGAGTTTAACAAGATGGCAGAATGCAGGTTGATATGTAAAACTTAAGCGTATTTCTAGCTACCAGTAATGAACCGTCAGGAATTGAAATTTTAAAAATAATATCATGTAGAACAGCATCAAAAATATGAACTACATGGGGATAAATCTGACGAAAGATGTAACAGATGTGGACACTGATAACCACGAAACACTGCTCAGATTAAAGGAGACCGACATAAATCAAGAGATGTATCCTGTTCATGGACGGGGGGACTCAGTACTGACATTATGTCCGTTCTCTCCAAATTGGCCTACAGTTTTAATGTAATCCCAGTAGGCTCTTTGTAGAAATTGTTACCGAGCTCCAAAATCCATAAGAAAACACAAAGGAACTAGAATAATCAAAAAGAAGAACAAAGTTGGAACACAAAGATGATGCTGATTTCAAGACTCATAAAGCTATGATAATTAAGACAGTATGGATTTGGTGTAAAAACAAACAGATCCAGGGAACAAAACAGAGCCCAGAAGTACTCCACACATGTATGAACAACTTATTTTCAACACAGGTACAAAGGAAATCAGTGGAGAAAAGAGAGTCTTTTCAACAAAAGATTCTAAACCAATTTCCTCTATATATACAAAAAAGTGAACTTCAGTTCATAACATATTATACACCTAACTAGCTCTAAAGGGATCATTTTTGTCAATTTTTAAATTACAAAATTTTTTAGGAAAACAGTATAAAATACCTTTGTGATTTTGAGTTAGGCAAAGATTTCTTCTATATATACGTCAAGAAGAGAATGATGTGTGGGGCACCTGGGTGGCTCAGTCGGTTCAAGTTCCAACTTGAGCTCAGGAGTTCAAACCCCACATTGGGCTCACTGCTGTCAGCACAGGGCCAGCTTCAGATCCTCTGTCCCCCTTTCTCTGCCCCTCTCCTGCTTGTGCGCTCTCTCTCTCTCTCTCTCTCAAAAATAAACAAACATTTTTAAAAAATGATGGACATAGGAACAGCCACATTGGATTTCATCAAAAGTTAAAACTTCTGCTTTTAAAAGGACACTCACTGTTAAGGGAATGAAAAGAGCCACAGACTGGGAGAAAATATTTGAGAATCAAATATCTGATGACATATTTGTATCCAGAATATATCAAGAACTTGCTCAATTCAATAAGAAAACAAACCACCCAATACAACAATTCAGAAGGGCTATTCTTTAATGTCCTGGCAGGAGTGTGCCTTTTTAAAAAATTGTTTATTTATGTGTTTTGAGAGACAAAGAACGAACAAGCAGGGGAGAGTCAGAGAGACGGAGAGAAAGAGAATCCCAAGCAGGCTCTTTGCTGTCAGTGTAGAGCCTGACTCGGACTCAAACTCATGAATGGTGCAATCATAACCTGAGCGGAAATCAAGAGTAAGGCGCTCAACAGGCTGAGCCACCCAGACACCCAAGTGCAGAAGGGATCTGAACAGATGCTTCTCAAAAGACACATGAAGAAATGCTCAACATCATTACTTACTAGAGAAGCACAGATTAAAACCACAATGAGATTCCATTCCCCGCCTGTTAGGATAGCTAAATTAAAAAGACCGACTCTACCAAGCATGGCAAGATAGTGGAGGCGCGGACACTCACCTACCCAGCTGGTGGGAATGTGAAAGGCAGAGCCACCTTGGGAAACAGTTTGCCCATTTTTTAGAAAGATAAACGTATGGGCCGCCTGAGTGGCTCGGCTGGTTAAATGATGGACTCATGATCTCAGCTCAGGTCTTGATCTCAGCGTCGTGAATTCAAGCCCCGCACTGGGCTCCATGCTGGGCATGAAGCCTACTTAAAAAAACAAAAAGAAAAGAAAAGAAGATAAACATATGATCCAAGCATTTCACTCCTTTGCATTTACCCAGGATGAATGAAAGCCTTTCAATGTCCTTTCAAAGGCCTGTACACAAAACGTTCATCACGGCGTTGTTTGTAATCGCTCTCAACTGGAAGTTACTTACATATCCATACCACTCAGCAGTAACAAGGAATGAATTCTTGGTATGAAATCACGTATGACATGCATGAATCTTGAGAATGCTGAGTGAAAGAAGCCGGGGTCGGGGGTGGGGGTGGCGGGGGGGGGTGAAATACATGCTGTTTGATTCCATTTATGTAAAATTCTGGGATATGCAAACTAACAGAGAGACAAAAAGCTGAACAGTAGTTGCTGAAAGACGGGAGAGAAAGATTCTAAGAGAACAGGAAGCGACAACCCCCCCAAAAAAACCAAACAGCCCAACTCAAAAGACGGAAGCCTGTCTCGAATTCTACAGGTGTTGTTGTTGTTGTTGTTGTTTTTTAAATTTTTTAATGTTTTATTTATTTCTGAGAGAGAGAGAGAGACAGCGTGAGCAGGGTAGGGTCAGAGAGAGAGGGAGACACAGAATCTGAAACAGGCTCCAGGCTCTGAGCTGTCAGCACAGAGCCCGACGCGGGGCTTGAACCCACAAACTGTGAGATCATGGCCTGAGCCGAAGTCGGACACTTAACTGACTGAGCCACCCAGGCACCCCAATCTACAGGTGTTTTTAGCTGAATGGAACGAGTGGCTTCTGTCTGAGACGAGCTGAGGTCTGGATGCAGTGTCCGTGCTCTCTCTAAACATTTGCCCCCTGTTACGTTTAGAGAGAGAGACAGAGAGGATTACACGCACTCACTAATACACCAGGACGACCAGCAAACCCAGAGCAGCCTTCCAGCGCCTAAGGGCCCAGAGAGCGGCTATGGGCTCAAAGCATCACAAGAAAACACAGTGACAGCTTTTTAAGAATGGGGAGGGACAGGGGCGCCTGGGTGGCTTAGTCGGTTAAGCGTCCGACTTTCGCTTGGGTCATGATCTCGCGGTTCGTGGGTTCGAGCCCCGTGTCAGGCTCTGTGCTGACTGCCAGCTCAGAGCCTGGAGCCTGTTTCAGTCTGTGACTCCCTCTCTCTCTGACCCTCCCCTGCTCACGCTGTCTCTCTCTCTCTCTCTCCTAGAAATAAATAAAACATTAAAAAAAAAAAAAAATTAAGAATGGGGAGGGACAGAGCCACGAGGAAGAGCAACCACAAAACGTCTCCCGTGAAATCCTATTCGTGTTTCCCTGTGAGATGCGCACGTGTCCAAAAAGGAATCAGGGAAACGTCGCGTTTCACGGTCCACAACTTCACCCCCGAGTTTTACACATGTATTTACGTTTTCACGGCACTAAAGTGAAACCACCAGGGGAAAACGCAAAAGGTATGTTCTGCTCTGCAAATTGATTTCTCTTCACGTTTGTCCTCATTTCCTGCCACCCGTTTATCTTTTCCAGGTGCCGAGAACAGCCCGGGGGAATGATCACCTCCCACGGGCAAATCTGGGGGTGTGACAGTTGGCGTCAGATGACAGGAGATGACGGTTTTAAATAGTCACTTTCAACTTCGTAACATGTATGTCATCTGTGACCATGTAAATACTGCTTCTGGTCCTCCATGTAAGGGAAGGGGGTGTGTATGCAAGATGTGGCCCAGTTACGAGCATAAGTTCACCAAAACTTCGTACTGGTTTAAAAAAAACCTGCAACCCGGGAGACCCAGTGTCCCTTATGTAACAGTGACCTGAATACACACGGCCTAGAAGACGGTCGCCATCGATCACAATGACTTCATGGCTACCAGACGTGAAGACTGCAGCTTCTGAAATACCGTAGCAGATCAATAAAGCTAAAGGAAACTTAAGTTCTTTGCTGCATCACGAAACACACCCCGTGTACCATTCACAGGAGATGCTGGTACTGTTGTACAGAAAGCGCGGGATCCGCCAAAGAACCAGTTTGGGACGTTCATGTAGTGTCTCTTACAAGCTTCTGCTACTGAAAAGAACCAAAGATGCTTGTTCGTTTTGCCACCAGCCGGCCCACACCCATGACGCAGGTCTCAGCCCGCGGGGAGGGCGTCGGCCATGCAGGCACAGCAAGCGTGGATCGTCTCTGCTTCTTCACACAACTCCACACCAGTTAAACCTGAGAGATTCGGGGTGCCGGGGGGGCTCGCTCGCGTTTAAGCGTCTGACTTCAGCTCAGGTCCTGATCTTGTGGCTCGTGGGTTTGGGCCCCACATGGGGCTCCGTGCTGCTCAGAGCCTGGAGCCTGCTTCGGATTCTGTGTCCCTCCCCCCACCCCCCCCGCCCCTCCCTGGCTTACTCTCTGTTCCTCTCAAAACAATAATTAATTAGATAATTTAACATTTTTTATTTTTATTTTTTTAATGTTTGTTTATTTTGAGGGGAGAGACACAGAGCATGAGTGGGGGAGGAGCAGAAAGATGGGGAGACACAGCATCTCAAACAGCCTCCAGGCTCTGAGCTGTCAGCACAGAGCCAGACACGGGGCTCGAACCCACAAACCGTGAGATCGTGACCTGAGGTGAAGTTGGACACTTACTCGACTGAGCCGCCCAGGCGTCCCTAAAAGAGTTTTAAATGAGAGCCCCAGACAGAGCCACTATCACTCCTGCAGCCCAGCGGCACGGACGGCGGCTCCCTCACCAGCAAGCAGATGTTCGCTCAAGGCTGCTAAAAGGCAACAGGAAAGTTCTGTTAGGAAAGCCATGACCCTGACATCTCTGCTGAAGAACGCTCCACACGCACGCAGAGGGAAGCACGAGCCAAGGAACAAGGGCAGCTCTCTTTGTAATGAAGAAAAATTCAAAACAACCCAGGCGGCCAGCAATCGGGAAATTAGTAAAACCGCCGCAGCCGCCCAGCGCACTAGAGCGCGGCAGTTAAGAGGAATTAGGGCCGTAGGGGGTGATGCGGCCGGACTTCCGATGCTTTGCGGGGCTTTCGAAAGACGTGCCGCATAACATGTCCAACAGCGTATCATCTGAAGGAAGATAAATCCCACCCCAAACACTTTCTTTCCCAGTATAAACACATAAACACAAAAACAAAACGGAAAGATATGGAGAGACCACCAAATGAACTCCTAATAAAAGGAGGGGAGGGGAGGGGAGGGAGAGCTGCTACATCCAGAACAGAAGAGAAATAGCAATTTTCTTCTCCATTGCTGTCTGCTTTTTATTTTTTCCACGGACAGAAAAGCACCATCGATGCTGCATGCTAATGACTGTACCTCAGATAATCTGACCTTTTTAGAGCTTCTCCGAAAAGGCAAAAGGGAAAAGAAAAAGACAGAGCTAATTATTCATAGTTGCCAACTGGATCTTATTCTAGTTCTGGAATGAGCCTACTGAAATGTGCATCCCCAAGGTTAGGGGCTCTAGGACGGATCTGATGACATGATCGCAGGCACTCTGTACAACTCTGCTGTCTTTGCAGAGAAATTTACTTCCTGTCTTTGTAACCTTTGGTGTACGGGGGGCATTATCTGTGAAAGGCTGTTGAAGCAACAATCCCCTCCTTCTGAGCTAGGAGACCATTGCTTCCTCTGGACTTTGTCACCTAACGACACTGGCAACACATCTGCCTGCAACTCTCGTCCAGCCGTGCCCCGCAGACGAGTCCCCACAATCGCTTCACCGTTCGGGAAGTGAACACGGTCCCCACAAGCCCCCACCTACTCCTCTGCTGAAAAGCACAGGAAATTCACATAATGACAGGCAAAGGAAATGAATTTAGAATCCAAGACCCACAGACCCCAGCAGGAAACTGTGAAATGAAATACTCAATCTCCTCCAAATTCATCTGCAGATTCAATGTGCTCCCCGTCAAAATGCGGGCAGGCAGGTGTTGCATCGGACGAGCGGATGCCACAAAGTGCACGGAAACGCACAGGACTAGAATGCACGAAACAATTCTGTAAAAACAAGAATGAAGTTGGAGTGTTTCTAACACTTGATTTCAGCACTCACCGTAAACCACAAGAATCACGACTGGGTGGTAAGTGGCCTAAAGATAAGCATACTGATCAATGAATCACGGCCCCAACTCCCGAAACAGACAACAAATCCACAGAAAACAGAATTCTAACAGGTACCGCAGCAATTCCATGGGGAGCAGATAATCACATCAACTGAAAGAGCCGTAACAATTTGATGTCCGTCTGGGAAAAGCATCAACCTCAACGGACAACCAAATGGATCACAGGCCTAAATGTTAAAGGGTAAACGATAAAAGTTCTAGAAAATCTTTGTGACCCAGGTAGACATGACCTACCCAGACATGCCCTAGGTAGTCCTTTCTTAGAAACGACTTAACAAGCATGAAACATAAAAGGAAAAAAAAAAAAAAGATAAACTGGACTACCTCGAAATTAAAATTTACTGTGCTTTGAAAGAGATCTTTAAGAACACAAAAAGGCAAGCCACGGACCAGGTGAAAATGGTCACAGTCTAGGTATCTGACAAAAGACTTGCTTCCAGATTGTACAATCAACGCTAGGGATCCCATAAAAGAAAGACACACAAGCTGTAAAAATGGGCAAAAGATGTGAGCAGGTACCTCACAAGAGATGTAACCAGAGGTCAACGGGCACAGGAAAAGGTGCTTCCCATCGTCAGTCATCAGGGAAATGCACATCACGCTGAGATACAACCACAAACGCACCAGAAGAGCTAAAATTAAAAAGCCAGGATGTGGAAGATGTGAGGAACCAGGAGGTTTCTGGTAGGGATGTGCGGTGGCTCCAGGTCCCTTACTCGGGGTGTCCTACGCCTCTCAGTTCACAGCCTGCCCCCCACCGACCACGGGAAGTGCTCAGCCCGCTGGAAACATCGACTTCCTCCCAGGAAGTAAGGAAGGCAAGCTGTGTTCTCTGCCCCACCCTTGGGCTCCAGCCCACCATGACTCACAGCGCAGTGGCTGGGATGCCGGGAGCAGTTACCGACGCTTGATTCAGGCTCGATTGAGGTTATTAGTAAAAACCTGTTGTCATTGGGGTACCTGGGTGGCTCAGTCGGTGAAGCGTCCGACTTCGGCTCAGGTCATGATCTCACAGTTCATGGGTTCAAGCCCCACATCGGGCTTTGTGGTGACTGTCAGCTCAGACCCTGGAGCCTGTTTCAGATTCTGGGTCTCCCTCTGTCTCTGACCCTCCCCTGCTCACACTGTCTCTCTCTCTCTCAGAAGTAAATAATATTAAAAATTAAAAAAAAAACAAAAACTGTTGTCATTAACTCCAGTGTCCTAAATATCTAAGCCTCGGTGTTTCCCTGTCATCTTCCTGGTGCAAACGAATTTCTCCACGATCTTTTTTTTTTTTTTTCTTAAGAGCGATCGCACAAGCTGGGGAGGGCAAGAAAAGAGAGGGGGACAGAGGATCCAAAGCGGGCTCTGCACTGACAGCAGTGAGCCGGACGCGGGACTTGAACTCGGGAACCGTGAGATCATGACCTGAGCTGAAGTCGGATGCTCAACTGACTGAGCCACCCAGGCACCCCCAAGATCCTTTAGGGCAGGGGTCCTCAGGGTGAGGGCCAGGACCGGCGGCATCAGCACGACACGGCAGTTTGTCAGAAAGGCCCCCACTGGAATGTGGGGGTCCCCGTGAGAAGTGCGGCTAGGGTCGCGACTAAGGCTCTCCTGAGACAGTGCGGGTGCCAGGCCCTCCCCCACTGTCAAGTGCCCGCTAAAATGGGTGCATTAGGCACGAGCCAGGGCAGCCGGGACCCAGTCACTGGCTGTATCAGGCCAGGAAGGGGATAGGGACCCAGAGAGAACTTCCTCTTTTCAAGCAACATCGACCCAGGGGGACAGGCACAGAGAAATAAAAAAAGTACAGAAAGAAAGAAAAGAAAAGAAAGATTTAAAACTATATATTTTTTCTAAAATGGAAAACAAAAAGTGATACTTCAACACAAAAGAAATGCAAATACTCGAGAAGTATGGAGATCCAGGTGACGTGATGATACAGACGGAACACAAAGATCAAAAGTGTTCCCTCACATCGCCGGGCTTTGGTCACCAGACCGGCAGACCCTGGTTTCTCACCCTGGCATGCAGGAGGCCTGGGATCGGGTCACACTGATTTCTGTGCCATCCTCTGCCCCAGGGCCTTTGTTAGGACGCAGGAAACAGGAAACGTTGGCTGGATTTAAGCTCTTTCTGTACGGGTGGACAATGAACAGCTCCTATCAGCAAGGAATTTAAAGTGTATGCTTCACCCAAGAAGGGGTCCCGGCAAGTTCGGGGTCAGGGCGGTCCTGGAGGCCGCTGGCCAAGGAGCCTCCCCAGAACCGTGGGGGAGGACCGTGCGGAAAGAAACCCGAATGTTAATTCCGTCCGCAAAATGCTCTGATCACAAACCTACTCTGTGCAGGCACCGCTCGGGGACACTGGGGCCGGGACGGCCCCTCCATCCGCACACGCGATCTGTGGCTTCTTCCGCTGCTCCCTGTCAGATAAGTAAGGTCAGAGCACCCAGCACCTGCGTTCTCTACCCGCCCCTCTCAGGGCCCCTCAGATCGCGGACGCCTGGGGCGCCCTACCCGCCCAACAAGGCACAGACGCCCCTCTCCCATTCTGCTCCCCCCCTTCCCTCACAAGGCAAAGCCGGAAAACAGCACCTGTTAAGAGGCTGATCCCTGTTCCACCTGCCAGTTAGTTCTGGGCTCAGCTCCTGCGTGACGTTTCCTCACTTGCTAATTTCTTTTAACTTTTGCTACGCCTCTGCCACTTCGGCACAAGCATTCCAACAGCTCAGTGAACACCCGAAACAAGAGGCAGACACTGGAACCAATTTTATCCTCCACGAGTCAGAGGCATTGCTCGGGAACAAATGTTTTAATTCTGAAAATATTCTTGAATTTTTTAAACAAAAAGTGTTTATAAACTTTTATAAACTTTTTTTTAATATTTATTCATTTTTCAGAGACAGAAACCGAGCACGAGCAGGGGAAGGGCAGAGAGAGAGAGAGAGAGAAACAGAATCTGAAGCAGGCTCCAGGCTCTGTCCAAGCTGTCAGTACGGAACCCGACGAGGGGCTGAGATCACAAACCTTGAAATCATGACCTGAGCCGAAGATGGACAATTAACTGAGCCACTCAGGTGCCCCAAATTTTACAAATTTTTAATAATAAATTTTTATTTATTTATTTCGAGACAGACAGAGAGAATGAGCAGGGGAGGGTCAGAGAGAGAGGGAGAGAGAATCCCAACACAGGGCTCCATCCCACTAACCTTGAGATCATGATCTGAGCCAAGATTAAGAGTCGGCTAGTTAACCAACTGAGCCACCCAGGTGCCTCCATTTTTTTTTTTTTTTTTACATTAGGGAGCTGCAGTGATGTCTGCAGAAAGATCTCACACACTGAGTGCAATGTTTCAGTATTCCTGTCCCAATGTCCGAGGGTAAACGTCAGTGCCTTTTCCACTCACTTTCCCAAACCTTAAAGCAACCTGGTGAACACAACTTCCTGGTATTTTTAAGTTTCCTATTAGCCTATGCAGTTGAGTGGTGGGCTGGGAACAAACCTAATGTATGTCTTCATATACCCTACAAGCATCACTGGTACCAGACGAGAAAGATGCATATAGCAGAATGTTCTGTTCAGCAAAAAAGCTGCGGACAACATAAGGCTACGTCCCAGAAATTGATTAAATCAACTATGATACAGCCACTCAATGGGAAACCATGAAGCTATTAAAGAGAATAAGGTAAACCATCCGTGTAGAAGGGTCAGATTACCGTATATACTGTAATATATATAAATTACAATACAGCGTTATGCATATTAATGAAACACAAATTATGAAGTTATTAAATAATACGCTGTCACTTATGGTGATTATTTATATTACTACAAGCCACTGTATTAACACATTCATACATGAAAAATCAAAGTGCAAAGAACTGCAGAGTCGGTCTATTTGTATAAAAAAATAAAAGTTTGAATACATGCATACGTTTGAGCATATAAATACGAATGTGTCTATCAATTGTCTGGGGCAGCGGGGCTCAGCATCACCTGGAGGGCTTGTGAAAGCCCAGGTTGCCGGGCCCCACCCTCGGGTCTAATTCGGCAGGTGCGGGCGGAACCGGCAAGTCGCAGGGCGGCAAGCCCCCAGGTGACGGCGCTGGTCCCGGACGAGGCAGGCACCCGGGGCTCACCAGCGGGGGAAGAGGAGCTTTGAGCTTTTTATTTCTTAAACACTTACGCATTCATTCAACAACACTTGCCGGGCGTGTGCTCCGCGCAGGACAGCCGTGGACTGGCAACGAGAACTGTCATCCCTTCCCCTGCTTCCTGGGTGCTTTACCCCAGGGGGGGAACTGAGGCTCCGAGGAGCGCCACTCCCGGTCTCAAACTGTCTCTGGCGGAGCTGGGATTCGAACACTGGGGTCCGAGTCCCCGACTAGCGTTCCGCCGGCTCCGGAGTTCCAGACACTCCTCCCGCCGTGGCGGTGGGGACTCCGGGGCCGCCACCCCGCCGCACGCGGAGCGCGGGGCCCCCCCCCAAGCCCGGCGCGTCCGCAGCCGGGAGTCTGCGGAGAGCGACCGGCGCGCGCACGCCGGAGCCCCGCCCCGCCGGCCGCAGGGAGGGGGCGGGGCCGCGCGAGGGCGGGGCGGGGCGGGCGCGCTCGCGCTCGCGCTCGTGCCCGCGGGGCGAGCTGACGGGAGCGACGCCAGGATAGAGGCTCGCGGAGCCGCCATTCCAACGCAGGCGCGGTGGCCAAGTGGTAAGGCGTCGGTCTCGTAAACCGAAGATCACGGGTTCGAACCCCGTCCGTGCCTGGTGCCGACCTTTCCCGAAAGGGGAGACTTTTTAGGGGTGGGACCAGTTTTCAAAAGCGGACGACCGGAAAAACCGCCGCGTCTAGAGCCTCGCCCCTGGGTGCAGATGGGTGCGGAGCCGGCCAAACTGTTTTCACCCCGTGTGGCTCCAAGCTCTGCGCCAGCCCTCGCGGAAGGTGAGCGTCTGGGTGGTCCGGCCTCGGCTACGCCGCAAACTGCCCGCTCCGGACCGAGTCCCCCGCCGCGGGAACCGGAGGGGCCCCCAGAAACCGTGGCCCCAGGCAAAAACCCCCACAGCTGCTGGCACACTCGACTCGAGAGCCACTAAGCTTCCCCCCTGAACGTGCAAGTCCAAGTTTATCCTTTCTCATGAGAGGACTGCCGTTGCCTGATGCCGGGCCCACACCCAGAGGCAGCTGCTGGCTGGCTTGCTATTTTTAAAAAGCAGTCGGTTGCAGGCACTGCTGTAAGAGAGGAAATCTTGCCCAGGCCTAGAGTCGTCCTGACGTGAAAACCTAACCCCGGCTGAGCCTCCATTTGCCCTTCCGTGAAATGGGTGTCTGACCAGCTTTCGGCGTGTATGTGCTGCCAGACGGCCGCGGTAAACCGAGCCAGGGTCCTGCGGAATCTGTTTTCTTTGCATCACGAAAGAGTGCGCCGCGGGGCTGCTCGAATGCATTTAACCACGTGTGCAGTGACCTCCACCCCCGGGGGAGTGGCGTCTTGTGCCATCTGAAAACCAGCTGGACGTACTCGGGGAAACCCGGATTGGCCTGATATTCCTAAAGTGAAGGGAGCATTAATGGAGCTCCTGGTGTATGCGTGGTGGAACCGGACTCTGGGGGTACCTCGGTGAAGGAGCCAGATCCGGGCGGGCTCTCTCTGGAAAGAGGGGGGTTGAGGGACGTGATGGGGGGCGAGGAGCCTAGCTGCCTCCAGGGGGTAGGAGTCCCCGACTTCACAGCAGAAGCTCCCACACTCGTCAGCCTTCATGGGTGTCCCCTGGCTTGTTAAACACCCATCGCTGGGTGGCCCAGTAAATCCGAGATGTGGCCTGACTGCCTCCCACGTGGCGCTGATGCTGCCCGGCCACACTGAGAGCCTCTCTTCACTCTGGGGGTCGCGTTAAAAGACAAGTTCTGGTTCTTGGGTGGAGCCCGAGACCCTGCATTTCTAACTTGCGGCTTGGAGATGCTGGTGAGGCTGGGCCCCGCCGTCCCTGACTGGACCGAGGGAAGAAGGATCCGCATCAAGTTAACAGCGGTCCAGTCGGGGAGCTGCGGAAAGGATTCCTTCACTTCTTATCCTGTAAACTTTCACATTGTTCAGATTTAATAGGAGAGGATCGTATCACATGCATAATTTCCCCCCCCCCCCCCCAGAATCTCTCCAGAGCCCACACACCCAAAGATAACCTATTAGGACACAGGCAAGTTAGAATGATCCAGAATTAAGTGGGATAATGACTGAATGTTTTCTTCTCTCCACTAGAGCAGCCATTCATTGCTTTTTAAAGAAGTGTCACAGGGGCGCCTGGGTGGCTCAGTCATTGAGCCTCGGACTTGGCTTGGGTCATGATCTCAGTGGTTCACGAGGTTGAGCCCCATGTCAGGCTCTGTGCTGACAGCTCAGGGCCTTGAGCCTGCTTCAGATTCTGTGTCTCCTTTTCTCTCTGCCCCTCCGCTACGCTCCCTCTCTCAAAAAGAAAAAAAAAAAAAGTGTCACAAAGGGACCCTTAGGTTCCTCCCCATTAAACAAAAAAACCACACTGCCCCCAACAGGTAGGCCTGTGGGAGGAGTTTAGTGGTCCACACACATTTTCCTGTCCTTCCCTCCAAAGAGTAAAGCTGCGCCCCCAGGTGACATCATCCTAGGAAAGGGCCCATTCTCACCCCCCACAAAACTGTCCCCACCCCGTCCTACACAGGGCAGCCTCCTCTGCCCCACATGATGAATGGGCTTCAGAAAAAGGCAATTTACATAATGTGCTGTGGGTACCATTTTCAAAAAAAAAAAACTGCACAAAATATCTAAGGGTATATATTTACATGTGGAGAAGTGCTTGCTATTTTTTTGTTTGCAAGTTTGTTTATTTGGAGAGAGAGAGAGCACAAGCAGGGGAGGAACAGAGAGAGAGGGAGAGACAGAGAGTCCCGAGCAGGCTCCTCAACATCAGCACAGAGCCCAATGTGGGGCTTGAACTCACGAACTGTGAGATCATGACCTGAGCTGAGATCAAGAGTCTGTGACAGTTAACCCATTGAGCCACCCAGGTGCCCCTGTGTTTTGTTTTTAAGCCTGGAAGATGACACGTGAATCTCAAAACCATCACCTCTGGTTGAAATCTGGGGATACCACGGAGCTGTACAGCCAGTTTGGCACCTGCTGCCAAATCAGACACTAGTGAGCAAGATTCTGAGTTTGGATCCTCTTTACACTGAAGTGGGGGAAGCTGATTATGCGTCTGAATAAGCAAGCCATTTCATGTTGATTTAAACCACTTATGCTCATGAATCCATAAAGCCATATTTGGATTCCTGTAACTTGTCTGAATTTCTGAAAGTCAGGTTGGAGTCGGCTGTGTGTGTTCTGTGAAGCATCACTCTCTGGTCTACTTTGGATACCTCAAGGGAAGATAAGAAACCCCCTTCGCTGGAGTTAGGAGAGGAGGCAGGTGTAAGGGAGCCAAGTTCTCTGAGAATGTGACCACTTGGGAGAAGGTGGGTTTGCCTAGGGAGTTCTATAAGGACAGATCATGAGAGTCAGTGGCAGGAAAAGGTGAAATAAGAAGTTCGAAGCCCAGGAAGCTGGTAGCAAGGAGGGGCTGTTTGTCCACAGAGGCTGCACAGGGAACAAGCTTCAACAGTGACACCAAGTGGTAGCAGGGAGCAATTGCAGGCTTGCATAGGTTCTCTCCGCTGGGGGAATCCACCAGAACCTGGGGGGAGCCACAGAACCCTCCACTGAACGTCTCTGGGCCTTAGTTTCTCCCATTCTAAAACTGGACTGACCTACACTCACTCGCTTCTCATGCAGCAGAGTCTTTCTGATGACAACGCTGTAAATGGCCACCAACCAGGACGTGAAAGAGCGATCCGTCCATCTCCTGGCACCCTGGGGCGCCATGAAAAGGAAGGATTGATTTATGGATCTGGAGATTAAGTTGGTAAGAAAAGCTGTGTTCTGTTCGGGGAGGGGGTTGTTTTACAGCTTTTTGTTTTTGAGGTATATTTGAGGTATAATTGATAAACAAACCCCTGCACATATGGAATGCATACAATTTGATGCGTTTGGACAGAGGCACACACCTGGGAAGCCATCAGCACATTCAAAGTAATTGACATACCATCACTTCCAAGTTTCCTGTGTCCGTTGGCTCTTTTGTGTGTCTAAGAACACTTAACATGAGATCAGCCCCCTTAAGAGACTTGTTAATAATAGGCACTAGGTTGTACAGATCTCTAGAATTTGTCCATCTTGTATAACTATGATGTTAGTTGATATGCGTATAAATAAGCATATCTATCCATAGATTTTCATGTCGGCTTCTCAGAATGTTCAAGAACATCCACATCCCATGCGGAAGGCTCCATGTCCTGCTGCTGATGGTGAAGACCTGCATGTGGGGTGAGGGGTAGAGGGGGAATTACAGAGCAAATGACCAATTTTTTTTCCCTATCATTGTGGCATCAGGAAGAGAAGCTGTGTTACTTTTGGATGCACTGTTTTAGCAGCAAAAACTTACAAACTTAACAACATGGGGGAAAAAAGAGAAAATATAAGAGTAAACAGACGTCAGGGCTCTGGAGAGCACAGGTGTTCACACACGGCTGAACCTGCATCAATGGGATGCCAAATTCGCAGTGAAAAATCTCCCTCTTGAGACACCCGGGCGGCTCAGCCAGTTGAGCATCCGACTGTGGCTCAGGTCATGATCTCACGGTTTTTGAGTTCAAGCCCTGTGTCGGGCTCTGTGCTGATGGCTCAGAGCCTGGAGTCTGCTTTGGATTCTGCATCTCCCTCTCTCTCTGCCCCTCCCCTGCTCATGCTCTGTCTTTCTCTCTCTAAAATAAGTAACATTAAAAAAAAGAAAAAGCCCCCGCTTGTCTTCCAAACTGACCCCTCCAAGGAGAGGCCTCCAGCCCCCTGCCCTGGCGTGCCTCCCATCTGGAATGACGTCACGTGCTCTGCCAACCTCCATTAAAGAATAAAAAATGGCACTCTTCATCAGAGAGTGATTTGTAGCCGCGCACGAGTGGAGAACCACATTTCAAAACCAGAAGCGTATTTCAGGCACGAGTAGCACTTAAAAGAAAATATTGTGGCAGCCCCTGGAGGCAGCAGACGTTGTTTATGTCATATCAACTTGAGTTTTGCTTAGCAAATCACCAGGCTGGCTCACAAGGAAGGCTGCCCCCCGAGTCTGTTCCCTCCCGTCCCCACCCGGCCCTTTTAACACAGGTGAGCAGAGCTGGGTTTTGACTTACCGATGGCAAAAAGGATCCCCTGAACGCCAGGCCTGGTGGGACGCAAAATCCCTAACAATCCTTGAAACACCCCCAGATAAGAAACCCCATCCCTTCCTCTGAAAAGTGCTGGCGGACAGACTCTAACACCTTTAGCGATTCTTGCCTTCTGCTGTTCACACCCCGTGTCATCCCTTCTCCTTAAGTGGGAGGATCGTGACCTGCTTCCAACCGACGGCGTACAGCACAGGTGACGTGATGTCACTCCTCTGGTTATGTTACGTAAGACGGCAGCATCCATCTGGTTAGCAGACGCTCTCTGGCCGCTTCGGGGACACGCGCGGCTGTGCTGGGGAGGCCCACATGGCGAGGAGTGAGATCCAGCCAACAGCGCGGCAAGAAATCGTCCCCCAGGCCAGGAGGCCCTGAATTCAGCAGCCGCGTGGGCTTGGGAGTGAGTCCTGGGGTGCCTGGGTGGCTCCGTCGGTTTAAGCACCTGCCTTGGGTTCAGGTCATGGTCTCATGGTTCATGGGGTGGAGCCCCGCGCCGGGCTCTCTGCTGTCTGTGCAGAGCCAGCGTCAGATCCTCTGTCCCCTCTGTCTCTCTGTGCCCCTTCCCTGCTTGTGACCTCTCTCTCTCTGAAAAAATAGATAGATAGATAGATAGATAGATAGATAGATAGATAGATAGATAGATAGATAAAGTTTGTTTAAAAAGGAGAAGAAAATGAGTGTTTCCAGTTGCTATGGGCTTGGAGGTTAATATCTCGCACATACTCCCTCGCCCCCCACGATTCATATGTTGAAGCTCTAATCCCCACTGTGATGCTATTAGGAGGTTAGGCCTTTTGAGGGGGGTGGTGATCAGGGCAGGATGAGGTCTTGAGGGTGAGAATTAGTGCCTTCTAAAAAAAAAAAGGAAGGGACAGGAGAGCTCGCTCTCTCCACACCGTGAGGACAAGAAAGCCCGTCCGCAAGCCAGGAAATGAGCCCTCGCCAGACACCCAGCCTCCCCGCGCCCCCATCTTGGACTTCCCAGCCTCCAGAAGTGTGAGAGATAAAAGTGTGTTGTTTAAGCACCGCACCCCCCCCCACCCCAGCCCAAACCCATGATGAAGACACTGGCTGAGCACTGAGGGGAGAGCCCAGCCTGGCCCGCGGCCTCGCAGATGACACAGCTGAGCCGTGCGCAGACAGGGAGGAAATAAACGCCCGTATAAACGCCTATGACTTCAAGGTGCTATAAGCGGGTGCTAATATTGTTACTGCAGGAATAGATAATTGGCACAGGAAGAGCCTGATGGGGAACACGGAGATCTTGTTTCCATCCAGGTCCCCACAACGTCCAGGGCCACATCTGCGCGCGGCCCGGCGAGCACCCCGAACTCAGGCTGGCGATCGTTTCTCCCGCCCCTGCGCCAGCTTACCGCAATCCGAGCGACTTCAAACCACACTGGTTCCTTACCTTTCTGTTTCCGCAGGTCAGAAGCCCAGGTGGGTTCCGGGTCTCACACAAGTCTAAAGTCAAGGTGCCGCCCGGCGGGGCTATTCTCAGGAGGCTCCAGATGCATCCGCGTCCATGCTTACTCAGCTTGGTGGCCGCATTCAGTTCCTTGAGGGGCAGGACTGGGCTCTGTTTCCTTGGCAGAGCAAGGTGTTTCTCCGCGCACACCCTGTCTCTCTCTCCCTCTCTGTCTCTCTCTCAAAAATAAACACTAAATAAAAGTCGATGACATTAGTTACGTCTGCAAAGTCCCTTTTGCCACGAAACACAACATATTCATAGGTTCCAGGGATTAAAGTGTGGACGTGTTTTGGAGACCATTATTCTGCCTACCCCAACCCTTGACTCACCCCCCCCTTCCTCACCTGCTCATCCAGTTGGTCAGTGCCTAAACTCTCTCCAGTCAACTCCTGTGTATTGCGTTAGAGCTTCACTGTTCCATTTCGTCTTTGATGACTGCTGCTCGGACTATTGCAGTAGACTCCCGCTGGTAGCCTTTGCTTTCAGTCTTGTCTCCCAGGCTTCTTCCACTGTCACTTGGCCTCTCTCGAAAACAGCAGTGAACATGCCACTCTTATCATTCCCTCCTTCACAATACGCCCACCACCACCAGGGTAAGTCCCGTCTCCTTAGCATGGCACCCCGGGCCTCAAGGGCCCTACTCTGCGGCCCTTCTCAGTGTTTTACGCTAACCTTCATTATTCCTTCAATTCAACTTGTTCCTCGGTCCTCTGGGCCTGAACTTAGGCCGTTCTCTCTACCTCCAGTGGCCTTTCTCCACCTCCAGCTTCCCGGAAAACTCCTACTCATACCACAAAACTTTGCCTAAGTATGACTAACTTAACTAGGATTTTGCATCCTTCCTCAACTCCTCAGCTGCAGTTGCTGTTTCCTCAACACACCCCTGATGGCTGGGGTTTCTTGCTTTGACAGCACCTCTGCCAAATCATTACAATCACCAGCTTACGCGCCTGTGCGCTTCGCACGAGACCAGGGGTCGAAAGCTCGGATGCTCAGGGGAGCCCGACAGATTGGGTGAACGTGTGAGAACTTCCAGATATAAGACAACAAGGACCTGAGAGTCCACGCCAGGCTAAAAGCCACCACGCTTCCGAAAACCCCGTGTTCAGTGAGACCCGGGAACCCCGCTCTGGCACGGAAACCGTGCGGAAATCCGTGTACACTAGGCTGTTCGTAGCAGCACTGCTGGGAAGAGCTAACTGTCCGTCCAGGAAAAGAGAAGAGCAAACTGTGGAGCACGCACAGAATAGAACTAAGCTCAGCCAGTTCAAATAAATAAACTTGAACTCCATCCAGCTCCACGGACAAGGCACGCAACACGTGGAACAAAAAACAAGGCGGGCAGTGCATGAGGCGCTCCGGTGCCATGTACACAGAGTACACATCTTGCAAACAATGCCCTCGTTGTTTCTGGCTACATAGGCAGGAAAAGCATACGGGCTTGCCCGAGTGTGATGACGGCTACATTCAGGACGGCGTTGTCTGTGCGGATGTCAGAGGCGGCCGCGAGGGAGAAAGGGCACCCGAGGGGTATTAAGTGAATCCGGATTCGATTTGACTTACGTATTAATTGAGCCGGGTGGTAGCATATGGGTGTTTATTAATTTATTCCCTATTATTTTGGGGCACTCGAGTGGCTCAGCTGGTGAAGCACCCGACTCTTGGTTTAGGCTCAGGTCATGATCTCATGGTTCGTGAGTTCGAGCCCCGCATTGGGCTCAGCACTGCTGGGATGAAGCCTGTCTGGGATTCTCTCTCTCTCTCCCTCTCTCTCTGCCCCTCCCCTGCTCTCTCTTTCTCAAAATAAACTTAAAAAAGTTATTCTCTAGTTTTGGGTCGGCCTGAAATACCTCACAATTACAGGCCAAAAAAAAAAAAAAAAAGTGGGTCTATTGTGGTCTAAGCCGCATCAGGCACCTAGCCCAGAGCCTGGCACCTAAATGATGAAAATACTATTTCCATTTTCAGGTGGCATAACTGAGAGAGAGAGAGAAGAGGTAGTGTCCCCAGGTTCTGGAGGATGGACTGGCACTGGGTAGGGGTTAGAGACGCAGCGGCCGACTCAGATTTATGCAGACATCTGCAGAACGTGGCATTCCAAGGTCACACTCCAGAGGGACTCAACGGCCCTTTCAATCCCCCAGGTGGGCTTCCAGAAGATACCGGAGTGGGCACGAGTGAGAGGAGATTCCAATAACCCATTTTGCCAACCAGGAAACTGCAACTCATCTCTGGAGGGCCTAGGACTTGGTCCCAGGTCACAGCCTGATTGATCCCTGGCTTTCTTTCCATCGCAAATGTTTATTTATTTTTTGAGACAGAGGCGGGAGACAGCAGAGAGCAGGGGACAGAGGATCTGTGCTGTCAGTGCAGAGCCTGAGGCGGGGCTCGAACTCACAAACCATGAGACTATGACCTGAGCCGAAGTCAGTCCCTTAACCCACTGAGCCACCCAGGCACCCTGCAAAGGCCTTTCTTAACTGGCCCTTCTCACACGCCTGTGTCACGATGCCTCTCGCAGGCAAGGGGCTTGTCACCAGCAGACCAGGAACCACAGACCCCTCGGTCTCACCAAATGGCAGTTTATCTTTCTGTCTACGCAGGGTCTGGAGTTCTCCCCGTCCCAGGACCCTTCACATCTTCACAGATGGGACGTCGCTATGGTCCCAGCCTGGCTGCTTTGTTTCCAGTACTTTCGTTCTTACTCTTATTCATCCTCTACTAAAACTTGATTTCGCCCTCCCTGCGGTGTGCTAGTCAGGGCAGAGTAGCAGGAATCCAGACCTTTCCCGGAGGCTCCTGCTGCCCAGGGTGGCCACCTTGCACTTCCTGCTCGGGTTTTGGCATCCCGCTCCAGGCCAGAAATCTGGGTGCAGGTGCGGCTCCTTTGTTTTTTATTGTTGTTGTTTTTTGTTTTTTTTATTTATTTCTGAGAGAGGGAGAGAGACAGTGCGAGCAGGGGGGGCGTCAGAGAGAGGGGGAGACACAGAATCCGAAACAGGCTCCAGGCTCCGAGCTGGCAGTCAGCACAGAGCCCAACGCGGGGCTCGAACCCACAAACCGCGAGATCATGACCTGAGCCGAAGTCGGACGCTTAACCAACTGAGCCACCCAGGCGCCCCAGCAGGTACGGCTCCTTTGGGGGAGAAGGGCCAGAGTGGGCCCCCGGGGCTTCCAACCGGAGAGTAGGGTGTTTTCCGGAGTCTGGCGGCCTGGATTTCAGGCCGGCCACGAGCTCGAGTCACAGGAAGCTGAGCCAGAACGGACAAGAGCAGGCCTCAAAGGGATCGGGGCACATCTTTTAGGGGGGTTTTGAAGTCAAGGTAAAGGCAGGGCTCTGGTTGCCTTCGGGGGGCGGGGGGTCTTGCCCACAGGCCGTGCTGGTCCCAGCAAAGCATGCCTTTTCCCTCTGCACCCAGCTCCCAGGGGCAGGGCCGGGCCGAGGAGGTGAGCTTCCAGAGTCCTGTGGCCCCGAGCACAGATGTGGGTGGCAGTCAGCCCCTCCGGGCCCCTGAGCCTGTGCCGCGTGGCAGCGGGAAGCTATTTCACCTCCGCGGCGGGTCCAGCCTTTGCACACGCCATACCCGCTGCGCAGCCACCACGCCTGCCCCGGCCTCAGCTCTTTCCTCTTTCTTCCCACATCGCCTCCACCAGGTGCCCACCTGGGCACAGCCAATCCCGTGTACTCCCTCAGAAGTCCTTCTTTGGTCACCTGTCGCTGAAAACCTGGACGGAACCCCATTCTCAACGTGGAGCTACCGATGAACTTGGCAAGCCGGTCCCCTGCCCCGAAGAAGGAGCGCAGAAACAGAGGAAGTCCAAAGCCTCGTTCTGACACTGCGGGGAGGTGAGGGCACAGAGAAGGGGGGAGCGCAAGAACACCGACTCCCCAGAAACTTCTTTAGCTGAAGGAACAGAGCAACAGGTCAATCGCACCTCGGACAGACCATCTCCAGGGCTCGCCAGTACAGCCTTCCAAAGCCGAGGGGGGACTGTCCGCTTTGGGTGCCAGACGGTGAAGACCCCGAGTGCCCGCCACCCCGCGCGATCCGGAAGTGCTTGTATAAATGTCACAGAACCAATGTGCAGCGGAGGAAATATTCAGGACAAGTCTGAAACGGTATGAGCGAAGCCAGCTTCTACGGCATTTCTGATGATTATTTTTTCCACTTGTGAGGAGGCTTTCGTTATGTGTTTTCTTGAGTGGTACTTAACGCTGCAACGTTTAAACACAAAATAAATAAAAAGATGAAATTTATAAGAAGAAATGAAAAAACAAAAGCCCTAATTACCCCTACCAGGGTATTTGTTTCATTTAATCCCCCTGAATGTCCTAGAAGGCAGGTACTGTAACTCTCACTCGACAGGGGCGCCTGGGTGGCTCAGTCAGTTAGGCATCAGACTCCGGATTTCCGCCCAGGTCATGATGTCACAGTTCGTGAGTTCAGGCTCTGTGCTGGCAATGTGGAGCCTGCTTGGGATTCTCTCTCTGCCCCTCCCCAGCTTGTGCTTGCTCTCTCTCTTTCTAAGTAAATAAACTTAAAAAAAATAATAACTCCCACTTTACAGATGAGGAAGCTGAGGCCCAGGCAGGGTCTCCTAGCTGATAAGCAGCAGCAGCAGGGAAAGTCCAGTCCCTCCTGTGTCCTACCCTGTGCAGTATGTAGTTTTAATGGAGGCCACACACCAGGGGGACCAGGAGGGAGGGTCCCAGTGGATACCCTCAGCCCAGCTTTGGTCTCTTGTCTCTCATGGTGTCCCGATCCAAGGCAGAGCTGGGCTCCAGAGCTCGTGCCCGGGGCCACGGGGACCAGCATAATCACTGTCTGCTGACTCGGGTCTCTCCCTGAGATGATGCCTTCCTTGGGGTCAGGGACCTGTCCTGTTGGCCACGGCGGCTCCAGGGTCAGCTCTGGGCCTGGCACAAAGAGGGCAAGCAAGCCTTCGATGGAGGAACAACTGACCTCGAAGCCTCAGTTTTTTCCTCTGGAAAATGGGCAGAGCTCAGTAAGCTAATATAGTTCATGTGCTCAGCACACAGTAGGGCCTCAGGAGGGAAGAGGGACTAATGATTACCAGCGATCAGCCCTTTGACCTATCCCTTTTTGTCACTTTCCCCTCCAAGTTGCTATGAAAGAAGCTATCCCCTAGGGGTCCCTTGGCCCAGAGTCAACCCAGAAAACGCCCCCTCCCAACACAGACACACACACACACACACACACACACACACACACAGAGCCTTCCTGGCCTCTCCTTGAGCACTGCCCTCCAGGCTTCTGGAACTAGAGCCCAGTGAAGGAGAAGGGACATGAGTCACAAAGCAGTGGGTCAAAATCCAGTACAGTGGCTACAAATGAGGGCCCCCTCCTCCTTTCCTCCCTGCAAAATGGGGGCAGGAAGTAGGGGTGCACCTGGGAGAGAAGGAGACGGGTTCTGCCTAGCTTGCTCCATCTGGCTGGGGTCCCTGGGACGCCCTTGACGGCATGAGAACGGCCCATGGGCTTGGCTGATGTATTTTCTGAGTGTGACACATGTCGGCCAACAGAGGACAGCAAATACATTTTTTATGATCCTGGGAGGCTGGATCCAGGCACATTTACTCGAAAAGAGGCAATGGAGGGGGACAAGTCATGTCTCAGTCTCAGTTACTTGGGTTGTCTTCGGGCAAGAGGGGACACTTGTATGATCTGGGGGTCTCGAGCAAGGGCTGCGGGTGGGGTGGATTTCAAGAGGGGCTGAGCTGTTAGAGGAGGGTCTCCCTTACTGCTGGAAACCCATGTAGCCCATGGAGGGGAGTGTCACCCCTAGGGCCAGATCTTTGGGGGGTGGAGAGGGTACCCTCGATGCCCCACCTCCATTTTCCAGCGTATCTCCCAGAGCTCAAGGCCGGCAGCTGTGAAAGCAGCAACAGAGCGCCCTGGAACGGGGAGGGCGGAAAACACAACTTTATTTTTTGGCCTGAAAGTGGGTTGGTATTTGGGGAGTTCTTGGGAACAGAGCTTGTCTGTCCTGGCGCTTCCAAGGGACTCCAGTCATCCCAGAGCAGGTTCGGGGCCACCAAGAGGTGGCCACCCGGGCTGGGGACCAGTCTGGACGCTGCTCCTACTTGTACGGTTTGTGCGGGGGGGGGGGGGGGGGGGGGGGGGGGGGGGGGGGGGGGCAGAGATGATAAAAATTGGAGGACCGGCTAAAAGCGCCTGCTGGCACTGTCACTGAGTGTTCCCAAAAGAGGCTAGCAGATCTGGGGGCGAGTCTGAATCTCAAGTAGATGTGTCCCCATTCAGGCACCCTGCACCCAGCTGAGGGATCCCTGGGGCGCATGTGGAGGGAGGCCCGGCCTAGGCTCCCTCCTCCGGCCCACGGGGTGTTGGACGTGGGGAATCTCCCCCTCCCCCTCCCCCCCCCCAGTTTGGAGAACCCCAGGCTCTGCCCCCACAGGTCGAGGTTGACGTCGCCGCCGCATTTCTAGGAATGCCCCTATCTGCTGACTATATTTGGCGAGGGTTTCTAGGAAGGCACCCCCCCCACCAGCACCACCCCGGCCCCCGCCCCAGCCCCCACCCGGGCAGGCGGGCGCGCGCCGCTTCCAGGCTCTCGCCCTCTCTCCCGGCCGGCCGGGGAGGAGCCGCCCCGCCTGGGCCGCCGCCGCCTCCCCAGCGCCGCCAACCCCGGACCGGCCCAGCCCCCGCCCCGGGCCGGCCATAGGGCGTGGGGGGGGGAGCGGGGGAGGGGGGGCCCGGGGGGGGGGCGGGGGCGCGGCTTTGTGGCGGCAGCGGACCGTGGAGGCCGGGTGCAGCCCCGTCGGCTCCGTGCTCTCGGCAGAAAAGGATTTTCTACGCCCCCCGCCCATCACTTGGATCTTGTCTGGGGAGGGGTGGGATCTTTTTCTGGAAGTCTTCCCCCCCCCCACCGCACCCCGCGGTGAAGGATTTGAGGCTGGGCTCCAATCGAGGCGGAGGCTGCAGGGCCCGCGGGCGCCCCTCGCCCCGCACACGCCTCCCGGGAGCCCAGGAAGGCGCAGCCCGGGGGGGCCCCCCCTGCGCCCCAGGAGGAGGTAGCGGCGGTGAGTCTACCCTCTTGCCTGCACGGCACCCTCCCCCGCGCGCCCGGGCAGGGGCCGCGGCAGGTGGGTGCCCAGGCCCCCGGGCCGGAGGGGTGCGGGGCGGCCGCCTGGCGGGGGGGAGCGGGTGGAGACGGGAGCGGGGAGGTGGTGGCGGGGGCAGCGCCGGGCTCTCCCGGGACCTGGCGCTAGACGCTTGTCTGGGCTGCGATCCGCCGCCGCTGCCGCCCCCCGAGGCGGCGGGGCTGGGCCACCTCCCCGGCCCCCTCCCCGGCTCCCGAGAGGGGCGTGTGAGGTGAGGAGGTGGGATGGGGCGAGGCAGGCCCCCGCTCCCCGCTATGCCGCGGCCGGGAAATTAATGGGCGGTTGGAGAGGCGGCCACCCCGCCCCCACCCCGGAAAGTCCGTGCGGGAAACTGACTCGCTGCGTGACCCCGATATCAATGCCGCGCCGAGAGCAGGCCGCCCGCCCGCGCGTCCGCGCCCGCCGCGCCCGCCACTCCACGTGCGCCCCGGGCCGGGCCCCGGGGACCAGCGGGAAAGCAGGGACGACAGTCCCCAGAGAGTTACCACCTCCCCGAAGTAAAGTTGGCTGCTCCCCCTTCCTCGCGAGGAGCAGGCGGCCATAGCACGTTGGCTTGGCTTTTAATGGGCAGGCGCGGGGGGTAGGGGGGAAACTAGGTTCCGGGGTGCAGATCCGGGTGCCAGGGCCCTAGACCACACCGTGTTGCTCTGGCAAAAGTTAGGGGCGGGGGGAAGGCATTTTGATTTGGGGATGGGGGGAGTGGCCTTTCTGCCGTCTCTCGCTTCCAATCCCCACCGTGGGGAGCGTTGGAATGTGCCGCTCAGATCCTCTGAGGACACATCCATATTTATAATTTATTTTTAGGAGAAGTTGTGAAAAAGGAGGGGGTGAAAATGGGGAGAAAAGGTGGGGGGTGGCCTTGTCAGAACCTGGAGGCTAATTGAGCTATTAAGGTGGAAATAATTTCCCCCAATCCGGGCAAGCAGCAAATTTGACTTTAATGAGGGACAGTTAGGGGCATAAATAACTAAACTTTAGCTGGATATGGGGGGTGGGGTGGGGACCATATGCGGCACCGAGGGCACACCACTTGCGCTTGGCTAAGGGACATTTTGGGTGCCCAGCGTCTTTCCTGGGAAGCTTTCAGGCCCCTCGGCGGGGCTGGGAGCTGGAGAGGGAGAAGATACCCCCAAAGGGCGGGCACATACCCTCCCCCATCCCTCCCACCACCGTGCTGGCTTTCCGATGAGCTCAACTGTCATCCCTTCAGGAAAACCCAGGATTCCTTTAATTATCCAGGATTCTCCAAAATCCTGCCTCCGAGACAGCCTGCCTCCCCAGTGCTGTGAGCTGTGGACGGGAACAGGGCTCTGGAGCGGTTTTGGAGGCTGTGGTCCCAGAATCGGGGTTTTGAGGGCGAGATGAGTTTATGTTTTATCCAACTGGCCCACAAAGTCCCGCTCTTGGGGTCATTCTAAACATCGAGGGATTCGGGCCCAGCAGCCCGTGGAGAGAGCCAGCCAAGAGCTAACACCTCCAAGCTGCAAGTCTAAAAAGCTGATTGGAGAAAAGAGAGGAGGTTTGCTACTTTTGGTAAAAGTGAAAGGCTGTTTGGGGGGGGGGGTGGATATTCTGTGTGTGCATGCACGTGTGTGTGTATGTGTGTGTGTGTTCTCAGTTTGTTGAACCTGCTATGTTTTTAAGGGCGTCTTGCCTTGGGAGGCCAGAAAGAGAGATAAGGGAATTGTACAATGTTTTTTTTTTTTGTTTTGTTTTTATTTTGCCCCGCAGTTTGATGAGATGTTGTAGAGAACAGGATTTGAAGGGAATGAGTGGCGTACCCGTCATGTCAAAGTGTTTGTTTGACACCCCCCAAATCACACACCCGCTGAGGCTGTGAATGGTAATTACATTAGATTTGCCTTCAGATTTGTCAGATGAGCAACCTTCTGCCTGCTTCCACCAGCAGCCACAGTATTTCTTTGCCACCTCGCTCTGAGCCATTTTATAAGAAACTCGGGACACTGGGATCCCAGGAGCTCTGCAAGGCGAGGGACACGGGCTCTGATCCCCTTCCCAGATCGCTAACCTTATTACGTCATATTAATTTACACACCCAGCCCTGCCCTCCAGCCGTGACCTATACAGACAGCCATATACCTTAAGTTTATTTACTTGCACACCTGGATTTCAATCAGGTGTCCACTGCACAGAACAGAAAAGTGAGCTGTTCCTGAAGAACTGTGGAACACAAGGTTCTCAATAGAGGATTCTATGTTTAATAGACACGACGCTCATACACACAGATGACATTTGTGCTGCCGGGGCCTTGGCCAAAACAGCCCTTTACTTCCCGAGCTCTTTCTCTTTGTTACGGGACACGATGAAACAGCACAAAATCCAGGAGCCCACAGTTGCAGCATGGCTCAATGATGGGCACTTGTCACGTTGTGACATAAATTGTGTTTGTGCTTTGCTGAATTGTCACCGCCCTGGCCGCACCAGAGAGCTGTCAGATCCCATTTGCTTTGCTAAATAAGGATCTCTCGCCAAATTAGCCTTTAATGATACTTCTACAAATAGGGTGTCTTACGTGAATTAACGAGCCCGGAACTGGGAACGGTGCGCCCAAGATACGGAGCTATAGAACCCAGACGGTGAGGCCATATGTTAACGTTGCTGGGTCGGGAAGTGCGGAAAAGCAGGCGGAGTTGCGTACTGAGTGTGGAGCTGGTCTGCTCTCAAGCGAGCATTTGCGAGAGGGAGGGCACAGCTCTTGAATCCACGCAGCCCTCTGAAACCGCGGCTGTAACGCGGAGTACATTTTAGCGGACTCTTCCCTCCCCTCCCCCCTGCCCCCCACCGAGTCTAGCAACAGGCAAAGTAGTATGGGGAAGAGATTATAAATCAGGACTTTGCAGTGAGAGGTCGTCAGTGATTCGGCAGAGAATCACAGCTTCTTTTCATATTCCCACCACCCTCCCCTCTCCCCACCTTCCCTGCAGCAATAAGAAAAAAAAAATTAACTTGTAACCACTGAATATGCCCGGTGCATTTTGGCTTTTCGCCTTTGGCCCGGCTGTGTGAAATTTCATGAAGCGGCTGCTCTACCCCCACCCCACCAAGAAGTGTGCATTTGGAAGGAAAAAAAAAATAGCGACTTTGAATTTCGTTCTTAGTAATATTACAAGCAGAGCAAATCTCATAGGGACAAAGATGTTTCCACGGGGGAAACTATCATAGAGCCAGCCAAGGGTGAGATACTTAGAGGGGGTAGTGCGACGAAAGGAATATTTCCTTAAGAATAAAACATGCATTTGTGACGCGAACCAGTGAAAAGTGGGAAAGTCCCAATAAGGGACAGGTCCCTCTATTTCTTGCTTCCCAGTACCCCAGTACCGCTCCCCAAAAACATAGGCACACTCACACACCTTATATTAAGAACAGAAAGATCCCTGCCAGCTAAAGGTATGGCTTTCTAGTAGTAGATCAGTGCATCCTCTTTTCATTGGGATCGGAGAAAAAATGTAGCTATTAGGGGCATCAGAATAAAAATAAACCTGATTAAACTTGAGACCAACTTGGCTCCTTAGACTCGTTTGCCAGCCATGAGCTGCACATGCCAATAAAAGAAAATGTTGTTGGTCAGTTCACACAAGCTGGAATTTTCTTCCTTGCCCGGCATCGGGATGATGTAAAAGTGCTTCTTTGCTGCTTATATATGGAACGAGGTGCAAAGAAACCCTGAAACAAGACACAAACATGAGCTAAATCACCACAGACTCTCCGGGACCCATAGCCCCGCAGGCTTTACAAGCAAAAGGGTGGATGCGGTGGACACTATGGAAGGAGTGAACTTTGGGGGCCCTCCAGCACCCTCAGCGCCCCCTGGGGTCTCTCTTCAGAGCAGCCAGTGATCTGGTGCCCCCTTGGCATTTTCAGCTATAGGGGGCACGTCAGTATTTACAGAACCTTCCGGTTTCTGATTTTACATCACCTTCCATATAGAACATATCTGCATTCAAGGAATCACAAGGCCAGCCTGTCCGTCAGTGCCCCTGCATGGCTGCGCCACTCCACACAAGGGAGACAAACCTAGAAAATGAAAACTGATGTCGGTGTCACAAGGAAGCCATGTGAAAAATGCAACAGCAAGTTGGGGGTGGAGGGGGGGCAGAGTGACCCTTTTCTCCAGGATTCAGCCCCCGCAGGGAAGGAGGGAGGTGCCTGCGGCGAGCCTTCGGTTAGCTGGGCAGTGCCGTGTGCAAGTTTTCCCAGAGGCGTGCGGAGAACTAGGCTCTCCTGTTGGGATCGTGCGTGAGATCAGTGCTCGGGCCACCTCTGCCCAAGACGGCCTGGACCGCTGCCAGCCGAGGCCTGGACGTGGCTGTAGAGGCCCCACTTGGAGCTCACGCAAGCCCTGAGACCGGTGTCTGGGGGTCTCTGCTCCCAGGACCCGGCGGCAGCATTTCTTGGCTACAAGAGGGGTGTGTGGCTCCTGAGGGGCTCCCCAGAGACTTTGCAGGGCTTACCGGCCCATTACCGCGTGGTCTCTGCTGAGGGCACTACCTCACTTTGCTAAGCACAGCCTCCCAGACGCTCAAAGGGAAACAGACGAGCCTGCCCTATGGGCTTGGGGCAATCCGCATGTGCGAGAGCGGACGTGAGTCTAGAAGGTTCAGGGGCAGAGCCGTGCTTCGGCAGGCCACCCAGAAGTCCTCTTTGCCGTCTTGCATTTGGGACGGGCCCGGGGGGGCGAGACGGGGCGCACGGGACCAGCAGCGCAGAGAGAGCTGGGTGCGCACCCCCGGGGAGAACGCGCAGAAAGGTAGCCGGCTCAGGCAAGATGCACCCAGCCCTGAGTCAGCCGGTCCCACGGGACTCCCGTTTGGCCCCAGCAACTGGACTCCGGGCCACCAAGGCCTCGTGGGTTCCTGATCATATCTTAGAATGGCGTTCAAAGGGCCAAACCAGGCACTCATCGGCCAGGCCATATTTAGCCTCAGGTTCACCCGGAGAATATTTTAGGTGTTGCTTGAAAGAAGAGATCCGATCTGGCCGGGGTGCCAGCTGTCACATGTTGAGTGTAGGATCGCACCCTTGCAGGTCTGGCCCAGACGGCGGGGTGCGCACCGGCACAGATGCCCAGGGTCCCTGCCAGAGCTCGGGGCCACGCGGCAGGTGCCAAAGAGCCGGCGAGCGCCCGGGAAGCCGCTTCTGTGTCAGGAAGGCTCTGCGTCCCGTTTTCGTTCTGATGGTGATAAGGTGGCCTGCATTGACGGAACTCACAGAGGCTGTTTTCAGTCCCTCTCTGGTCTCGATGGCCCAGTGTGATAATGCCAGCTTGCTGAGGGAGCAGCCTTCTCCTCCTGGGGTGTCAGGCACTGTGGGGAGGTTAACCCTTTCAGGGCCCCAGGGTGCTGGCCACCGGAGGCGCACATCTGCAGAGACCTTTAAGGCCACAGACCCCAGGGCAGCCACTGCCCTGAACTTCCCTGTCCTCAATCACTAGCTAGTGGCCAGACCTGAGAGATGGCATCCCGGATCTCAGCAGGGGACCCTCCCCCACCCCCCCATCTGTGATGGCCAGCAGCCTCCCCTCCCCAGGCCCTCGACCTGCAGTTGGTTGTATGGCCGGCCGTGGAGATAGCTGCTCCCTTTCCAGGTATTTCCTTGCAGGTTTCCAAGCCGACCACCTTTCCCACATTCCCCATGAGGAGATATTGACAGATCCGTGGTTCCCTTAGATCGGTGATGATAGTGGGGAGTCATCAACCATTCGGGGTCTTGGGGGGATGTCACGGGCGAAGCCTGGGAGTCTCCTGGCATCAGGGAACGATCCCCACAACCCGCTCTGGGGTTCCAGACCTTGATTTTCTGGGCACAGAGGAGGCGCGTCGCTCTTGAGGCCGCTGTGTACAGACACATTTAGCCAATTATCGGCCAATAATCGCCAGCCTTTCGGGGAGCATGGGTGGAGCCGCCGCATACCGTGACAGCTTTGGCTCGTTTAAAATTTGCTCTAACTTTGTACATTTTTTCCTTTTTAGTTTTGGCTCTTGGTGCTCCGGGAGCCACCACTTCCTGCCCAGCTGGTTCGTTACCGCAGGGAAAATGAGGGACTTTTGGGGGCAGATGTGTTTCTATTCCACTATCATAATGCCCCTAAAAATCCTTATTGCTCTTGCAGTTATTCCTCGGGGCCCCTGGGCCGGCTGGGAAGGCGCCGGCTCCGAGCACTCCAGCACCTAAAGGAGCAGAGAAAGATGCCCCCCCTTCTCCCCGACACCTCCTCCTGCACTCACAGTGCTCAGAACGCGTTACCGCCGCGAGAGAGAAAGAGGCGCCGCGCACAGACACTGGTTGCTAAACACAGTTTTTGTCTCCAGGGCCAGAGTGCTGGAGGTCAGACCCAGGAAGCAGGGCTGCCGTGGGGACTGTCGGCCTTTGCTCCGGGGGGGAGGGGGGTGGGTTCGTGGCAGGGAGGTGGGGAACACGGAAAAGAAGCAGGCATTACCTGTTTGACCGGGCGAATGAGGCGAATTTCACGTTCAGCCCGGTCCTTCTATGGGGCCTCTGGGATCTTCACTTTGGCACGGGGCCCTGGCCAGGCCGGGCTTTCTCCCCAGCTCCCTGAGACAGGTCACTTTCCCACTCTCTGCCTCGGTTTCCCCAACTGTCAAGGGAGGGCCAACACCCCAGGCTCTGGCCTCAAGGAGGTCTCGGGTGTACCCAGGGCTCTGCACTCAAATACAGTACAAGCCCGGAGGGCACTTTGAAAATGGAGGAGTTAAGGCATTAACCGTGGAAGGTGTTAGTGCTAATACTTACTGAATACACGCCTCCTATGCTGAGGTGACCCATGGAGGAGAGACCGCAGCCCAAGAGCGAGCACAGGTTTCTGGAACCAGCCTGCCTGCACGCTGCGACTCCCACTGTGCCCCCCCAGGCACGTGACTCAACCTCTCTGGGCCACCATTTCCTCCTGCGTGAAACCTGCACCTTGGAACAGCGATCTCTGATGCGCAGATCTACTGTTATTTTAAGTGGCACCTGGCTAAGGATGTACATTTCTCTCCCAGGTACTTCTTTGCACAGCTCGTTTCTGTTTACAGTGAGCAGTTGTTTTGCGATTTAGGGCGGGGGGAGAAGGGCCCTCTGTGGTATACGATTTATGCAACTGAGAAAGGGGGGGAGTTGCTTGAAAGAAAAATATTAAGAATAGTATAGGGTGGGGGCGCCTGGGTGGCTTAGTCGGTTAAGCGTCCGACTTTCGCTTAGGTCATGATCTCACGGTTCGTGGGTTCGAGCCCCGCGTCGGGCTCTGTGCTGACTGCCAGCTCGGAGCCTGGAGCCTATTTCAGAGTCTGTGTCTCCCTCTCTCTCTGGCCCTCCCCTGCTCACGCTGTCTCTCTCTCTCTCTCCTAGAAATAAATAAAAATATTAAAAAAAAAAAAAAGAATAGTATAGGGTAGCCTGAGGCTGGGGCAGAAATCGAGACGTAAAGTTTCCCAGACCCACTTCATTAGGAATTCTTGTGTGTTTCAGGCTTTCCTACACCCGTGTAGTTGGTTCAGACAGGGGTGGGTTCCCGATTCACATCTGGGCCTGGATGTCACATGTCTTCCTTTCCCAGGGGTCCAACCCCTTCCCCGCTGGCCAACACAGACCTCGGCTCCTACACCCACCTGGAGCTCTGACTTGTCCCTCATCGTAGGGTCATGACGACCCAGCGCCCTCCTGCCTCACCAGGGAACCTCTCGGCCTCAGTTTTTCAGCGAGATGGGGAGAATAAGAATCCCTCTGTCCCAGATCAAGTTCACAGGGCTCCATCGGGCTGCTACGATGGCTTACCAACAGCCCCAGCAGCCCTGAGACAGGCAGGGGCCACAGCAGTGCCTATAGCCTGGAGGGACACTCCTTCGACAGGCTGCCCCGTGCCAGGCCCGGTCCCCACCTGCCCCCCTGGGCTGGTGGCTTTACAGGGAAACAGCGGGCGCTTGGCCCCAGCCGGCAGGGGCGGACTCTGGTTTCACTTTCTGCTGTGTCATGGGGCGGGAGGTGGCATCGGGGCCCAGCTGGCCAGCTGGGGCAGGCACCGAGAGCCTGGCGGCCAGCTGCCGGCCCAGCGGCCAGAGCACAGCCCACGCCCCTGCCCTGCAGCCTGTCAGGATGGGAGCGGGGCCCGCAGGCACCCCTTCCGTGCCTCTCTCCCACTCGGGGCAGCGGGGGAGGGGTCCCCAGGTGAGAAAAGCCAGGAATGCCTTTAGCTACGGGACCTCCCCCAAACAAGTTCTTGAGCCACGCAGTCTGGAGGTTGTGAGAATTGCAGCTGCTGATTCTAGATCAGAGTGCGCCGGCTGGACACCTGCTTCCTCCCTTCCGTCACTGGGCACATGTTTATAGAGGGCCTACTGTGTGCTAAGCACTGTGCTGGGTCCCAGAGGCACAGCCAGGAGCAAGACAGCCCTGTCCCCATGGGCTCCCAGCTGAGTTGGGGGGCACAGGCGGGAGAGAAACCAAAGAATAACCCCATTAGGGGGGACATTCGCACTGTGTGCTTGGTGTTAGCATCTGAGAGAAGGGGCGTGCATTCACCCACGTGTATGCGAATGTGTGTGTTGGAAATGTGCCGGCTCCTGGGTTACACACGTAGGTTAGGATCACAGACCAGGGGCCGGGTGTCCCTTGTTTGAATCTGGATTCTTCCACTGACTGGTGTGTGACCTCAGGCAAGTTCCCTCTCCTCTTTGGGCCTCCGTTTTCCCATCCAGAGGTGCTAGAATAATATACCTACACTGTAGGGCTGCAGCGAGGAGGAAATAGATGCACGTCCCTAAAGAATGAAGCACATGGGTGGCTCAGTCAGTTAGGCGTCCGACTTTGGCTTAGGTCATGATCTCATGATTCGTGGGTTCAAGCCCTATGTCGGGCTCTGTGCTGGCAGCTCAGAGCCTGGATCCTGTTTCGGATTCTGTGTCTCCTTCCCTCTCTGCTCCTCCCCTGCTCATGCCCTGTTTCTCAGAAATAAACATTTAAAAAAATTTTTTTTAAATAACCAAGGGCAGCCCCTGACATTAACCACGAGCTGCAGAAGTCGTAACTATTGTCTAAGAGTAACAGACGGGTATTCTTCTCATGGGGTCAAAGGTGGCAATCCCGGCAAGCTGAGAACGTCAGTAATGTTGGGTCCCTCCTCCCTGCTGAGCACCTGACACGTCACCTCTCCCTTTACAGCCACGGCCAACTCTTAGGTGACCCTAACATGTCCTTATTCAGGTGAGGAAACTGAGGCACGGGGAGGTGTCCAAGGGTGCCCAGCTGGAAAGGAGATTGACCCCAGGTGCAGAGCTGGGTTCATGGTGGTGGGCCCTCCCCTTAGTTTAATGCTCTGCTGACATCGTCTCGAAAATTTTAATGCTTTTGGAACAGAGGCCCCAGGTTTTCATTTTGCAAATCTGGGGGCCAGTCCTGCCCAGATCTGATTTCCTCCAAAGCAGTCACTTTTAATTCCTGCCACCCACGGACCACACAGCCAGGTCCAGAGTAACTTTCCAATTCGTCAGTACGGTGTTCGGTGTGGGGCTGGGATCCTGGTTACAGGGCCAAATTGCCCAGATGCTCCTTGGTTTCTTGCCCCTACAAGGAGGTGAGGAGGCAATAGCCAATGACAGGCACTGTCGTTCATTCACACTGTATCCCTCGGACCGAGCATGTATTAGCTGCTCAGTTAATATCTGTGAAGTGAAGCAGATGGATGGGAGGCTGCTGTATATCCTGATCCAAACCTATTTTTTTGTCTATTTATTTTGAGAGAGAGAGTGCGGTCATGCTCGTGCAAGCGAGTGGGGGAGGGGCAGGGAGCGAGGGAGCGCAAGAATCCCAAGCACAGACAGTGCAGAGCCCGACGCAGGGCTCGAGCTCACGAACCGCAAGATCATGACCCGAACCGAAGTCAGACGCTTTTGACTGACTGAGCCACCCAGGTGACCCTGATCCAAACCTTTTTAAATGACACGTTCCAGGAAAGCAGGTCGTCAGTGGTGCAGTGCCAGCCCTGATGGCCCCTGAGGGGTACAGCCCCACCCCCACCCCTGTCCCAAACCCACGTGCCAACGCTCTGTAGCAGAGTGCCTTCAACAGCTTCTGGTGGGGAGCTCAGGGACGACACAAATATTTAGAGACACGTGGACCTGGGTTTCTGAGCATATGTTATTGGGGAAGACGCAGAGTTCAGTTGAAAAAAATACTTAGGTATTCGTTTCTGGGCAGGTTCAAGTCCCAGCTGGGGGCCAGGGGACACCTGAACTGTTAAACCAGAGGGTTTAGATGCGTGGATTAAAGGTCCTTTTTTCCTCAGATATTAGCGGTCTTTTATACTCTCAAAGCTCAAATTAAAAATATTATTAATAAGCAAGAGATCATCTCAAAAGCCCTTTTTAAAAAAGTTTTTTTTTAATGTTTATTTATTTTTGAGAGACAGGGTGCGAGTGGGGGAGAGCCAGAGAGAGGGAGACACAGAATCTGAAGCAGGCTCCGGTCTCCGAGCTGTCAGCACAGAGCCCAACGCAGGGCTGGAACTCACAAACTGTAAGATCATGACCTGAGCCAAAGTTGGACACTCAACCGACTGAGCCACCCAGCCGCCCCTCAAAAGCCTTTTAGAGATTTACAACAAACACTGATATGTTTTCACCAACTGTTTTCATAGGTATTATCTTTATTGCTTAGATAACCCTGCAGAGGAGGAGTGATCAGATTCCTTTTCTAAATAATATAACCACCAATATCTATGGAGTGCTTTACGTATACAAAGCACTTCACACATATACAGTCATTTTAGTTGCCCAAGCAACATAGACGGGAGGCACTACTGTTTTCAGCTTGCTGATGAGGAAATGCTTAGAGGAACTCACCTGTCCAAGGTCACACCCAGCATGTGATGAGCTGGGGTTCAAGCCTGGATCTCCCATCTCAGAGACCAGCAAACTTTGTCCCTAAAGGGCCAGAAACTAAATATTTTCAGCTTTGCAGGCCATGGGATCTGTGTCACAGCTACTCCACTCTGCCATTTGAACAAAAAACCAGACATGGCTGTGTGTTCCAATAAAACTTTATTTACAAAAACAGGCCGTGATTGGCTCATCCCAGTTTCAGACTCAAAAACCTGCCTTCAGGTTTGGCCCTGGTAACACTTCTTTTGCCTCCTCTCTCCCTACCTGTGAAGCGACTAAGAGACCCCTGGTTTAGGATAGAGACCCCTGGCTCTGAAGAGATGGAGTCGGCCTCTCTTTTCTTGAGGGAATTACGAAGCTCTTGGAATTTACAACTACTAGGAATTATTAGCGACTGCCATAATAGAACACCATGGGACTTTTAAAGTTGTGATTTTAATAGCTGTGACTGAGTAATTTTTAAAGAGTAAAGTGTTATAGTTTTAGAAAGATACCTCAGTGGGGCACTTTGGCTGCGGAAGGAGAAGATCATTTTCTGAAGTCTGTAAGAATGGAAACAGAAAAACATCTGAAGGCACAGGAAGGGGACTGAAAAGGAAGCTGGCAATGCGTGTGTGTGTGTGCGCGCGCGCACGCGAGCTCACACGCGCGCGCACGCAGGGTAAGGGTGCAGGAGAGAGAGATTTGTTTTTTAATCACCTCCATCCACACCCACCCCACCCCACCCTCCGGCATCCTAAGCAATCGCTCATCTACTTTCTTCCCTATCTACTATTTTCTTCTTTCTACTTTCTTCTCTACTGACTTCTCTATCGATTTGCCTGTTCTGGACAGTTCCTATAAATCACATGCGGTGTGATCCTTTGCGACTGGCTTCTTTCACTTAGCATTACGTTCTCAAGGTCTGTCTGCGCTGTGGCACATGGCCGACCTTCATTCCTTTTTGTGGCCAAATAATGTCCACATTTTGCCCATCTGTCGGCTGATGGACATTTAGATCGTTTATACCTTTGGCTATTAGGAATGATGCAGCTTTCCATGTCTGCTTGGGTGTGCACGGTCACTGCCATTTCTCTTTGGCGTCTACCTGGCGGTGGGGTCTTCTGGGTTATATGGAAGTGTCACAGTTAACATTTTAAGGAGTATATACACAAAGTAGGAGAAATGCTGTCATGAGCATCCTGGACCCGCCACCCAGGCTCACCAGTTACCAACCTTCGCCAGTGCTGACTCATCTGCCTTCCGTCCTGCACCCCCAGCCCCCCTCCCCACCTCCCTGTTACTCTGAGGAGTTTGAAAGCCAATTCAAGCGCTGACTTTAAGCTGCTAACTTGGCTGAGGGGTCGATATTTGTATTGTTTCCCAAACCATCAGAGTCTCCTACACTCACGTCCCTGTGCAGATGGAATGTGGGGAGAATGGATGAAATGGGGCACAGTCCAGGGTTGGGTCCGCATGGGGTGGAAAGGGAACAGCTCCTGAGAAAAGCAGGACTGGCTATATAATTTGCACACACACAAAAGTGCGGAGCCCTTTGTTCGAAAAGTATGAAGAAGTTCAAGATGACCACATCAGAGCATTAAAGCAAACCTAGGCCTTGTGCAACTGTACGTGACACGTACCCATGAGGCCAGCAAGAGAGTGCCTGAGCAGAACGAATTCATCAGACACAGGAATGTAGAGCCTTGGTGCCTAGGAGAGACCTAAGCACCCCTCACCCCCAATGCCTGGAACGTTTCCAAGGAAAGCTGGGTCTCCCACTTGGGAGACAAGGCACGTGGGACAGAGTTCAAGCCTATTCCGTTGGACTCTCCAAAAATAAGATGACCCCAGCTGACTTGTGGCTTATAAGTACTTTTAAAAAAATTAGCCATTTGTCTTAAGCCTTCTTCCCTAAGAGCCTGCAGTTGTTTTACTTAGCCACACCGTTTTGTCCTGGACTCTGAGTGTCCTCTGATATCACAGCGGATGATGGGACTGCACTCTTAAGAACAGAGAGTCCCCCTGGTTAGAAAACCATCCAGTGCAGCGGCAGGACCAGGGAGGCCCCTTGGAGGCAGGTGGCCGTGGCCGACTCTGGTCACCAGTCATGGCTCGGCAAACCCGCTCAGCGCCAGAGAGCTCCACCAACCAAAAGAACCGGATTTCCTGCACTAGACAGGGTCTCAATCCAAGAATGGATCCACATTACCCAAGACAGCGAGAGATTCAAAGCCCCCAAGTGTGTGTTTGGATGGTGCCCAGCGATGCCCTTATACTACCAGGACCCTGTCATGGAGAGTTACACGACTCGACCGGGAAGGGGGACCAGAGGAGGAGAGAGGGACTTTGAGGAAAGAACAGATAAGGACCTTGCACCTCCTCCTGGGCCTTGCAGCCTGTTCAGTGGGTGAAGGAATGTTCGCCGCGTGCTGGGCACGAGCAATGCCCCGCTCAACAGCACGAGGGCAGGAGAGGCCATCCCAAACCAAAGCTGAAAAAGACAGATTTTTAAAATTTGATCAAAATAACATAATCGCAGGAGCCAAAAAGAACTCCAACAACAGGTCTGAGTAAATCCCGCAGGCAACTTTGGAGCTGGGGGACAGCAGAGCGGATCTTAAAGCGTCTGACTCAGGATCGAGGCAATTCTCGGCAGAGTAACTGTGGAAGCAACACAGCCAGCAGATGTCTCCGGACAGGTTGGGTGCCTCTGGGTTTTTTGTTATTCGAGGGTCTTGTGTTCCTCCGTTTCGGTTTTTGTTTCGTTTTGGTTTTTTTTGCAAGAACTTGCTCCCCGCCCTCTGCTAACAGACCTGACCCCCACCTGTGCCAATATGGCCAAAGATGGCCGTCATCCATCCCTCAGCTACAGTAATTGGTCCAAACGTGGGCACATGACCAAACGTGGCCAATCACAGCAGCCCACTTCCGGGCCTGACCACAATAATTGGCCCAGGTGTGGTCACGTGACCCAAGCAAGGCTAGTTCTCTCTGGACCTGGAGGGCAAGTTGCTTCATCCCTGTTCTCTGGCCTCCAGAGATACCGTGATCTCAGAGACTTAAGTCAATAAGCAGCAAGAGGGAGACATGAGAGATGGGATGGGGTGGGGAGGAAGGAGAGAGTCTGGTGCTAAGTTCTGACCCCGTAGCCTTACAGATCCCAGATCCAGGAGAAGCTCAGCCTTTCCCTTTCTGCATCACAGCTGCCAGAGTAGCGAGTCCCCCATTCTACCTCAGTCAGACCAATTCTGGGTTCTGTGCATGCAGAGTATCCCCACTCAGGACGTGGGGACTGTTCCCTCTTGGTGGATTGTGTGAAACCGAAAGGGGTGGGTTATCCTCACAACTGCTTCCCGCCCAGGGGTGCCTGCTGAGAGTAAGAGAATCCCCAGAGCATTTGGAGGCTCCACCCCAACTCACTATCTGATTCCCACTGGATCAGAGCTACACACTTGCCCTTGGACTTGAAGTCACAGCCTCTTCCTGCTTGCCACTGTCTCCCCAGCTTCGCCTCCAACACACACACACCTCCCCTCCCCACCCGGCTTCCACCACGGGCCAGGCGTGCAGCTTTCCCGGCCAAGGTCCCATGCCTACCATGTTGTTTGTGGTGATCTGTTTATGGCTGCCTCCCCCAGCCCCACGAGGGAGGATCTTGAGCCTGGGGACCCTGGACATCTTTGTGCCCCCGGCTGCTGGCACACAGTAGGCAGGCAGCAAGCGTGGGACGAAGAGATGGGGAAGGAAACATACGGGAGAAAGGGTAGATCATTCCTAGTTGCTCTGGTCCATCCAGTGGGTCACTGGGAAGGGCATGTTCTGTTCTTGTTTCCTCTCCCTTCAGGGGGGCACACAGGTCCTGCCCACACCTCCTTCAGGGCTCTACTCCAATGTCACCTCCCCATTCTGCCAGTCCCCTTCCTGCCTCCCGTCTTCCTTCTCTGTTTTCTTCTTCTCCTTAGCTCCTTGCCACCACCATGGGTCTTTCTCTGTTCCATTTATCTTACTATCTCTCCCACCTCAGGGATATGTCCCCTTAGGCATCTCTGCTGTCCCCTCAGCACCCAGACCCCTGCCTGTCACCAAATACATGCTCAAGAAATATCTGTGCATTGAATGAACGAATCCTTTGTGTGTTCTCCCCAAATACACAGGCCAACCAGTCTTGTGTTTTGTTTTGTTTTGTTTTGTTAAGTTTATTTATTTTGAGAGAGAGAGAGAGAGAGAACACGAGCAGGAGAAGTATAGGGAGAGAGGGAGAGAGAGAGAATCCCAAGAAGGCTCTACACTGCCAGCAAAGAGCCCTATGTGGGGCTCGAACCCATGAACCCTGAAATCACGACCAGAGCTGAAATCAAGAGTCAGACACTTAGCCGAATGAACAACCCCGGTGTCCCCAAACTTGTTTCTTAAAACACCTATATGCTTCCTTGTGCATTTTAGAGTCGTGTATAGAAGCAGGCGTTGTTAGTTCCCTAGGGCTGCTGTAATGGATTATCATAAATTAAGAGGCTTAAAATCCCAGAAATGTCGCATTTCACAGTCTTGGAGGCTGGGAGTCCAAAGTACGGCAGGGCCTCACTGCTCCCCTAGGAGCTTCAGGGAAACATCTGGATCTTGCCTCTTCAAGCTTCTGGTGGCTGCTGTTGTCCTTGGCCTGTGGCCATATCACTACGATCTCCGCCTCTGTCTTCACGCTTTCTTATTCTGTGTCTGTGTCCACTTCTCTCTTATAAGGAGGCACATAGTACTCATCTGGATAATCCAGCATAAACTCCTCTCCAGATCCTTGACTTAAACATATCTTTCGCCACATAAGGTGATATTCACAGGTTCCGGTGACTGGGATGGTGGACATACCCGGTATCTCTCTGGGACGACCATGCAGCCCACCACAGGTTATCTGCATTAAGAACCCCCAAAAGCAAGGATCCCCACCACTACTGCATTGGCCTGCCAGAAATGTAATCCAAGAGTGTTACCATTCTATATTGTTCCAGAGTGTGGATATCATTTTATATTTTTTAAATGTTTATTCATTTTTGAGAGAGAGACAGAGCACAAGCAGGGGAGGAGCAAAGAGAGAGGGAGACACAGAATCCGAAGCAGGCTCCAGGCTCTAAGCTGTCAGTACAGAGCCTGACGCGGGGCTCGAACTCACAAACTGCAAGATCATGACCTGAGCTGAAGTTGGACGCTTAACTTGACTGAGCCACCCAGGCGCCCCGGACATCATTTTGAATACACTATTTTATGTTATTTCATTGCCCCCAATTGTAAAAATACTACCACGCTCATGGCAAGACAAATAGTACAGAAGAGAATCATGTGGGAAATGAGGAACCCCCTTTGCCCTTTCTCTTTAATTTTGCTTTCTAAAAAGTAACCACTGTATGCAGTTTGCATGATCTCCATACATTTTTGAGGCAGGTTCAAGTGCCCCCCTTTTTTTTTCTTTTTGCTCATAATGTCAAGAAAGCTAGGGGCGTTCCAATATATCCTGAAGCCATGACAGCCCAGACCCACGCCATCTTTTCTAATGACTTCTAGCATTGCACCACACTTAACCTGTCCCCTACTGGCCAGCATTTCGCTTAACGCCAGGGTTTTACCATTATAACATAGACTCTCTTTGGCATGGGTCCAAGTACACTCATAGGATACATTCCTACAAGAGGAATTTCTCAGTCCAGAGGATATGTGCATTTTTAATCTGTACAGCCACTGGCCAGTGTCCATCCACGGTGCATGCACGGGGGTGCCCGTTTCCACACCCTCACCCACCCCAGCAAGGGTGCAGTGTGTCGGGGGAAGCAAGTCCCAACGGAGGTAAGGGGGCTTGCCACGTGGCCCCAGGTGAGGGTGAACATGGCCCCTGAGCTTGTCCCTGGAGCCTTCGGAGGTGATAAGCTGTTTAGAGTTCTCATCAGCGTGGGTTTTATAAACAAAGGCAGCGTCTGGGGAGGTGAGCCAGAACCGTGCAGGGAGAAGCGTTGTGCAGCTCAGTATTTATTTCTTTAGTGCAGCTAGAACTTAAATATGGTCAAAACATATTCTTCTTGTAATTTACACAAACAAATATGTTCCCTGGCTGACACCTTCGGTGCCAAGTTTCTAGGAGAAATGAAATTCTACTGTGAGATGATAAACCAAGCACTCGGGAGAAGACGGGAACTGAAAAGCCACTGCAAGTTGACTTTTCACGTCCAGAACTAGCTGCTGAGAGGCGTCTCTTTCTGTGTAGTCACAGATAAACCCACCAGTAATTTTAGCGAATGAGCCGTGGAGCACATAAAAGCCAGAGGATGGAAAACGCTCAGGGTTTGGATGAGAAGCAGCTCTGCTCGGCTCCCTCCTGCCAGCCCCGCAAAGATCTATCGAGCGAGGGGCTGATGGACTGAAGAACGAGAAATGAGGCCAACGTGAGTCTCTTTTCAAGCGTCATGCTAATATGAACCCAAACAACTTGAAATTGTTCCAAGAGGGGATTAAAGCAACATGTTATTTTGAGTGATTGCTTAATTTATTGAGCTGCGGCTAGATCTGTAATGAAATACAGCCCTTGCAACTGATAACCTCCTGCTGCAATTGAACTTCTACAATTAAGGGATATTTTTCAAGAGGTTCTGTGGCACCGCTTCGAATTTTTAGTCTCTGGGGTGGGGTGCTTCTGAGCGCTCATTTTCAGGGCAGGTTTGTTTTGTTTGGGTTTTTAAAGAGTGACAGGCTGATTTTAATAAGGAAAATAAATAGCATTTTACAGAATGCCCAGTGCGCACCATGAGCTTAATATACATGATCTCCAGGGGCGCCTGGGTGGCTTAGTCGGTTAAGCATCTGACTCTTGATTTCGGCTCAGGTCATGATCTCATGTTTTGTGAAATTGAGTCCCATGTTGGGCTCTGTGCTGACAGTGTGGAGCCTGCTTGGGATTCTCTCTCTCTGCCCTTCCCTCGCTCATGCATGCTCACGTGCCCACTCTCTCCCTTAAAATAAACTTTAAAAAATCTCTCCCTCTCTCTCTCTCTCTCTCTCTCTCTCTCACACACACACACACACACACACACACACACACAATCATCTCTAATCCTGACAACAGCCCAGAGAAGTAACTCTTATTAGTCCTTATTTTACAGATATAAAGTGTGTAGATGTTAAGTAATTTTCCAGAATGGCCCTGTCCAAAACTGTAGCTACTAGCCATGTGTGCCTGCTTATGTGTAAATTAGTTAAGAGTCAAAAAATCTAGGAGTGCCTGGGTGGCTCAGTCGGTTAAGCATTTGACTCTTGGTTTTTAGCTCCGATCATGATCTCGTGGTTCATGGGTTCAAGACCCGCATCGGGTTCTGTGCTGACAGTGTGGAACCTCCTTGGGATTCTCTCTCCTCCTTTCTGCTCCTCCCATTCTCGCGTGCTCTTTCTCTCTTTCAAATTAATAAACATTTTTTAAAAGTTTAAAAATCTAAAAATTCACAGCCTGGGTTACTTCAGCAACTAATTCAATGTGGCTAGTGGCTACCACTTTGGACAGCATAGGTACAGACCATTTTGATTACCACAGAAAGCTCTAGGGATTGGTGCTCTTCCAGAGATTTCAAAGGCAAAAACTGGGAGTGCCAGGATTCAAACCCAAGCTAATGATCTCTGAAGACAGCACTATTCTATCATCGCCCCTGACTTCCTCCTTCTCTTCCTTTGGCCAAGAAGCAAGAGCTAGAGCAGTGATTTTTACCCTGGCTGCACATAAAAATTACCTGCACTCGGGGTGCCTGGGTGGCTCAGTGGGTTGAGCGTCTGACTCTTGATTTTGGCTCAGGTCATGATGTTACGGTTTTGTGGGTTCAAGCCCTGCATCAGGCTAGGGCTTCTGCGTCTCCCTCTCTCTCTCTGCCCCTCTCCCACTTGTGCTGTCTCTCAAATAAATAAGCTTTAAAAAAAAGTATGAACTCATGCTGTATTTTGCCTTTCAAAATAAAGCTTGTGCTTTCTACCTCATCCCCTAAAAGGGTGAAAAATAATGACCAGTTCAAGGGCACCTGGGTGGCTCAGTCCGTTAAGCATCTGACTTTGGCTCAAGTCATGATCTCATTTTCATGGTTCAAGTTCAAGCCCCATATTGGGTTCACTGTTGTCAGCACAGAGTCTGCTTCAGACCCTCTGTTTTCGTCTCTCTCTGCCCCTCCCCAGCTTGTGTGCTCTCTCTTTCTCTCCAAAATAAACATTAAAAACATTTTTTTAACTAATGACCAGTTCAGTATCTATCAGCACACCCGGCACCCACGTTATGGTCTCTAAACCCCACTTCTAATCAGAATCAGGGCTCCGTGGACACATGGCTGACTGGAACGGTGTGCAGCAGTGGACGTACACGATGAGCCTGAAACCTCTTGTCACCCAGATCACGTGGAGCTGAGACTTCTGGGTCATGACCAAAAGGATGCAGGGGACAGTGTGAAGAGACTCCCACTGGCCAAGATGGGACAATTTGATATCAATAAAAATAGTAACTCCAAAGGGTTAAAACATGTCATCTACATCCAAATCTACAGGTCACAGAGATACCTAGAAAAACATCAACTCATTTGTCACCTTTGGAGGATACTGAGGAACTAACTCATTATTTTGAAAACTGTCACATAAAGGGAAAGGAGCAAGCATTTATCCTTTCTGGTATGAACGATATATGCCTTGCAGTAACCAAATAGCCGATAAGGGCAAACTCCTCTTTCTGGAAGTGTGCCAGGCGAAGGCCACCTTTAAGGTCCAGTGGACCTGGACAGGCATCATCAATGACTGCTAACACCACGAAGGGGGCCAGTCAGACATTATGTGCCTTCAAATGGAAATACTGAAGAGCCACTAAAAAGTAGTCATACACACACACACACACACACACACACACACACACACACACACGAATCTAAGTGAGCTTCTTGATCTAACTGCTGATTTATAAGAAACATAGCTGGGAGGGGCACCCAAGTGGCTCAGTTGGTTAAGCATCTGACTCTTGACTTTGGCTCAGGTCACGATTCCAAGAGCATGAGATGGAGCCCCGTGTTGGATTGGATTGTGCACTGGGTGAGGAGCTTGCTTGATTCTCCCTCTGCCCCTCCCCTACTCTCTAAGGGAGGGAGGGAGGGGAGGGGAGAGAGGAAGGGAGGGAGAAAAAAGAGAGAGAGAGAAAGGGAGGGAGGAAGAGAAAGAAATATAAGTGGGACAAGAATACATACAATAACAATACAGGGACACAATGAGCAGAACTCATTCTCTAAGTTACACCACAGAACCACCCCAGTGTTTTCAACAAATAAATTGCAAGAGAAGAAAAAGGGAGGAAGAGAGTCCCTACAGATTAAGAGAGACATAAGAGACCCATCAACCAATCACAGGGCATGGACCTTATATGGGTCCTGATTTGAACCAAGTCTAACGGAAACATTTATGAGATGACCAGAGGAATTTGAACACCGGATATTTGCCGATATGAAAGCATTACTGTTAGTTTTAGCAGGGGTGATGGTGGTTTAAAAAAATCTTTTTTTTTTTTTTCTTTTGAGTCATATACTAAAATATTTGCAAAAGAAATGGTTGATGTCTGGAATGTGCTTCAAAGTATGTGGGATGGGGGGGAGGAAGGGAGTAGAGATAGAGTAAGATTAGCCACGAGGTGGGGACTGCTGATGGTGGGTGGTGAGTAGCTGGGGTTTACTGTACCGTACACCCTACTCTTGTGGATGCTCCAAGTTTTTTCGTAATAAAAAATGAGAACTACATCTTTTTCCTTCCCTCTTCCCGAGGGTATTAGCTTGGCCTGCCCGCCCACTATTGGCACCTCTAGGGCAAGGCTGCAGACTCGAGGTACATCTCAGCAAGTACACACACGTGCGCACACGCGTGCACATCCATCTCCACGGCAACCAGGGATGTGAGAAAACAGCCTCCAAGATGCTCCTGTCCACATGAGGGTGAGGCCAGGCTGCCCGTGTCACGGCAAGCCATTTCTCCGTACCCACAGATCTTCACAGGGGGTGCCCTCCCCATATCTGCCTGCTTGCACCCCTTCCCCCCCCACCCCCAGGAGGTAGAGGCCAATTCGCAGACAGAACTCTGGGGGCACGCTCAGTCGGTTGAGCTTCCCACTTGGGCTCAGGTTGTGATCTCGCGGTTCATGAGTTCGAGCCTCACATCAGGCTCACTGCTGTCAGGCTAGAGCTCACTTCAGATCCTTTGGCCCCCTCTCTCTGCCTCTTCTCTGCTTGTGCTTTCTCAAAAAAAAGAAGAAGAACAGGACCCTGAATCAGGTCCAGACTTAAATTCTGACTTTCATCACTTAATGGCAGGACCTTTAACTTCCCTGAGCCTCAATCTTTTCCCCTGCAAAATGGGCATAATGTGACTTCAACTAGCTCAACAAATCTTTATTGTGGGAAGGCAGTGGCAAAAAGGACCGTGTGTCCACTTCATGGAACCAGACACTCAGAGGTAAAAGGCAGTCCTAAAAGAGTAATACGGTAAATAAAGTCACTACTTAGGAAAATCCTAACTCTCCATCCTATTTTTTGTTAACCAGAGGCTCCAATGATGCCGAACACAGAATAATTTTCTTAAACTTAGTGCTCACGTTTCCACAAGGTAAGTACTATCATTCTCATTTTATGCAACATGAAACTAGGGACAGAGAGGCGAACTACCTTGCTCAAGGCTGCACCGTGGGCATATGGACCTGTCCTCTCTGCTCAGTCCTCTGCTGGGATCGAGCTTGGAAAATGCAGCAGCCGAGTTAGGAAATCAGGACTTCCAGGAGACCACCTGGCTCTCCCGAGGTCAAACTCCATTTTTGCAAGTGAGGAAATAGTGGCCCAGATAGGCCGAGTAACTTGTCCCAGACCACACAGCAAGTTAGCTTGCTAAGCCTGTGTTCAGGTTGCTTGGGGAGAAGATGCAAGGTAGCCTCATGTGGTGAGGAAAGCCGGCTCTTCTGACCCACTTAACCTTGTCACAGAGCAGGGTAACCAAAGACCCTGGGGTCCCCTGGGAACGGGGACTTTAGAGGTCGACACCAAGTAGGTCTTGGGCAATCAGGATGAATCCGTCACGCTATCGCAGAGGAGGCATCTGTTTTGCAGGACCCGAGGCCCCGCGATGGAGCTGGCTGAGGACAACCTCCACAAGGCCCCAAGGAAGCACTGGGAGTCTGCTCTGCGTCCCCTGGGGGCACCACCCACGTGTCCTCTCCACCTCCTCCCCAGGTCCATCACCCTGCTCCCCTCCTTGCCGACTCTGATCTCGTCTCCAACAGCCAGAGTGTTCTTTCTCAGCTGTAAATCGAATTACCCCCACGTCCCAGTTTATAAACCTAAATGGTTTCTCATTTTTCCAACTGCTTTAGGACACACTCTAAACTCTGCCGGCCCAGAGGCCCCGAGCCGGCTGGCCTCCCCCCGGAACCCACGTGACGGCTCTGCGATGCCAAGCAGGACCCAGGTAGCCAGAGCCCTTCTAACTGCAGGTCCCCGAGCCACCCGTTTCCTAGCACCCACCCGATCCCCTAGAGAGTCAGCCCGGTTGTAAGCACATGGCTATCGGTGTGATTAGCTCATTAGGAACATCTAGTCCCCCCACCCCTGGCTAGAGGAGGCGGGGCTGGTTGTGAGCTGGCCACTTGTGTTTCACTCCCCTGTCTCGGTGGTGAACGGCCCCACCAGTGCGGCCATCACCTCTGCCTGGGCCTCCGTGTGAACTCACAGGAACCATTTGCAGCCACCCTGACCACCAGTTGTCACTTCAGACAGGCTGGCTTCGTGATGTCACATGACAGACAGAAGACAGTCCTGGACAAGATTGGCCAAGGGGCTCCTGGACGGAGCTGTGGCAGCCGGGCTCGGGGAGGGAGGGGGCACCTTCTTTCATTGTAGTCCTTGGGCTGCCCCTTCTTTCTAGGCGCTGTCCTAGATATTATATATATGTGTGTATATATATGTGTATATATAGTATATTATATACTATATGTTATATATAAATATATAATTTATATATTTATATATGATATATAATTTATCATATAAATATATATATAAATATATATATAAAATATAATATATATATAAACACAAGCCCTGGCTTTTGAGACAAGATAGCCGGCTGGTTCCCTCTCGGCTTGTAATTAATGCTGCAAATGTTCACGACTCGTCTTGGCCACAAGGTAATCACAGAACTGCGCTGCCTGATTATCTGCCCGCCAATTCCGTTCTTTTTCTTTTTTCCCCTGCCCCTTTCCTTAAATTAATTCCAGAGTTGCTCCGGATTTCTCGTTGCTAAGCTCTCCGGGTCCAGGCTTCGCAGGGCGCGCGCTGATTGGCCGGGAGGCGCCGGGCGGCTCCAATCAGAGGCCGGCTGCCCGCAGCGGCAGCCGCACCGCCGCTCGCCCCGGGGTTTTGGAATTTTCTCGCTGACGTTATGAACCGCAAAGGTTTTTGTCTAACTCTGCAAAACCTGTTCTCTTGATCTTGTCTGCCTCTCTCCAGAGCTCGGGCTTTGGGGGGGGGGGGGAGGTGCTAGAGGTCCCGGGATTTCCCCGGAGGAGGAGGAGAGAGAGTCTCCGGCGGTCGGGTTGGGGTCAGCGGCAGGGGTGCCAGCAGCCCACCCGTGACTGACCATGGATGACGGCGTGAGGCCCCGAAGCACCCCGAGGGATGCCGCAGCCCCCCTGGACTGCTCTCTTGGTGAAACCCTGGAGAAGGATGATGACCAGTGCACGTCATTGAACGTGGAGGCCACCTCTGTAAAGGACTTTAGAACACATACGTGGCGAAGGGCACCGTGGAGGCCATTCTGGTCAGAATCCTAATGCAAGAAGCCACCAGAAGCGGAATCCCCTCTGTGTGCTAAAAACCGTATTTTAAAAAAAAATGTTTAAATGTTTATTTTTGAGGGAAAAACAGAGCGCGAGCAGGGGAGGGGCGAAGAGAGAGGGACACACAGAATCCGGAGCAGGCTCCGCGCGGTCAGCACAGAGCCCAACGCGGGGCTCAGACTCACGAACCTCGAGATCATGACCTGAGCCAAGTTGGATGCTTAACTGACGGAGCCACCCAGGTGCCCCTACTCTCTTAGCACATTTTTAAGTGTACACCACAATATTGTCAACTACATACACTCCGCTGAACCTTAGATCTCCAGAACTTATTCATCCTGTATAACTGAAGGATCAAGATCTTGATCCTTGATCAAGATCTCCCCATTCCCTTCCCCCTCCCCGCCTACCCAAGTCCCGGGCAATCCTCGTTCAACCCTCTGGTTCTAGAAGTGTGGCTATTTTAGATTCCTCCTGTAAGTGGAATCATGCAGGACTGGTCTCTCTGTGACTGGCTTATTTCACGCAGCACCATATCCTCTGAGTTCATCCCTGTGTTCACATATCACAGGATGCCCTTCTTGTCTCTCAGCACGAGTAATATTCCATCGTGTGTATGTGCCAAGTCTTCATCACCCACCCACCCATTGACAGACATTTTGACTGGATCTAGGTCTTGACTGTCATGCCAGAAACTTCCACACACACCTCTTCCCGTCCTGAAACTCCCGATGGACAGACTGACAACGTGCTGGACTCTTGCTGCCTTTGCTTGTATTGCCCTTGTATACAAGCATGTATACAAGGGAACAGGGGAGCCACGCGGTAAGGGAAGCCACGTGACCCAAGCCTGGCCACAGTGATCGGCTCTGGGATGTGCACTTGACCACACTGGGCCAAGCAGAATCTTCCTTGAACAGACTCTTCTGCCAGAACGCTAGGAGAAGCCACCACTCACCACTGGAGTTGCTGAGCTGGTGACCATTATGAACACATGCACAAGGTGCCTGAGGGTGACAAGAAACTGCTGTGACAATGCTTGAGCCGCAGATGTAGCTGTAGGGGAAGTCAAATCTACTCCCCAATTTTAGTGACAGGAACAGTAAATTCTTTGTTGAAGTCAATTTGCCTTATGTGTCTGCTGCTTTTTAAAAAAATGTTTTTAACATTTATTTATTTTTGATAGACAGAGAGACAGAGCACAAGCAGGGGAGGAGCAGAGGGACAGGGGGACACAGAATCTGAAGCAAGTTCCAGGCTCTGAGCTCTCCACAGAGAGACGGACGCAGGCCTCATACTCATGAACTGTGAGATCATGACCTGAGCTGAAGTCAGACGCTTAACCTACTGAGCCACCCAGGCACCTGATGTGTCTGCTGCTTCTAAGGGACAGAGTGTAATACAGACACACACTTTCTCCTCATGGTGCCTGGCTCTGGGTTGGGCGACGTGCATATATTCCCACAGAGGGTCCTTGCAGTTACCCGGTGAGGTATTCCATTTTGCAGATGGGGAAACCAAGGCTCAGGGTGGTGAGGGAGCCTTGCCTAGATAATGCTGCCAGTATGGACTCTGGGATTCAAGCCTGGGCTAATTCCTAGATGTCTTGGTGGCCCTTCAAATCCAACGTGTCCAAAACAATTGGAGAACCTCTCTTCCAACCTGATTTCCATACAGGGGTTCCCCATCTCAGGGAGAGCACCCCTTTCAGCATGGGGGCACTAAGTGGAAGCCGGGTGTCATCCTTTGACACACCAAGCCTCACTAGGTCCTAACCACCCACCTCCTCGGCAGCCCTGGAACATTTACGTCTTCCCCCGTCTACCTCTCCACCTTGTCCACAATCTCATTCCTTGAAACCCTGGCCTAAAGAATTGCCTCCCACTGGTGCCCATTCTTGCCCCACTCGTCCAACATGGCTGCCTTTGGCGCCCAGAGGAATTGTCTCAAAATGGCCATCTGATCATATTGCCTTGCGGGGGGACACTGGGTCTGATGACCCGATGGCACACATTTGACTGACTCAGCCATTCCGTCACCCATCCCACCCATAGGTGCTGGCACTTGCCAGGCACTGTTCCCTGTTCTGGGGCTCCAGAAAAGACCCAACAGCAACTTGAGTGAATCTTCTAGAGCTCTTGCCTTGGGCCAAGCCCATTCTCTGGGCTTCATGCCCACTAGCTTGCTCATTCCTCTAGTAGTTCTGTAAAGCAGTGGCTATTTCTTTCTTTTGAAAAAAATATTTTAATGTTTATTTTTGAGAGAGACAGAGCATGAGTGGGGGAAGGGCAGACACAGAATCAGAAGCAGGCTCCAGGCTCTGAGCTGTCAGCACAGAGCCCCACATGGGGCTTGAACCTGTGAGATCATGACCTGAGCTGAAGTCAGATGCTTAACTGACTGAGCCACCCAGGTGCCCCAAGCAATGGATATTACTAATCCCATTTAACAGATGGAGAGAAAGAGGTCCTTGATCTAAGCATATGAAGCTTATATGCTAGTGAGAGAGACGGACAAAATCAAGCTACACACACACACACACACACACACACACACACGACATATACAACATAATTTAGAGAGTGATGGGACCACTGAATGATGGTCCTGGATGCTGAATCTTTCAGAGTCTTTGTTTCAACTTGCGGGCTGTAACAACTGCTGGACCCAGGGCAAGAATAGAAATGGAGGCCCAGGTACTGTAAGTCTACAGACTTAAAAGTTATAAATCAAGCTAAGAAACCATGTAAATGAAACAGGTGCCCTGATCTCTCTTCAACAGGCACACCGTCACTCCAATCTGGGAGGTCAGGACTGAATTCAGAATTCTCCCAGATTTCTTGAGTTCCACAGACCACCACCCCAGGTGCTCCCTCTTTCTCCATTCTGCACCCGGAGGGGCCCTGTGTGCCTGAAAAGACACCCCGGCCCGAAAGCGCAAGTCCTGTTCTGACCCCCACATATGGCTGTCGCCGAGCTCCCCTTCCAGTGAGGGGTGCACGCACTGGGAGTCCAGTGTCCCCTCAGCAGGGCAGACTGAGAGAAGACACCAGAACGGGCTTTGGAAATGGCTCAGTGCTGCCGGGGCAGGAGTCCTGGGTCCCCAGGACATGGCCCAGAAGAAGGGACTGTGTGGGCACCTGCCCCCGGCTCCAGGGCTCCGTGCCTGGTGGGGAAGGCCTGGCCGGTGAAGGACCAGCGGGAGCCCCCTCCAAATCCCGGGCCAGCCGTGCCTGAGGCTAAGGCAGTGCTGCTCATGGTCTTCTGGTTCATATGCAGAACGCTTGGCATCTGTATCCTGACCATCCTGTCCCTTGACTCCCTCCGCCTTACTCTCCATACTGGGCTGAATGATATCTGCCCCCTGCCCCACCCACCAAATTCACATCCACCTAGAATCTCAGAATTTGACCTTGTTTGAAAATAGGGTCTTTGCAGATGCAATCAAGATAAGATGGGGTCATACTAGATTGGGGTGGGCCCTAAATCCAATGACGGGGGTCCTTGTAAGAAGAAGAGAAGACAGTCTGTCCTCAGCTCAGGTCATGATCTCGTGGCTTGTGGGTTCGAGCCCTGCGTCAGGCTCTGTGCTGACAGCTCGGAGCCTGGAGCCTGCTTCCGATTCTGTGTCTCCCTCTCTCTCTGCCCCTCCCCAACTGGCTCCCTCCCTCCGTCTCTCTTTCTCCCTCTCAAAAATAAACAAACATTAAAAATTTTTAAAAAATAAAGAAGAGCAGAGGACACAGAGACACACACAGGGAGAGGGCCATGTGATGAGAGGCAGAGACTGAAGGGTTACGGCTACAAACCAAGGGGCACCAAAGATGATGGGAAGCTACCAGAAGCTAGGAAGAGGCCAGAAGGATTCTTCCCTAGAGCCTTTGAGGACACCCTGATTTGGGACTTCTGGCCTCCAGAACCATGACAGGGTGAATGTCTGTGGTTTCCTACCGCCAGGTTTCCACAGGGGCCGTGGCAGACCTAGGAAACTAATGCTCCTGCTGTTCCCCCTCCCCTCTCTCAGCCCCTCCCGCACCCAGCGTCAGGCTGGTGCGGGGACAATGTCACTAGCAAGTGGCAACCTTCCCCAACTGCTCACAATTCACCTGGACAGCTTCATAGCCACAATGCTCCTAAAGGGCCATCCTTTCCAGGAAGATCACCTCCATTCTGTCCACGCAGCGCCGCGGGCAGCCTCCCGCTCCAGGGAGCATGGCCGGGTCCCCGCAGCAGGACCCAGGAGGAATGCTGTGCCCTAGAAGGCAGCTGGCCAGACCCTCACAGCTGCACCCCAGCCGGCCCCCCAGGGAATGCGTGTCAACAAACTCCCTTGGGCTCCGATCACATGTGGTTTGCTGCTTAGCCTTCCAGTGGGAAGCTTGGCTGAGTTTGGCACAATTGTTAGTGCTTGGTTACATTTAACCGAGGCCCTGGAGGTGGGGGGGGGGGGGTGTTTGAGAGAGAGGAGAGAGCTGTATTTCATCTTTTGTGCACAAAGCGTGCAGCAGAATTACCTGACCTCGCCCCTTCCCAAATACAGATGGCGAAAAAATAAACTGAGCAAGAGATCGGGTCTCTTTAGAAATCAGAGTGCTTGATGGGGCGCCTGGGTGGCTTAGTCGGTTAAGCGTCCGACTTTCGCTTAGGTCATGATCTCGCGGTTCGTGGGTTCGAGCCCCGCGTCGGGCTCCGTGCTGACTGCCAGCTCAGAGCCTGGAGCCTGTTTCAGTCTGTGACTCCCTCTCTCTCTGACCCTCCCCTGCTCATGCTGTCTCTCTCTCTCCTAGAAATAAATAAAAATATTAAAAAAAAAAAAAAAAAGAAGAAAGAAAGAAAGAAATCAGAGTGCTTGAACTCCCTGGCAAAGAGGTGCTATTAATTCTCAACTCGATGAAATGAGAGGACTTATCCCCAGGTAGGTTGTCGGGACCGCATGCTCCTCCCCGGAGCAAGGGTGAGGAAAAGAGGGTGTTGCACGTCGTGGCTTTTCTCCTTCCCGGCCGCATGAAAGCTGACTGATGCAAAGTTGAGTGGGGAAGCCTCAGTCAAACACAAATGGCCATTCCGTCCCTTCCATGTGAGGGACAGCCTAGCCATTCGGCAGATGTCACAGATATATGGGGCTCTCCGACCCACCCCCAGACAGCCCGGGTTGACCTTTCATCCCAACCTTTCACTCCCTCCCCTTCCCCCGACCACGATAACCAGATAAGGCCACGTCAGACCCTCTCTGTCCCCAGGTGCCAGCTCGTGCATCCTTGGGCAAGTCATACAACCTCACTGACCCCCTTCCCCCCCCCATTCCTCATCCAGACAGAAGTCTGACAGTGGCCCCAGGCCCGGAGGATGCTGGGCAAATGCAGCACTACTGCTGTCGGCACAGAACCCAGCTCGGTAAATTTCTAAAAATATGTTTTAGTGGTTTTTCCTTCCGAGCTACAGAAGCAATATACGTTCCTTAAAGGAAGCCAGGCAGCGGAGGGGAGCAAAGAGAAGGTCAACTCTCCTTCCTGCCCTTCACTGAACCTCACGACGCCCCCACCACTGGCCTGCCACACTCCCATGTGCCCTGGAGGTGGTGACAATTTGGGTGTTTGGGATTTTTCCTTCCACATCTTTCTCCTTTTCCCGTACTTCTATATATGTGGCTTGTTTCATTGTACAGAAATGAGCTAATTCCATCCAGATTTTCCCGGCCACAACAGAAATCCCCCTCCCCTTTTTTTTTTGTTAGCAGGTTCCTAATATTTCCCATTGGCAATGGATCTCCATATATTTCAAGGTGTGGGCCTCACCCCTGCTGATGGATATTTAGGCTGTTTCCAGCCACCTCACTCCACCAGCCATGCAGCACTAACACCTGGAAGTTTCCAGGTGCTTCCTAGGGGTGGGAGGGCTCAGAAGGGGTCCCTTGAGGGAGCCCTGAGCTCCGAGGACACCCCTGGGGTCCTCAGTCTGCCTAGGGTGAGGGGGAAGGGGCCTTCACTGGTGACCAAGGCTATTGATGTCCCCCAGGCACTGATTTAAGGAACAAATGGTTTCGGGGGGGTGGGGAAGGGGTGGAGGAGGCCCAGCCCTCCATCCTGGCTTGTACAGTGTCCCTACTTCAGAACAAATGACAGATTTCCACGGGGCTGTGCTTCCCAGAGGATGCAGAGGGTGGGAGGCTCGTGTGTCCTGCCCCACAGGCCTGGGGGTGGCACTGGGGCTGGCCAGCGGGTGGCGTGGGGTGGGGAGTGGGCTCTAATTTAATCGCCCTAACGGGGAGACTTCCAGAATGTGTTCCAAGTCACCCCACTTCTTCTCCCTGTCACCACTCACACCCCTCACCCGCCCAGCCCCCTGGCAGGTGCCCCTACGGTCAACTCCAGGGCAATCCTTCAAAATTCATACTCCCGCACCCCCCCCCCCGGGGCCCACCCAGCTCCAACCTTGACCTCTGCCCCCAGCCTTTGCCTCCACTGCTTGCCATGCCTGCTGCTGTGTCCCAGGCTCTCCGCTCGGCTGGTGTGTCTGTCCTTCAGGGCTCAGCTCAGGTGGGCCCTGCTCAGAGAGGTCTGGGGGGACTTACCTCAGGCTGGTCCTTTGCCCGTCACCCACGGTACCATTTTCACAGCGTTTTGCTGTCTCTGAGATGACCGTGGAGCAGGTCCTCGCCTCTCCCTCTAACCCACAATCTGGACCTTGCCACGCGTCCCCCGGGAGCACAGAGACTCACTGGCCTTTTCACCACGCTGTCCCTGGACTTGGCATAGCACCTTGCATGCAGCCAGTGCTGGCAGTCACTGTCACTGAAAGAAAAGGCATCTCACAGCCCATTTGAAGAGAGGGCCAGGGGCTTAGGGCATGACCTCCAGCTCACTGGGTGATGGTGTCCCCACCACAATGACACAATCCCTTTGCAGGGTGCTGGGATTTCCCGGCGGCCTCCCGGCTCCCACTATCACCCAGCATCCTCCCCCCTCCCCAGAAAGCAGAGGAGGGGTGACCCTGGTGAAGAACAGGTGAGGACATGGGTGGGGGGAGAGAAAAGAACCACACACGCTCTTTTACCAGGCAGCCAAGGACATTCAAGGCCATCAGGCTCACTGGGCCATCTTGGAAAGGCTGAAGACCACCCAGCTGGCCCGTGATAGGAAGTGGCCACTTCCTGTGGGCTCCAGTCACCTCAGGCCAGCTTCTCAGTGGCTGCTGCCCAACCCACAGCCAAGTGACTGACCAGGCCCTCCCGGCCTGGACACGGCTGCTCCAGTCACACACCGACCTCAGCCATCCACCCACGCAATCATTGGTTGTTTATTGAGCGTCCACTGTCAGCCGTGTGCCACACTGGGGCAGGGGATGGGGTGGTGAGCAGATGAGGCCCTGTCATCCCAGCCACCATGGTTGTGAGAAACCTAATAATGGCCTCCCCAGCACGGCCGCATCCCAATCCGCAGAATGGGCAGAAGCTAGGTCACTGGTAGTGGGGACGTGGCAGGTGTGGCCAAGTTAGAGATCTTGAGATGGGGAGAGTCAGCTGGGTTATCTGGTTGGGCCCCACCCACTGCCAAGTGCTTGTAGGTGGGAGCCAGCAGGGCTGAAGCAAGAGATGTGCAGATAGGAGCAGAGGTCAGAGCGGAGAGAAGATGCTACAGTGCTGGCCTCAAAGATGGAGGAAGAGGCCTCGAGCCAGAGAGCGCAGGCGCCTCTAGAGCCTGGAAAAGGCAGGCCAACGCCTTTCCTCTGGAGGAACGCAGCCCCGAGGCCCCAGGCTAGACTTCACACGTCCACAACCACAAGGTACTACGACTGGTATCATTTTAATTCCCTCACTTGTAATTTGTTACAAAGGCCAGAGGGAGCGAAGGCAGCAGTCTAGCAAAGGGAAGTGTCCTACTAGGAGCAGCTACATAATTTGCAGGCAGCTCAGTGCAAAAGAAAACAAAGGTTAGGGTTTCTAGACTTACTAAGCATTTCAAAATGGCGCCAGGAGAGCATTGCGCCAAGGGTGGGGCCCCTCTGATCGCCGGGCCGATGTGCTACAGAGACCGTGTGTCCCTAGAGCCCACCCTGAATCCCACAAAAAACTAGTATAGTACATGGTGGGCTCAGACTAAGAAGAACAGTACAGGGGCCGCTGGGAATGTGTGACAGCAGATGGGGCCCTGAGAGCTCTTTGAGGCGGTAAGAGTGCTCCAGGTTGGGGGACAGCAGGTGCAAAGTCCAGGTGGTGGGGAAGGGTTGGGCGCCCTGCTTCCTCACCCAGAGACGGCAGCTCCCTCTGAGAGGAACACCTTTTCTCCTCCAGGACTCGACATGACATTTCCCTTCCACCCCGCCCTCCCCGCCTCCCCCATCCAGAATACCTTTCCTCAACTCCCTGGACTCAGGACCTCCCTTCCCTGATTAACTACAGCATTTTGCCCCCATCAGTTTTAATGTCTGTAAACACACTTTCTTTTGAAAGAATTTTGGATTGACAGAAGAACTACAAAGACACACCTGCACTGCCTTCACCCAGCCTCCCCGAAACCTAACGGCTTGCACAACTACGGCTCTTTTGTAAAAACCAACACATCAATGTTAGTACGTGACTATTAACTACACCGCAGACTTTATCCAGATTTCCTGTTTTCTGCACCCATGTCCTTTTCGTCTTCCAGGACCCAGTCCCCGGTGCCACACTGCATTTAGCCCCCTACCCCCACCCTAAAAATTAGTACCTCAGTGCTATGATGTGCCAGCCCTGCCCCTCGCGCTTCATATGCTTGGCCTCCATGAATTCTCATAATCATCGTTGCCCCCGTTTTGCAGATGAGGAAACTGAGGCTGATGTTAAGTAAGGAGAGGGCCTCAGGCATCCCCACCGAATCTGGTTCCTATCTCACCATTTCAAACCCCCGCTATGTTACCCAGCATGCTCCTGTCCTGTTCCGGCACCTCCCAAACTTGAGTCACGTTTTTCCTCCTTCCCTCCTGTACTCTGTCTTTGCCCTTTGTCTTTTTTCTTTTTTCTTTAAGCCAACTCACTTTTTAAAAAACTAAACAGGGGCGCCTGGGTGGCTTAGTCGGTTAAGCGTCTGACTTTTGCTTAGGTCATGATCTCGCGGTTTGTGGGTTCGAGCCCCGCGTCTGGCTCTGTGCTGACAGCCAGCTCAGAGCCTGGAGCCTGTTTCAGTCTGTGACTCCCTCTCTCTCTGACCCTCCCCTGCTCACACTGTCTCTCTCTCTCTCTCTCTTTCTCTCCTAGAAATAAATAAAACATAAAAAAAAAATTAAAAAAAAAATAAAAAACTAAACAACAGGGACACTTGAGCAGCTCTGTTGGTTAAGTGTCTGACTTTTGGTTTGGGCTTAGGTCATGATCTCACCATTCAGGAGTTCGAGCCCCAGGTTGGGCTCCATACTGACAGCACAGAGCCTGCTTGGATTCTCTCTCCCTCTCCCTCTGCCCTTCTCCTCCTCTTCCTCCTAAAAAAAAAAAAAAAAAAAAAAATTAAAAAATTTTAAGTAAAAAATAAAAACCAAATAATTCTTTTTTAAATGTTTTGTTTACTTTTTAGAGAGAAATAGTGCGAGTGTGAGAGAGACGGAGAGATAAGGGGACAGAGGATCTGAAGCGGGCTCTGTGCTGACAGACTGACAACAGTGAGCCTGACATGGGGCTCGAACTCACAAACTGTGAGATCATGACCTGGGATGAAGTCGAAGTCGGACACTCAACTGACTGAGCCACCCAGGCGTCCCCTAAACCAAATAACATTCTGAAAGTACCTGCCACACATCTATCACAGTGGAAAGCCACTATCGGCCACAAGTAGAAGATAACTGTGTAAGCAGATACAATCAAGAGGAAGCACTATGGGGCGCCTGGGGGGCTCAGGCAGTTAAGCAACTGACTCTTGATTTCGGCTCAGGTCAGGATCTCACAGTTTGTGAGTTCGAGCCCCAATTCAGACTCTGCGCTCACAGCGTAGAGCCTGCTTGGGATTCTCTGTCTCCCTCTCTCTGCCGCTCCCCTACTCATGCTCTGCCTCTCTCTCAAAATAAACAAAGTTTTTTTTAAAAAGGGAAGCGATGTTACACATCCCAGCAGATGCTGGTGTCCAGGCTCTGAAACCTCAGCAAGGGACTTCCCTGCTGAGTGACCTGGGGATTGGAGCACCCTCCCTCTTCCCACCCCGACCAGACTCTGTGCTCACCGGAAACCTGACCAGTAAACCTAGGGGAGTCCACACAGCACATGGCAGTGAGGATGGGACCCGGCAGAAGTAAGCACTAAGTAGCCCCACATTTATCAAGCACCTACTGCATACCAGACACTGTGTGCCATCTCACTGAGTCAGTCCCATTTATCATCCATGTTTAACAGGTGAGGAAAGCGAGACTCAGAGAGGCTACGTAGCTACCTATGCACACAATGGAGCACAGGGATTTGCATGATTCTACTTGGCACGTCCTGCCCTTTCTACCTTCAAACTCTCTCTCTAACTGGGTGCCTCAAGTCTCTTCCCAACAGAACTGGAGCGAGTTGCTGGGTTAAACACCCACCTTCTCCAGGCCCAGGGCCAGGTGTCTGACCTTGTGGCATGTGGGCCTTGGCACTACCATGAGCATAGGTGGTGTGATTTTCCCAGGTAACAGATTAGGCGGCCAAGGGTCAGAGAGGATGGGTATCTTGCCCAAGGGGACAGAGTGGTGTGACCAGGACTCCACCCCGGGCCAGCTGGACTCCCCCTCCCCTCTCCCCAAGCAAGAGGCCTTGGCCACACATCTGGTGTTCTTGGGACGTACAAAACCCCAGGACATTCCAGAAAGAGTTACCAAGAGTCAGACGACCCTGGCAGCATCGAGCACAGGTAACTGGGAGCAAATCAGGGCAGGAAAACGTATCTTCCTCCCCCAAGGTAAATTAGGGGGTGACGTCTGACTTGACAAAAGTCTTTAAGGATGAGCTGGTGTTTGAGGATGAGTATCTGCTTTGCTTTTCAAAACAGGAGCGTTTTCTGGACCTCTGTGGCTTCGGCTTCCAAGGCTTAGGCCAGCGAGGGGCCAATTACAGCCTGGGGCAGGCTCCACACACTGTACTTTTCTTCCTTCCTTCCTTTTTTTTTTTTTTTTAAGCGTGGTAACATTTAATATAACATGAAATCTACCCTCTCCCACAAATCTCTCAGTGTACAAGACACTATTGTTAACTCCAGGCACAACGTTGTACAGATCTCTAGAACGTTCTCATCCAGCATGACTGAAACTTTATATCCCCGTTGAATAGCAACTCCACACTCCCGCTGGCCCCAGGCCCTGGCCCCCACTCTCTGCTTCTGGGAGCTGGACTATTTTTGATGCCTCGAGTAAGTAGAATCACACAGTGTTTGTCTTTCTGCGCCTGGCTTGTGTTGCTTCGCATTCTGCCTTCCAGGCACATTCAGGCCGCGTGCGCAGACTTTCCTTCTTTTTGTAAGGCTGAATAGTATTCCATGGCCGTCGCTACCACATTGTCCTGATCTATCTGTCGTTTGGGGGGTTCCACGTCTTGGCTGCTGTGTCTGCTGCCTGCTTTCCAGCCCAGAAGTGGCCTTGCTGGATGATCTGGTAGTTCTTCTTTATATATATATATATATATATATATATATATTTTTTTTTTTTTTTTTTTTTTTTTTGAGAGAGAGAGACACACACAGAATCTGAAGCAGGTTCTGGGCTCTGAGCTGTCAGCACAGAGCCTGATGAGGGGCTCAAACTCACGCACCGCGAGATCATGAGCTGAGCCAAAGTTGAACATTCAGCCGATTGAGTGCCCCAGGTGCCCCAGGATAGTTCTGGGGGATTTTTTTTTTAATTTTTTAAAATGTTTTATTTATTTCTAGGAGAGAGAGAGACACACAGCGTGAGCAGGGGAGGGTCAGAGAGAGAGGGAGTCACAGACTGAAACAGGCTCCAGGCTCCAAGCTGGCAGCCAGCACAGAGCCCTACGCGGGGCTCGAACCCACGAACCGTGAGATCATGACCTAAGCGAAAGTCGGACGCTTAACCGACTAAGCCACCCAGGCGCCCCGATAGTTCTGTTTTTTTGAGGAGACTCCACAGCATTTCTACAGCAGGTGCACCATTTTACATTCCCTCCAGCAGGTACAATTTCTCCATTTCCTCCCATTGGGTGCAAGGTGATACCCCATTGGTTTTGATTTGCATTTCCCTGACCATGAGCGATGCTGAACATTTTTTTCATGTATCCGTTGGCCAGCTGTGACTTTTTTGGAGAAAGGTCTAGTCAAGTCCACTGCCCATTTTCAGATTGGGTTGTTGGTTGTGTTGCTATTGACCTGTAGGAATTTTTCCTCATATATTTTGGATACCAACCCTTATCAGAAACGTGGTATGCAGATATTTTCTCCTGCTTCATAGGTTGCCTTTCCAGTCTGTTGATTATTTTCAAAAACAGGTCAGCAAAAGAAACAAAGCTTTAAAATAGTTTTTAGATTAAACACGTTGTTTGAAACAGAAGTGACATAACATTGTGTAAGGTTAAGGTGTACAATAGGTTGGTTTAATACATTGATATACTGCAACATGATTACTACGATAGCATTAGTTAACATCTTTATCATGTCACATATTTATCATTTCTTTATCGTAGTGATGTAAATAAAGTTTTATTGGAACACAGTCACAGCCATTTGTTTACATACTCTGTGGCTGCTTTTGACCTACAGCGGCAGAGTTGAGTCATTGCTACAGAGACCGTACAGCCTGCAAAGCTTGAAATATTAACTATCTGGCACTTTACAGAAAGCTTGTCAACCCCTGTCCTAGCCCTCAGGGGCTTCGGCGAATTGAGGCCAGGGCACCACACTTGCGCCAAGAACATGCTGGAAGCCAAAGGGGTAAAGATTACACTGAGGAGGGGAGGCATGGAGGAAGGGAACACCATTCTGATTCTTGAGTGTTAGAGGGACTTCAAGAAGGAAGAAGATGACCCTGAACACAGGGTCCTGTCCCAAGCAGTCCCAGCTTCCAGAACCTCAAGGGGCCTCTGCTATCCCCACACATCACCTGTTTCTGTCAGGGCCAGCAGACCACAGCATCAGCTCTGCAAGGGAGGTTAGCCCTGAGAGAGCAAAGCTGAACATCTCCACCAGCCCGACCAGATGGAGGCTTAAACAGAAATGAAATGAATTTACAGATCATGTGAATTCCAACACAGCTGAGTCTGGAACTGTGTCTTACACGCCCACCCAAGTCCACCTTATTGAAAGAGCAATTGTGGGGCTCCGAGGCGACTCAGTCAGTTAAGCGTCTGACTTCGGCTCAGGTCACAATCTCACAGTTCATGGGTTCGAGCCTCACATCAGGCTCTGTGCTGACAGCTCAGAGCCTGGAGCCTGCTTCCTATTCTATGTCTGTCTGTCTGTCTGTCTCTCTCTCTCAAAATAACAAACGTTTTTTTAAAAAGCAATCATGAGAGAAGTCATGCTGACTCACATTTCAGGAATGTCTCCATTGCCAAAGGCCGACACCGAGCACACAAATGAGATGCCCCTGGTCCTTCCAAAGCAACTGCCAACCTCACCTTGTCAAGGTTATCATCCCCATTTTGCAGGTGAACAAAGCGAGGCACAGGGGCTGTGTATTCAGTAGAACCACCCCCTAAAGCCATAGTTCTGTTGAACCTTTGAGAAAAAGCTCTCCCTGGGCTCAGGAAGTGATAGAGCCTCCAAACTGAGTGCTAGGGTCTGGCATGCTGAGTATGCAACTGCCTGACTTTGGGGAGGTAGTGTCCCTCTCTGCTGGGGTCGTCAGTACAGCATGAGGGCTGGAGGGCAGTTGTGGGGTGCGGGGCTGAGGACCACACTTGGGGCTCCTCGTTCTTAGGGTTTCCAGGAAGTGAAGCCAAAGGTTCAGGCAGCGCAGGAAGCTGGAGCTGGCCCCAAGGGGGACTCACCATTCTGTGTCCTCATGCACAGCACCAGCAATCTGATGCTCCCACGTTATAAATCCACACTCTTCCCCCCAGGTCCCCAGCGGATGCGCCCTGAGGACTCCAGCCCACCAGAGCTGCCCCTTGCTGCCTACTGGGTGTGGGGAGGGCGGGCGGGGAAAGACGCCTCTGTTGCTTCATGAGCAGCTCTCATAAGCCAGGGCCCCTGCAACAGAGGACAGACAGACGCCAGACTGACAGAAGAGGGCTCACAGCGGCTCTGGGATTCACATCCGGACACCTGGGTCCCAGTCCGGAAGATGGCACTTTCGGGAAGACCACGGACGCCCACTCTTGCGTACTTCGTGGGAGGCGCTGGACGCAGTTGATCTCATTCCATCCTCCCAAAAGCCCAAATGGAGCTATTATTACCCCTGTTTCATCGATGGAGGAACTGAAACAGAGAGGTTGAGTAACTTGCCCCAGGTCACACTGCCCTGAGGGGCTGAAGTGATGTGCAGTGTGACACTCAACCCAAAGCTGCCGCTTTAAAGCAAAAGCAGGTTTCGTTTTAAAGATGCTACAGTTTCCTTCCATCTGGAATTTTGAAAAGTAGAAAGTCCACATGGGTCCAGAAAAGAAAAGGAAAAAAAAAAGACACTGAACAAATCTGTGTCCCCTCTCCTCCCCGAGACCCCATGTTTCACCCCCTACCTCCACGAGTAACACTTAGTCATTCAGAGGGTAGCTGCAGTTTCTTTATGTAAATAGAAGCCAATACAAATATAGACTTATCTTTCCCTTTTAATGCAAAGAGGGGTGCATATGCTCTATGCTTTTTGAACCTTGCTTTACTCCCCTAATAAAGCCCAGAGATGGTTCCTGACTGCAGTACCGTATTCCATTACATGCATTGTGCCTGTGTTTCTTTAATCAGCTCCCTACTGATGCGGGCTTAGGGTGTTTTCAACCTTTCACTTTTATAAACAATGTTGCAAAGGATAACCTTGACCATAAATCATGTCCCACAAGCCTAAATTTATCTGTAGGATTGCTGCTGGGCTGCAGCCCAGCCGGGGCAGAGGATTTCTGCATTTGCAGTGTGGTCAGACGCTGCCAGAGGAGACCGAGTTCTACACACTTGTGCTGTTCTCTTCCAAAACCCTGGAGACCCACGCCCTGGGTGGGGGGCGGAGACGCAGTGAAGCACCGCCTCTGCGGGGCGTGGTCTGGGGCGGGGCCAGGCCAGGGGCGGGGCCATCCAGGGGCGGGGCCTGGAGGGCGAAAGACCGCCTCCCGGCTCTGACTCTCTCCTCCCCTCCTGCCCCTGGCTCACCATCTCAGTCTCGCAGCATCTCAGGCCACCTGCTTCCCTCTAAATTTCCCGGTGATGGCTTAACTGTCATGGCAGCACATGGCCTTAATTAAACGCACACGACGAAACATCACACAGCCACGACAGGTGAGCAGGACGGCGGGGCGAGCGCCAACAAGTGTTAAAAGGGAGTAAAACCGGGGGCACCTGGGTGGCTCAGTCGGTTAAGCGTCTGACTTCGGCTCAGGTCATGATCTCACGGTTCGTGGGTTCGAGCCCCGCATGGGGCTCTGTGCTGACAGTTCAGAGCCTGGAGCCTGTTTCAGATTCTGTATCTCTCCCTCTATCTCTGACCCTCCCCTGCTCACGCTGTCTCTCTCTCAGAAATAAATAAAATATTAAAAAAAAAAAGGGGGGGGGGAGCAAAACAGGAAACCATGCCGGCGGAAGGAAACCTTCGCCAGACCGTGTGTCCCCCAGGGATGCTGTGCCACGGGGCGAGGGGTCATTCAGTGGGTTTTTCCCTACAAGCTAGACCGTTAAACAAGGACACCGACCCGCCTGCCGCGTATGCTGGGCATTTTCTAATCAGGAGGGCATTCGTGGCAGCTCGTCCCTGTGCCAGGGCCCCATGCAAAGGGTTTCACGTGCATTATCCCAGCAAAGCCTCCAGTCACCCGTGAGGTCAGTTCTATTATTACCCTGGTTCTCTGTCCTCCCAAAGAGGACACAGGTGAGGTCACTGCCAAGCCCGGCTCCACAGAAAGCCTGTTTGGATCATCAGGGCCACACATCATGAGCAGGGCATTTGAAGGGAGTGGGTAATGGGGCTAAAAATATTTATTTAGAGCCGATTCTCAGGGCAGGCCACATTCCCATCCAGTCACCCACCTCCTGTTACAATAAGCTTTTTTTTTTATATATATATAAATGTTTTATTTATTTTTAGGAGAGAGAGAGAGAGAGACAGCGTGAGCAGGGGAGGGTCAGAGAGAGAGGGAGTCACAGACTGAAACAGGCTCCAGGCTCTGAACTGGCAGTCAGCACAGAGCCCGACGTGGGGCTCGAACCCACGAACTGCGAGATCATGACCCAAGCGAAAGTCGGACGCTTAACCGACTAAGCCACCCAGGCGCCCCCCCCCTTTTTTTTTTTTAATGTTTTTGTTACAACAAGCTTTGAGGACAGGGAAGAGTGGGTGAGTGTGGGTTCCGACCCTAGCTCTTCCTTTAGGACATGCGTGGATTTATTCTTTGATAAAAGTGACGCATGCCTATGGCAGAAAGCTTGAGGAGAAAATGAAATCGATCCATAAAGCCACCACCCAGGGGAAGCTTCTATTAGCCTCACGGAACTGCAGCCGCCAGTCAGTTTTCAGTGTGCGCCTGTCTGCTACCGTACAGATGGAAATGTAACCCGCGTGCAGAAAAGAACGTGGACAGAAATGTACAGCTTTCTGAATTTTCAGAGAGAAATGACACGTAATGAGCAGCCAATGAAGAAATAGGACGTGACCGCAAATATTTTTTTTTTTTTTTTTAAACAAAATCAGAATCCTGTTGTGCTGTGGCTTGATTTATGTCCCCCTGAGAGATACGGTGAGGTCCAAACTCCAGGTTCCTGATTTGGAACTAGGGTCTTTACTGATAGAGTCGAGTCACAGTGGGATGGGACTGGATGAGGGTGGGCCCTGACCCCGGAACCGGGATCCTTCTAAAGAAGTGACCGCGGGAAGAAGCCACGTAATAACTGAGGCAGACAATGGAGTGATGTAGCTATGGACACAGGAGCACCAGGGGCTGTCGGAGCCGCGAGAAAGCCAGAGCCTTCAGCGAGAGCACAGCCCTGCCGACGCTTTAATTTCAGAGTCAGAGCCTACAGAGCTCTGCGAGAATCCATTTCTATTGTTTTAAGCCATGCTGTTTCTATCAACTCGCCAGGACAGCCCGAGGACACAAATACACGGGCTGTGTGCAGTGTAATTTTTTTTCTGGTTATGAAAGTCCTAGGAGTTCACCACCTCCCACCGGGACACATGCTCCAGCTCCTAGACTGATCAAAGAAGGTCCCCTGTGGCCAGGAGACCGCCACAGACATATTGGATGATGTGGCCACAAAAAGCATGTTGGTGGCTCCCCAATGTCCCTGTGGTCTGGCTCCTGCACCCTCCGATCTCATCTTACACCCTGTTCTCTGTCCAGCCATGTGGGCCACCTCTGGCCCCTTCTTTTTGCTTCTGCTGCCACAGGGCCTTAGCACATGCTGTGCCATCTGCCACAGATGTCCCCATTGACATGCATGCAGCTCATCGTCATCCTTCAGATCTAAACTCTTTCCTGAACCCCTCCCCCCACATGATGCACCTGTGTAGCCCAGTGATCTTGTGACTTCTTATGCGGGGGCTCAGCTTCCCCAGCTCCCAGAGAGGACACCTCCTCCTTCATCCACCACTGGCCATGGGTCCCCAGCACCCCATCTAAACATCTCCCACGTCTCACCCCTCCTCACTATCCATGGCCACCTCTTGGCACTGTATTAGTGTCCCTTATCCATCTATTCTCCACCCTCGGCTGAGAGTTCCGTGTAAAACATGCCCCATTCCCTTACTAAATGGTCCATAGTGAGGTTAGGGCTTTGGCTTTCCCAAGTGCCAGCAGTAGGGGCTCCCTTTAAATTATGTAACTAAAAAGGTCGCTGTCAGGCTCTGAGACCGGGTGGGATGGGCTGTAAAAATGCTGAGTGGACGGCATGAACACTGTCTAGAAACTCAAAGGCTCGGGATGGGGAGATCAAGCTGAACACAGCAGCAGCAGTGACTATGAGTGCTCAGGGTTCACATCCCTAGACAGGCAGTGAGGGGTGGCGTTCTTGGCAGAGGTGGGTGGGAAGCTCATGTCCTGGGGAGCACGCAGCCATCTGTATGTCCACCTCTGTCTGGGGAGGTGACGCTCTCAAGAGCAGATTGTCAGGGACGGTTTCCCAGGCTGAGAGGCAAGGGCCGCCTCCCTCCTAACAAGATGAGGCGGCCCGGAACAGGGAGGGATTCCATGGGGCAAGTCTGTGCACGTCCTGGGCAGGGTCCCAATGGAGTGAAGCAAACCTCAGCGCACGTCTGCTCATCACCTGCTCTGTGCCTCTCCAGGGAGGACTGTGCTCAGCAGGGCCCCGGCACAGCATCAGCACTCAATAAATACCTGCTGGCTAGCTGGCCAGCTGGCCGGACTGATGTATGGCTGGAGGGAGGAGTGGGTGGACAGAAGGGCAGATACATGGATGGATGAATAGATAGGTAATGGATAGATGATGGATGGGCAGACAGATGGGCAGATGCATGCATGGAGAGATTAATTGGTGGATGATAGATGGATGGACGGAGAAATGGATGAATAGATGAATGAATGGATAAATAGATGATGGATGGATGGATGGACAGATAAATGAATGGGTAGATGGATGAATGATGGACAGATGGGCAAACAGGTGGAAGCAGAGATGACATTGTACATCTTTAAGGATAGGAGAGAAGATGCTACAGGCCCAAGGTACAACCAGGCATGAGAGAAACCACCCAGTCTTAAGGTAAATCTCACCACCCAGCAGGGAAGTCACTGTGGAAAGTGACTTGGGCAATTCACACCCTCTGGGACACATGGAGATGGGGGGGGGGGAGGGATGTGGGACTGTACTTGCACACCTCTAGGCCTTGGTTTGTGCTGCTTCTTTCTCTATCTCTCTTTCTTTACTTCTTTTAGAGAGAGAGACTGAGAGCAAGCAGGGGAGGGCGCAGGGAGAGGGAGAGAGAGGGAGGGAGGGAGGGAGAGGGAGGGGGAGAGAGAGAGAGAGAGAGAGAAAGAGTCCCAAGCAGGTTCCACACCATCAATGCAGATACCACCAACTGTGAGATGAGATCATGACCTGAGCAGCGATCAAGAGTCAGATCCTTAACTGAATGAGCCACCCAGGTGTCCCTAAGCTATTCCTTCTGCCTGGGACACCCTACCCCCTTCTTTGCCTGCCCCATTCCACTTAGTCTTTTATGACTCCTCTTGGGCTTCTGTGTCTCAAGGAAGTCCCTTGAGGGATCTTCCTCCCTCTAACCTGGGTAGGGGCAGCTCCCCCCCACTTGACTATGACCCCTCTCCACTGCCACACAGACCACCCTGTATTGTTTTCCAATTTTTTTAAACATCCATTCATTTTTGAGCAGGGGAGGGGCAGAGAGAGAGGGAGACACAGAAACCAAAGCAGGCTCCAGGCTCTGAGCCGTCAGCACAGAGCCCGGCGCAGGGCTCAAACCCATGAACTCATGACCTGTGCCGAAGTCGGACACGTAACCAACTGAGCCACCCAGGCGCCCCCATACCTCCCCATATGGTGATGGTCTGTTCACTCCCAGTCAGGAGTGGGTCCCTCAAGGGTAAAGCACACACCAGGCACCCCTTTCTGTCCCCAGTGCTAAGCCCGCCACTCAACCGTGCTCAGAAATTACCACTGAACCAAACCCAGCACAGGGAGGACTGCATTCTGTTCCCCACCCACCCTCCAGCCACACAGACAATGGGAACTGATCAGAAATATACTTATCCAACTCAACCTTAAAAAAAAAAAAAACAAAAACCAGAGCTGTGAGAAGGAAGCAGGCTCAGAAAGAAAAATCCAGAGCTCCAAACTTGTGGTTTGATAGAACAGAACATGTTCATATTTACGTGGTGCATCATGGTTCACAAAGAGCTGTCGAATGAGTCAGCTCAGCAAATCCTGTCCTAAGAACCGCCTTTGCTGTATGAATGGGGCCCTGAGCTAAAGTGACCTGCCCAGGGTCACACCCAGTACTGGGACCAAGGCCAGGCCTCACCCACCAGTCCACCCGCCTGCCTTCTGACCACTGCTTTTCAGGTTGACAGTCTGTTGATGGTTAAGCCTGCGTGGGTCGGGAAAGCCTGATTCCTCTGCTCAGAGGTGACAAGAAGGTTTAGAGAGCCCACGTCACCCGCCTGGGCTCCCACAGCTGGGACAGTTAGGTTTGAGGTAAGGAGTGGCTGGCTGGGGAGAAGGACCGGCCTGGCACACCTCGGGCCAGGTACAGACGTCACCTTTAGGGTCCCTCCAGGGTCACCTGGGCCACTCGTGAACTGGGGGAGCCTCTGAACGCCTGTGCGCTAGCGGTGGTCCTCAGGCCTACGGCAGGATGGCCACGCCCACCACATGATCACCAGCCACCGTGCCTGGTAAACAGTAGGTACCACCAGTCTCACCGCCAGTGGGACCTTCATGACAGCAAACACAGCAGAGAGGGTAAGGGTTCAGAGCTTGCTGCAGGGAAGAAGAGGCTTTCTGTGCACTACCCACAGCTCCTCGAGCTCTTTGGGGAGGTCAGAAGGTTCCAGGGTGTAAACGGGGCTGGGCGGGGAGCCCACCCGCGCAGGGACCAAGATGTCAGGGAAGGCAAGGTCACCTGCTGGGGCCAAGGAGACCCAGGGAACAACACAGGACCAGTTCCCTCTGCGATGGAGGGAGGGGGCGAGGGTGCTGCAGAAGTCAGCCCAGCAAGGAGCGCGAAGCCAGGCCTGGGGCAAGCCCCGTCTCCCCTCCCATCACCAGGTCTGTGCTCCCCATCGTGCCCTCCCCTCCTCTGGTTTGCTCACTGCTCCTGCAAACATTCAGCACCACTTTCTGCAACTCAGCAAGGGAGGGGATCAACCCCACAGGCTTTGGAGCCGGTCGGGGCTGGATTCGGACCCTGGGGCTCCCCGCTTGCTGGCTGTGGCCTCAGGAGATCCGTCCCTGAGCTTGAGAATTCTCTCCTGGAAAGCGGGGACTGCACATGACCTGTGGGAAAGGAACCTCACACAGAGCCTGGTACATAGGAGGTGTACAACGGCCGTGAGGCGAGGACAGGCTGCTGAGGACCCCAAGGCCGCCCCACGTGGGGAGCTCCCACTGACAGAGGCTTCTCTTCCAAAGGATAAGCCCGGACAGCCACTCGGGAAAAGAGCTCGTCCGCCTCGTAAACACTGAACACAAATGGAGATGTTTCTGCAGCCCCACTCCTGGGTGGGCTCTGACCGCAGAGAAACGAAAAGTGCCATCCACACAAAACTCCGTAGCGGCTCTACTCACGATGGCCAAGAACTAGAAGCACCCTGGACGCCCCTCAGTAGGTGACCAGCTAGGCAGACTAGGGTGCAGCCATTGGTGGACTGCTACCCAGCCTTAAAAAGCAAGACAACTCAGGGGCACCTGGGTGGCTCAGTCGGTTAAGCTTCCAACTTCAGCTCGGGTCATGATGTCCTGGTTCATGAGTTCAAGCCCTGCATCAGGCTCTGTGCTGACAGCTTGGTGCCTGGAGCCTGTTTCAGAGTCTGTGTCTCCCTCTCTCTGCCCCTCCCCTGCTCGCACTCTGTCTCTCTCTTTAAAAAATAAACATTAAAAAAAATAATTAAAAAAATAAGGAAGACAACTCGTCTGGCTCTCAGGGGCATTACGCTGTGCAGGGAAAGGAAAAAAAAAAAAAAAAAGCTGGTCTCCAGGGGAACGTTCTATACGATTCCATTTATATAACATTCCCAAACGACAAAACCATAGAGATGAGACAAGATCAAAGGTTGTCAGGGGGGAGGGGACAGGGCAGCCGGTGACTATCTGAGATCTTTACAGTGACTCAGTAGTTCTAGTCTTCGCTGTGGTGGTGGCACAGTGAATCCACACACGCGATAGAATGCCATCCAAGTACAGGCACATACACACCTGAGCCATCTCTGTTCGGGGTTTAGATATTGCAGCATAATTACGTACAGTGTAACCACCAGGGCAACCGAGTAGAACACAGAACCACGCTGTGTTATCTTGGCAATTCCCTGCGTCTCTAGAATCATTACAAAATTAAAAAAAAAAAATTTTTTTTTAATGACATGCATGGTCCGATGTCTGCAGTGTGCGTTCAAATGCTCTAGCCAAATGGGGGAAAGGCAGAAGGGACCCACAAGGAGGTGACAAAACAAGACTGCTAAACCTCGCCAGGGAGGACGCTGAGGGGCGGCGGCGCCGGAATCACTGTCTGGTCTTCCCGACTTCCGTGCATTTTTGGAATTTTCCCTAGGAAAGGCGTTAAATGAAAAATGCTGATCTGCACGGGTGGGGGCCGCGACAGCCCTGCGCATGCACGCGGGAGCCGAGCACACTGACTCACCGTCTGTCCGTCCGCCTGCAGCGGGGGAGTTCGGCCAGGCGGGGGGGGGGGGGGGGGGGGGGGGGGGGGGTGTGTGTGTGTACACGCGCGCATCACAGGAAATCAATAACGCTTCACCACCGTGTGGGTGGTGTGTGTGTGTGTGTGTGTACACGCGCGCATCACAGGAAATCAATAACGCTTCACCACCGTGTGGAATCCGGCCACCCCAGGTCACACGTCTGTCAGGCCATCTGCAGGGCAGGGCCGGGCCACAAGGGGTCCAGGGCTGTTTTGAACTCTTGGGGAGAGAAAGAGAGAGAACTTTCTGGGACCTGGGGTTAGAGGGTGGGTGATGGGGGGTGGGAGATGGCTGGAGGTCCCATCCACAGCATAGTTTCTCCAGGTGGCCCCAGAGTCTGCGGGACCCGGAAGGGCTTGGCTCCTAGGCAAGGGAGGCTTGGGGTGGGGGAGGGGCATGTCACTGCAAGGGAGGGGAATCCGGTCCCTGACTGCGTCTGGGGGACTGGGGGTGGCCGTGACTTCCACCCCACCTCACCTCCTCAATGGCATTATTACGTGACGAGATTTTAAAATGATGTCTTGATCTTGGGCAGGGGCAAAGGGGGAAGTCACTTCTTACTCTGAACCTCAGTTTCCTCTACTATAAAATGGGTGCAGTGGTGGCATGAAGAAATGTCATAGGGTTGCTGTGAAGGTCAAGTGAGGTGGCCACAGCCAGGCACTGAACGCGCTTAGTACCAGGTCCTGCACTAAGGACTCTGCATACCAAGTCCTACAAGATAGAGCACCATTACCACCCCCAGCTGCCAAATGAGAGGCCAAGGCACAGAGAGCTTGAGAAGCTTGCCCAAGGTCACAGAGGCATTAGGGTGAAGAGCTGCGATGCAAATGCGCTGGTAAAGCACCAAGATGAAGGCGCGCAGAAAATGTTATTTCGATGAGATTTTAAGTTTCTTTCTTATTTAATATTTACTTTTGAGAGAAAGAGCGTAGGTAAGTAGGGGAGGGGCAGGGAGAGAGGGAGACACAGAAAGTGAAGCAGGCTCCAGGCTCTGAGCTGTCAGCACAGAGCCCAACGCGGGGGCTCGAACTCCCAAACCGTGAGATCATGACCTGAGCTGAAGTCAGACACCCAACAGACTGAGCCACCCAGGAATGATGATGAATTTAAGTTTTAAAGCGTGCGCACCGCCGAAGCCCGTGTTGGGAAGGAGACAGGAAATGTCTCTCTGTTCGCATTTGAAGACCTGCCCACGCTTAGCCAGAGCTGGGAAGGCGGGGACTGGATGGGCCCAGAAAGGGCCAGATTGACAAGCTGGGGTGAGGGGAGCAGGGCGGGAGCCCCCAGCCCGGCCCACCCCAGGGACTGGCCTTCCCGACATCATAGTCACAGAGGGGCCAGAGGGCTGCAGCTGGGGCTTCAAGGCGAAGGGCAGAAACAGTGCCCCCGTCACTCATCACTGTGCCATCAAGCCTCTATTTCCCCTCTGTGCAATGGGGCCAGCCGGTGCTATCCCGGGACTTTGAGATGTGGTCAGTCCTCACACCTCCACAGCCATGCGTGACTTTCCTTCCCTCCTGAAGCCTCTCTTCCCCACAGAGAGGAGAAGGTCATGGCCCTGGAACTTCTACCGCGGTCGCCTCCCGAAAAGCCCTGAGGCGCTCTGGTTTCTACAAGCACAGTCAGCACTGGGTGCTGAGTCACCAAGAACCTTGGTCCGCGGTGCCTGACTAAGGGCGCACACGGGCGCAGGGCAAACGCGAGCGGGGGCCCTGGGGAGCCCGCAGAGACCTTCCCGCCGCCCACGCAGCCCGAACCCCGGCTCTGCAGCGAGGGGGCCCCCCGGGGGGTGCGGCGTGGGAAGCCTTCAGTCACGGGGCAGATTACGGAGAGTCTGATCCAGGCTCCAAGAGGTTCCTTGCGGGATCAAAGGTCAGCTGGCAGGACATGATGGCACAGGGATGGAGCACAACGGGGAGAAGGAGACAAACCCCCGGACTGTCGTCGGGACAAATCCAGAAAGACCGGTGTGGGCCGGAGCCCAGCGTGAGCCATCTTCCACCCACACCCCCTGCCTGCGGTCAAGGCTCGTCCGCTCCCACGGGCGGTGACCCTGACACCCTGACACTTGGGGCTCCTGACGCACCTTGTTCCCTTCCAAGCCCTGTCCCGGTCAATGGCGTCACCTAAGGTCACCTAACGAGGCCTCTCCTTGCCCCCAGCAGGATCCATAGCCTCACAGGCCCTCAGGGACAGGCTGGGGAGCGAGGAGGGCAGGAGGCAGGTGGCGGGGGCTGTGAACAGGGGTCTCGCAGGCCCCCCGGGGCGGGCAGCCGTCACTCAGCTCCCACCGGTGCTTGCCAAGCGGGAACGCGGGTCCAGGGCTGCCAGAGGTTTCTGTTGCTCCAGCAAGTCAGAAACCTGGATTATTTTTTAATCCTCATTTATAAACACGGCAATTCCAAAAATGTATGTAGAAATCTAGGGGCTGGACAAGCCACACAGAGCTGGACCGTAGCCGGCTCCACCCCTCGGCCTCAGGCGGAGGGGACCCTGGGGGACCGGCCTCTGGCCACCTCCGCAGGCCCCTCTCCTCCTCCCCCTGCCCTCAGGGAATCCAGCGGACAGTTGGGACACAGGCAGTGGTTCCCAGCTTCCTCTGCCACCCCTCGCCCTCGGAGTCTCTTCTCCCAGAAGCACACTCCTGAACTCCCCCAGGTGAGGGGACCCCGTTCCCTGGGACCCCAAGAGCCTTTTAAAGTCGTGCGGCACACAGGAGTCAATTAACTGCTTCCCTCCCTAAGCCACTGCTGATCTGAGAAAAGCATCTAAGGAGACCGAAAATATACATATACTGGTTCAAATCCCATCTCATCCCTGACATCCAACATGATGCGGCCTGTGGCAACCTCTCTGAATGTCACCCCCTCCCTCACTTCACTCCATAACAGCCTCACTGACCTTTCAGCTCCTGAATGTGCCAAACTCCCTCCTGCCTCAGGACCTTTGCACACACCACTCTCTGTGCCTAGAATGCTTTCCCGGCAGATCTAGACACGGCTTGAGCCGGTCGGTGTGCGTGGCTGGGAGAACATACAGATGCCAGCAGACCCAAACCGTACTCCCTTGTAAAGGGACACCTTCGCTGGCTTCAAGCCACCCAGGCAGGCCAATATTGCAGATTATTCATGCCTCAGGGCCTTGGCCCAGGCACTACCCATGGCCAAGGATGCCAGTCTCCACTTTGTCCCGAGAGCAGCTCCTTCTCAGACATTTCCTCTCCCCCTGTCCACCTCCCCTGATGCTCGCACTCCTTGCCTTCTCCAGTAAGATGAAGCCCTTTGAACGCTGTATCAATTCTCCCCTTCAGGCCTCAGTTCCGGAGTCACCTCCTTCGAGAAGCTTTACTTCCCAAATTCTCCAGCCCCTAGGACCCCTTGCTGGTTACTCCCCTCCTTTGCGTTACTTTATTTCCTTCTGGCACCCACGGCTCCCCGAAGCCATCTTGTTAACGTGCTCCTTTCCCTGGGCTCCCCAGGAGGGTGTGAGCCCTGCACAACCGGGCTTCATCTGCGCCCTCCCTGCTGCCTCCCCAGGGCCCCCCAAACAATTGGCCGTCAGCAGGCGCCGATAAACACGTTACGCCAAGGCCTCTTAAATAGGCCTGCTATTTGGAGGACATTCAGATCTTGGAAATTATCCACATCGGAGGGGGAAGAATTACGTTTCAGAGGCCAGAAAGTGCCGTGTCTGAAACATGCGCCCCCTCGGCACCCGTGTACCCCACAAGGACACGCCTGTGTGGTCTTCTCCTGGGCGCCCCCAGGCAGCATCTCAGTGGCTCTGGGCTGTGACCCCACTTTCCAGGCCCCTCCCGCTGCAGGGGACGAATGCAGAGTATGAGGCACGGAGCCTCTCTGGGAGCCTCAGGCCAGCACGACCTCTTGTAAGAGGCTTGGGCGGCAGGTGGATTATCCTTATTTTTCAGATGAGGAATCTGAGGCTCAGCGAGGTCAAAGGTCTCACATCAAAGTCATGTATGAGCAAAGGGTGAAGACCGGCCCCCCCAAGTCTGCCCCCTGGGCCGTCCTGGGGAACCACGAGCGGGGGGCAGGAGGAATCAGCTAGAATTCCAGCCAGGGAATCTCAGCTTCAGGTCCAGCCCCAGGCCAGGAAGCAGCTTCCGGTGGCCCTGCCCGGTGGCCCCAGGAGAGAACCTGCTGGAATGTTTTAATCCCCATGCACAGGCAGTGACTCAGCAGGGCCTGGCACTTGGACACATGTGCTCCCAGGCCCAGCCTCCAGGGGACATGGCCTTTGCCCCCCAGGCCCGGGGACGAGCTGCCCTTCTGGCCGAGCTCCAATCTCAGGAAGCGCAGGACGTTCAGTCTTCCCCTCTTTAGATGTCACATGACAGTGTTCCTCAGAGATAAAGAAAGGCACAGAGGCACTTTCTGCAGAAACCAGTCGTCTGACTTGAGCTGGGATCAGGGAGATACATGGCACCTCGCCCCCCGTTAGGGCAGCTCGTCCATCTCTCAGGTGACCCCAAATTTGCCCCATCTGTAAAGCAACAGCAGTTCGACGGGCTTCAAGCCACGCAACTGAGCTGATGCGATGGCTCTTTCATACCCCAGGGCCTTTGCACTGGCTGTGCTTTCCTCCTGGAACACCTCCTCTGCCTTGTCCCAGATGCTTTGTGGACACTTCCCTCCTGAAACTTTCCCCAGCTCCTCCTCACCCCCCTCCCCTGGGAGAACTAGCCCCTGTGTACCCAGGGTCACTTCCATCACAGCACCTCGAAAGGTGGATCCCAATGGTCCATACATCTGCACCTGTTGGCCATGCTCCTGACACTTGGAAGGGGTCAAGGGCGTGTCTGTTATCAAGAAACTTCCAAGATAGAAAGACGGGGGATGGCACACCAGGTCTTCATGAATCCCAAAGAGTTGCCTCTTGGCCAATTCCAAATGCATGGGATGGGCCCCCAGGGAGCCTCCTGGCCTTTGCCTGGGGACCCATTCCCTGGAGGAGGCACCCAATCCTCAGAGTGAAGCCCAAAGAGAGCTGAGCCCTCACCAGGCCAGGGCTGACCCTCCTGTAAGACAGCCCTTGACCCAAAGAGTTCTAGTTTTCTCATCTCTCTGTCTCCTAGACCCCACATTCCATCACCCGCACTGGGCACAGGCCAGAGCAAAGGCGGAGTGGGGGGGGACACCATCCTGTCCCCTGCCTGTCCCCCGAGGGTAGCACCTGGCTCTCTGCACACCTGATGTCCAGAGACACGCCTCGGACGGGTGTGAATGAGGAATGAAGACCCGCGGTTGAGTGTCCAGCAAGCCCTCAGACACACACTTATCTAGCACTTCCTGTATGCCAAAGCCTGCCGAAGTACCCTCGTACTTTGTGGTTCAATCCCCAGGAGGCCTCAGAGAGACTCGGCGAGGAGGTGGCAGGACTGGGATCCCGGCCGTCCGAACTCTACCCCACTTTAGACACACAAGTTGCTCAGGGGTCACCTGTAAAATGGGTGACGGCTTGCACCCCCTCACCCCTGGGGTCCTTCCGAGGAGATGCGAGAATGCGCAGCACGTGGGCCAGGCCGAGGCCTGTGCAAGCACTGGGGAGACCTGGAGGGGAGCTGATGCAGACCCTGAGGGTCCCCAGATGTCAGCGGGGGGGAGCCTGCTCTGCGGGGCCCAGGGACGGGGAGCCCCAGGCCCCGCACCCACATGAGGGCTGCGGGGGCTACTGGCCAAGCTGGGTGGGTGTGGCTGAGCGGCAGGGACGGGGCCTGGCTCACGGTCACCCTGACCTCCGAGGCAGGCCAGCTGGGAGTCACTCTTTCCGAGCCGGGCAGCCGAACTTGGCTGTGGCCGCAGCGGGAAGCCCAAGGTAGAAGAGATGATGGGCTTTTGTTTCCAGCTGCTTCCACCGGGACCACATTTGCCAAACATCATCACTGGCTCCCCAGCCCCTTCGGGCGGCTGCACTGATGTGTGTGATCCCCCCATCCCTTACCTAATCCCCTTTATAATAGGGACCCTTAAAAACTACGTCTGCTGGGGGCGCCTGGGTGGCTTAGTCGGCTGAGCGTCCGACTTTCGCTTAGGTCATGATCTCGCGGTTCGTGGGTTCGAGCCCCGCGTCGGGCTCTGTGCTGACTGCCAGCTCAGAGCCTGGAGCCTGTTTCAGTCTGTGACTCCCTCTCTCTCTGACCCTCCCCTGCTCACGCTGTCTCTCTCTCTCTCTCTCCTAGAAATAAATAAAACACTAAAAAAAAAATTTTTTTTTAAACTACATCTGCTATTCATTTGAGATGGAAATGTTCTATCGCTACCTGGGGAACTCCCAGCCCAATGGGCCGTCCCCACAGCTCTATGAATGACATGGAACGAAAAATAAAGCCTGGCTCACCCATAGACCCTAAGACCATCATACATTCACTAGGACTACCAGTGTTCCATTCTAATTTTTGGGAAAGGGTCTCAGTCACCCCTTTCTCAACCCCCAGACCCAAGAGGCCCTTTGCTAGGCTTTAAAAAAAAAATGAAGGGAACACCTGCATGGCTCAGTTGGTTAAGCAACTGACTCTTGATTTCAGCTCAGGTCATGATCTCACAGTCGTGGGATCAACCCCTGCATCAGGCTCTGCACTGACAGCGAGGAGCCTGCTTGGGATTCTCCCTCTCTCTCTCTCTGCCCCTCCTCCGAGCTGGCGCACATACTCTTGCTCTCTCTCACTCTCAAAATAAATAAACTTTAAAAAGGTGGGAGTTCTGGAACTTTCCTTTGACCCTCTGGTGTGGCTTGGCATGAGAGGTGGAGTTCCAGTCTGGAGTGCCCCCATGTCTTCCCTGGGCAGAGACCTTGAAACCCAAGTCAAGGCGGCAGGGAGGTGTTGGGCAGAAAGAATTCCACCTAGATTAGAAGCCAAGGTCCCTGGGTCTGAGCCCCAGCCTGTGGCTAAGTCTCCATGTGACCGTAGCCCGTCCCTCCCCCACGTCTGGGGCATGACTACAAGCAGGAATTGCCCTCCCAAAGGGGATCTCACCTCCCTCAAGCCCCCAGGATGGCTGCCAGCCTGTCTTGAGCCCTCAGTAGGGGACGACAGTGACTAGCAAAGCCCTCCCCACTCCCGCATCGAAGGAGGAGGTGTTCACATCTCATAGCTGAGGGGCACAGACAGCACCACTCCAGCCCTGGAAAATTTCCAAACACTACGAGATTAAGAGATTCCAGCAGGTACCGCTCAGTAATGAGTGGTCCAGTGGCCTCTCGCGGTCAGGATACCACCTGACCAGGTATCCACCTAGCTGGCCCTCTCCCTTCCAAGGGTCCCTGCCTCAGTCTCTCCATCTGTGAAACAGACAGGGCTCCTGTGCAAATAGAGACAAGGAGGGACTGAAATCCAAACGTCGGCTGGGTTTGTGGATTTTTCATTCTAGACAGTCTCCCTGGGTGGGCAAGGGAAGGACACACAGTAATTGGCACCTTCTCAATTGTAGGGACCTGGGGTGACTTCCCCAGCACCCCCTTCAGCCTGGTGGAAGACATGGACCCCACACCACCCACAATCCCAAGGTAAACCCTGACCGGCTGACGCCAATCCCAGTCCTATGCACAGTGGCCCAGACCTAAACCACTCAGCCTGGGGCTGACACAAGGCTCAGGGGTGGAGGGTGGAGTCTGCGATCAGGACCACATTTAATAAGTAAGAATACAAGATACTCAATTAAATTTGAATTGCAGATCAACAATTTTTTTTAGTTTACTTTTGGATAAGTATGGGATATACTTATACTAAAGTATACTTATGCTTACTTACTATACTATACTATACTTATACTTACTAAAGTATAAGTATATCCCAAAGACTGCATGGGATATACTTATGCTAAAAATTTACTCATTTTAAAAATCTGAATAACCGAGTGTCATGCATTTTATCCGACATCCCTGCTTAGGACTCTCCCTAGCCAGGACACGGAACAGGAAGCAAGTCCCTTTGCTGTGGCTGCCACCTCCTATCCACAGGGGAAGGCGACTGGCAGCACACAGAGGAAGCCAGGAGGAAGGCTCAGAGAGCAGGGCTTTGCTGGGTCTCCTCCACCATTGCCTGGTGGGTGCTCACTTCTATTTACTGAGCATTGGAGGACCAGGCATTACACTAATGCTTTAATTATAATCCCTCTCTGTACACTCACGAGAAATCAAGGACAGGAAAGCAATGGAGTTCAGAGACCCTTAGTAACTGTCGGAAGCCAGACTCACACGCAGGTAATTCTGCTCCTGGGGCGATAGCCTGAGCCACTGCACTACCCTTTGTAAATGTCCCTCCCTTGCAGGGGTGGGTACGGGGTCAAGAGGGTAGTGACTGCTAGTGACTAATGTGTACTTAACCTAAACTTTATGGGTCAGAGAACGCAGAGCGGGATGATTCGGTGACACCCATGGAGTTTGGGACAGGAACAGGGAGGCAGGCCATCGGCCCGAGGTGGCCCGTAGCTCCCAGAGAGGGACCCCAGGCCTAGAATGCACACGTCTTGTCCGGTCTACTTCCCATGAGATTCTGTTCTTTTTAGGAATAGAAGAGTCGCAATGGCAAACCCCACAGAGGGGTGGTGCAATCCCATTGGGAATCTAGTCACCCAAGGAGGGGGTGTGGGCCCTCAGGGCTGGGCTGAGTGAGGAATCCTCATCAGCCCTTGGGGGGGACACACCCGAGCCCCTGGTAGAGGAGTCTGTGCTGGGTGAACAAGAGTCTAGTTGCCTCTGGGCTCACACTATCTTCAAAGCCAGCGGCTCTAATGCTTGGGGGTGAGAGGTGGGGTAGTAGGAGGAAGGAGGAAAGAATGTTCTGGAAGCTGGTGGCTCCCAGCCTATAGGTGGGCATGAACCCAAAGGCCACCCTGAGGCCCTCTGGAAAGAGCCAAGGTCTAAGTCAGGGGCCTCATAAGTCAGGCTCGGAGGCTTTAGGGTAGACAAGACCAGGCTTCAGAAGACTCCCTCACTGGAAGGGAGAAGGGTTAGGGGTCAAAGGACAGAGTCCCCACCCCCCCCAGGCAGGTGTCAGAGGAACAGGCCCCTCCACTCTGACTACAGTCCCAGGCCAGCTGGGACCCAGAGGCACCTCAGAGCCCCGAGGTTCCCCACCCCCCAAGCCCTCCCCAGCCAGCCAGTGCAGACCTCAGGCTCCAGAAACATCTGGCTCAGTGGTCCAGGCAGAGGCGTAACTGTGGGATCTCGCCACCCTCCAGCCCGGCCCCCACTGGAAACAGAGGCTTCGGATGCCTTCCTTCGACTTGTATCCAGAATATATAAAGCGCTCTAACCACTCGGTGACAGGACGACAAATAACCTGATGAAAAATGAGCAAAATACTTGAAGAGCCGTTTCTCCAAAAAAGGTATTAAAAAAAAGAAGTCCAGTGAGCACATGAGAAGATCCTTAGCCCCAGGAAGGACGCAAATGGGCCCCCGGTCTTGGGGGGGGGGACTTGGGGGGGTCGGTAAAAATGTTGCATGACTGCACTGTGGTGATGATTGCCCAGCTCTGTGAATTTATAAACACGGAGGAGGCGCGTTTATGCCGTAAAAAGTAGGCCTCACTCAAGCTTGTTAAAAAAAGAAGGCCTCCCAGGGGCAATTGGGTGGCTCAGTCAGGTGGGCATCTGAGTTTGGCTCAGGTCATGATCCCACGGTTTGTGGGTTCGAGCCCTGCATCCGGCTCTGTGCCGACAGCTCAGAGCCTGGAGCCTGCTTCTGATTCTGTGTCTCCCTCTCTCTCTGCCCCTCCCCAGCTTATGCTCTGTCTCTCTCTCTCTTTCAAAAATAAATAAACATTAAAAAAAAAAAAAAACACGGCCTTCCAGAGGTATATGAAGACCTCCCCCCCCCCCACCCCCAGTAACCAGTTCAGGAACCAGTTCAGGAACCAGGACCAATGGCAGCTTCCCCTCACCTTAGCCCTTTGTCCCCCATGGCTGGCGTCAGCCACGGTCAACCTCCAGCCCCAGGCTCCCCGAGTGGACAAGAACCCTTCACCCCTGAAATGCCAGAGGGCAGAGGGGCATCCCAGCCCCTACCAGCTCAGGGATGTGAGGCATGGCCATTCCAACACCAGCGTGGCCACTCTGCGCCTGTTTGATAGCCAGCCAACGTTGTCACCTCTGAGCCTGGCTTTTTTATCCAAACAATGACCCTAATATACTAAGAGCGCCCAGCTAGTGAGTGGGCCATTGCAAGGAATAAGACGACGGACATGGAACTTTCTGGGATCCTCGTCTCCTCACTGGATGTGTCCTGATGTAGGAGCTGGTGCATTGCAGGGCCCGGGGGTGGGATGGGGGTACGGGGGGTGCTTTTTGATTTTTGCTTTTTTCTCCCCACGGACAACTGGCCCCTCATGTAAAATTGGGCAGCCCTCGTGCAAAGCAGTCTGGCAATTCCTGCAACAGCTGAACGTCGCGGCGTCATTCGTGGGAGACGCATGTCCGTCACCAGACAGACGGATCAACCACACGGTACAGCCACGCACAGAATATCCCGCAGCCACAAAAATGTGAAGTTTCCACTCCTGCCGAGGCTCAAGTGCTGAAAACAGGACCCGAAGTCGACGAAGCCAGACAGAAAAGGTCACATATTCCCCGATCCCACGATTCATGTCAAAGTCCAAACGGGGGAATCTGTGAGACGGAAAGGCCATGAGTGGCTGTCCAGAGCTGAGCTGTGTGGACGGGCAGGGAGTGGGCAGGAGGGTGAGAGCCAGCCGGTACCAAGTTATTTGTTCTACTGAGCTGTTGAGAACGTTCTGATTATAGCGACGCTTGCACCTATCTGCCAACACGCGAAGAACCAATGAATTTTACTTGAAGTGGCTAAAATGGATGGCAGGTGAATTATATCCGAATAAATTGTCTTTAAAAAAAATCCTGGGGCGCCTGGGTGGCTCAGCGGGTTGAGGGTCTAACTCTTGATTTCCGCCCAGGTCATGATCTCACGGTTGGTGAGATCGAGCCCCGTGTCGGGCTCCGTGCTGTTTAGGATTTTCTCTCTCTCAGGGCACCTGGGTGGCTCAGTCGGTTAAGCATCCGGCTTCAGCTCAGGTCATGATCTCACGGTACGTGGGTTCGAGCCCCACGTCGGGCTCTGTGCTGACAGCCAGCTCAGAGCCTGGAGCCTGCTTCAGGTTCTGTGTCTCCCTCTTTCTCTGACCCTCCCCTGCTCCACGCTGTCTGCCTGTCTCTCTCTCTCTCTGAAATAAATTAAAAAAAAAAAAAAAAAGGATTCTCGCTCTCTCCCTCTCTCTGGAGCTTAGATTCCGAAGGATGTTCAAGGCCATTGGGTCCAACTCTGTCCCTAGAGATGAGCAAACTGAAGTGGGGGGAGGAGGAGAGATCTGCCCACAGGCGCTGGGGCCTGGCAGGGTGTGCGTGGTCCCCCTGGGCGGGGGTGGGGGTGGGGGGTGGGGCGAGCACTGGGGACTCATCTTTGGCTGGAGGCAGGTACCACGCCGCTGCTCTAAGCCTTCAAGCGGCCCAGGGTCCATCTCTGCCATGATGACGGGGCAGGAGGAAAGGGTGAGAAGCACCCCCTGACTGTGCGCACAAGGTGGCCTCGGCCCAGGCGTGTCACAGAACCCCTCACTTTACAGAGACTGAGAGAGGCCCAGAGGGGCGAGGGGCTCCCCCGGCCGAGGCCACCCAGCAGGCAGCACGCAGCGCAGCTGTGGGACCCCAGGCCCCGGGTGGGAGGGGCTCCTGCTCCCAGGCGGTGCCCGGAAAGGGCCCCTCCCCCCAGCCGCAGGGATGGGGCGGAAGCTCTCTGCCGAGCCAGTGTGGTGAGTCACGGGGGCCTCTGCCGCTCTCCGTCCCCTGGGGTCCCCCACGCCTCTCGCCTCCCCTGTGGGCCTGGGAGCCCCCACCTCTCCTGTCCGCCCCCCTCAGGGTCCTCTGTCTGCACTCCCCGTCCCCCGAGTCCTGTCCCTGCGTCCTGCACGTGCGGGCTTCTACAGGGGTAGAAGCAGGGGCGCCCAGGGGCTGGAACTGCCATGTGCTCCCCAGCTTCACCCCCCACCTCGCCCGCGCCCGGGCACCGGTTAAGGCCGCTCTCAAAGGGCGAGAAGGAGGTGTGCGCGCAGCCGAGGCCCCCACAGTGGGCACGTCATTTTAATTGGGCCGCCATCTCCCTGGAGGGACGGAGAGGTCGTGGGGTGGGAGATGGAGGGGGAAGAGGCCCTCAGGCCACAGGCTGGAGGGGTGCCTGACCCATCGCCGGAGCAGGAGGGGAGGACAGCCAGACTTGTCCTTGGCTCTGAGGCTCAGAGCCCAGAGGGATTTGGGGAAAATGGGGGCACCTGTCAGACAGGCCTTCCATACCCCCTCCCACCCCCACGCAGCTCCTTCCCAGCCCTGGATCTGTCTTCCTGAAGCGGACCCACCGCCCACTCTGCTGCTCTTAAGCCCTCAGTGCCTTTCCAGAACCTGGCACTGGGGACACCCCCTCCCACTCACCCCTATTTCAGCTCTAGGGACGTGGTCCCAAACTCCATCCTCCGACAACTCCTTGCTTTGATGCATGCTTTTCCCAACCGCCCTCTCCCCCTTTTCAACCCAGAAGGTTTTATCCAGTTATCAAAACGCAGCTCCAACCCCACAGCAACCATCCTTGATGGCCTTGGGGAACCCGTCTCCTCCTCTTTCCCCCTTCAGCCGAGAAGGTCGTGTCTGGGCAGGGGTGTCACCTAAATACATCATCTGAATGGCTTGGGCATATGGTTCAATTTGAACTAGACCCTCACAATGTGGGTCAAGGACCCTGATTCTGTATTCCAGGGTGGAATTTAGAGAGCATATGACAGAGTGGGCAGTAACTGTAACAATGTGACACTTTCTGGACTTTGTTCTAGTCCATGGAAGACTCAGGTCCTCAAAAGAAGTTAGTCTGCAGAGCTGTGACCTCTCTAAGCAGCCAGCAAAGGACTGATGATGCAATCGACCCATTTGGAAACTGAACAAAGTGAGTCCCTCCTCCTCCTAAAAACAATCGCCAACAGGTCACTAAAGAGACACATCGTAGGGGCGCCTGGGTGGCTCAGTGGGTTGAATGTCCGACTGTCGGTTTTGGCTCAGGTCATAGGTCGTGGGGTCGAGTGCTGTGTCGGGCTCTGCACGGAGTATGGAGTCAGCTTGAGATTCTTTCTCTCTCTCCCTCTCCCCCACCCAGGCTCTCTCTAAATAATTAAACAAATAATTAAAAAATTTTAAAACCCAGTTTTATATATTGTAAAAACTCAAAGAAAGCAGGCACACCAGGGGCAATGAACACACCCACTACTCGGGTCTTGGTTTCTAAATAGCATCGCTTTTTAACTGAGGACTGAGGCTCCTGGGAGAGACGGTGGGTTCCAGCTGAGCTTAGGGTATCTTATGTCAAAAAGCGAGAAAGCTATCAAAGACCAGAAGAATCAAAGTGGAACTTTGAATGTCAAAAAGAATAGTAAGCATAACAAACTGTAATATATTCAATAAATAAAAATCCCTGTGTCCATCCTGAGCCTCCTCTCACTCCCAGATTTGGTATTTGCACATTTACCTGCTCACTGAAATTTATGTGTAACCCCCAAATCACTATGGTACTTTCAGTCATTCTTGGACATGCACAGAGTTGTACAAAAGCTGAGTCATTGGGGCTCCTGGGTGGCTCAGTCGGTTAAGTGTCCAGACTTTGGCTCAGGTCATGATCTCGTGGTCTGTGGGTTCGAGCCCCGTGTCGGGCTCTGTGCTGACAGCTCGGAGCCTGGAGCTGCTTCAGATTATGTGTTTCCTTCTCGCTCTGCCCCTCCCCCACTAGCACTCTGTCTCTCTCAAAATTAAATACACATTAAATTTTTTAAGAGGAAATCTTAGCAAACATTGAGTCATCAGGCATATGTGTTCCCGGCTAAGGTTGAACAAGGCAGAGTGCCTTCTTGTGACGGCTCGCCCACTGTAAGCACAAGACCCTTCTGTGGCCTACTTAGTGCCATGCTTTTCACATTTTTGTGGTGTTTTGTTGGTGACTCTGCTGTTCAAAATGGCCCTCAAGCATAGGGTACTGAAATTTTGTTCCTGAGGAGAAGAGTATATTCAGCTCCCACAGTGCGGTGCACTTGGCATCTAGGTAGGCCTCCGTCCAACTCCTGGTCACAACATGGCAGCTGTTATGACCACCACTCGATGTCAGCCATGTGCGAGGGACGTTGTGTGCATGCTGTCTGGCTGCCCAAGTGTGCATTTTCTGGCCTTGTGACCACAGGGCATTTGCTTCACCCTTTTGCACTGGTCTATAACATGGTAGTCATAATAGCACCCAACCCACGGGACTGCTTGAGGATGAAAGGTGAGAAGGCCCGGGAAGGACTTGCTTTGGACTGGCGTAAAGCAAGCTCTCGACAATGTTGGAGGTTTGTAGATGCAGAAAGAACAGGCTGGCTTTCTATAGGTCATTTCTGACCAGTGACGGAGCACAGTAGGGCTCCTTGGGCCTCTTTCTAAGAGGAATGGAGTAAACACACACACAGACACACACACACACACACACGTGAGGCACCTACCTCTGGATCTACGGACATACAAGGAGACACATATAATCAGTCCTCATTACTTCGTAGCAGATGCTTTATGTGTAAAACTGCCTACCCATTAGCATTTATTTGCAAGCCCAGAATCAATATTCGTGGTGCTCTTGAGGTCATTCCCAGACATGTGCAGAATGGCAAGAAATTGGGAGTCACCCACGTGCCCACGTCCAGCTGACACTGAACAAAACCACACTCTGCCTCCTTGTCTCAGCTCTCATACCGTCAGCACACGACCTTTCTGAGATCTGTTTCGTGCCATGTGTTTTGTGGGGTTTTTTGCATTTTTTGTTTTTGTTGGCAATTTCAGTATTTTAAAAAAATCTGATTCAAGTTTATTTTGAGAGAGAGAGAAAGAGAGCACGAGCAGGGGAGGGACAGAGAGAAGGGAAACAGAGGATCCCAAGCAGGCTCCAAGTCAACAGCAGACAGCCCGACAGACAGTGGGGCGTGAACTCACAAACCGCGAGATCATGACCCGAGCCAAACTCAGATGCACAACCGAGTCACCCAGGCTCCCCGGCAATCTCGAGGTATTAAATGGCCCCCAGGTGTAGTGCTGAGGTGCTGTTTCGCGTCCCCCAAGTACCAGCAGGTTCAGATGAGCCTCATAGAGAAAACACATTAGGTCAAGTTCATTCAGACCAAGTTACAATGCTATTGGCTATGACTTCAATGTTCATCAGTCAACAGGGTTTGTTAACTAAGATAAATACGGTGTCTCTAAACACACACACACACACACACACACACACACACACACACACACACACAAGCAGTTTACACACCTATCAGTTGGCCAAACTGTAAGTAAAGCCCATAGAGCCCCTAAGAGCAATGGCTCGGGATTTGCTAATCCCACATTTGCAGTAAGTTTATAGAATATAAATACTGTGAATAACAGGAACCCGCTGTGAACGATTTACCATCCCAAGTACACAGATGACAAGAACGGGCTTGGGAGAATTCAACCCCTCTCTAAGGGCACAGCACTCGCTGGCCTCAGACACGGGCTTCAAACCCAGCCCTGTGGATGCCCGTTCTGCCGCCCCTCCCCCGGAGCCCAGGCATCTGGAACCTTTAGGGCTGGGGTTCCCCTTGGCTGCTCAACCGCGCTGTCATCTCCATCTGGAAACATCTCCAGGGTGGTGTGGAGCCTTGTTCCCCGGCCTGGCCCAGATGGCAGTGAAGGGGCGCTGGAGAAGCAGGTGGCCCGTCACATATGGCTGACTCGCGGAAGGTGGCCGGGGGTAAGGGAGGCCAGAAGAGGCCGGGTCTGAACCCTGTGCTCCCCTGGCTGGCTCTGACCTCAGCCAGCTCTTCAAGGCCCCAGGTCCCCGGCCTGTCACAGTGGAGCCAACTTCACCTCTCTGAAGGGCTGAGAGGCACACACTCAGGACAGTTGACCTTGCATCTTAGAAGCCGACGACACAGTGATTCGTGCGGCCCTCTGGGCGAGCTCAGGGACAGGGACAGGCCTTAACGCCGCCCATTTCACAGATGGGGAAGCGGAGGCTCAATGCACGGGGCCGTGGCTGTGGCCACTCCTGCTGGACTCTCGCAGTGTGAACACAGGGTGGGGAAGAGACTGGGGGCGCCAGGGCCCTTTGGGGGACGTTGAAGACAACCAGAGGGGGCCTGAGTCTGTCACAGACCCCCCTCTTTTATTTTTGCCTGTTTCTAACTAAAGGGAAGAAAACAGACGGGGCTGGGCATGGCCCATGGATGCTTGTCCGTCTCCTCCTGTGTCCCAAGCACCGGGCTGGACAGAGTGATATGTGGATGCCGTGGCCTCAAGAGGCCACAGTCCTACACGGTCTATACACCCCGGTGTGTAGGGGGCTCGTGAGGTGGAACAAGACACCGTTTCACTGGAAGCAGAGGGTCAGCCCAGCTCCCCCTGCAGGATTAGCAAGCGCCTGGGGGGAGGCCGTTTCAGGAGAGCCGTGGTGGGGGGACGGTCTGCTAGTCACACAGCAGAGTAAGAGGAGGAGGGGGAGGGCGTGTGAGTGGGGGGGTGGGGGGGTGGGGAAGGGCAGTTTGGGGAACAGGGGTCTGCAAGCTACAGCCGCCAGGACAAACGTGGCCCACTTCCTGTTTTTATAAGTAAAGTTTTATTGGAACACAGTCGTGCCCATTTGTGTACATAATGCCCGCGGCTGCTTTTCTGCGGCAGCAGCAGAGTGGAATCAGTCGTATAGAGACCAGGTGGCTCGAAGAGCTTGACATATTTACTCTCTGACCCTTTATGGAGAAAGCAGGCCCACGCCTGTTTCAGAAGGTACCGGAGGTTAGGGCCTTCGTAGTGCTGTTCTCTGCCATCTCTCCGGCACCTGGCACAGGGTCCAGCCCGGAGCGGGTGGTTCTGACGTGACAGGAAGCTGCTAATAACATCACCTTCTGGTTCTGTTAACGGGAGCTATTTACAAGCACGTTGTCAAAAGCACACCTTCCAGACAAGCCAGTAACCAACAGGTATCCAACCCTCGACAGAACAATGGGAAATAAGGAGGGGCCCCCACCTCCTTCTCGGCCTGCCTGTCCCCTGGTGTGGCTGGTCTCCTGCACTGCCCTTGGTGGCCTGGGGCTGCCCTACAAGCCCAGCCAAGCCCGTGAATCATCAGGGACTGACTCACTCTCTGTCTAAAAATACATATTGTCTCATGTTGGCGGGCACGGCTTTCATCACTGTTTGCACTCAATCTGGGCTTTTTCTGCTTGACTTTTGAGCTGTTTGTAGGCAAGACCTGGGTTTTCAACATTCTGGGGCCCCAAGGTCAGGTTCTGTCTGGCATCTGGGAGGAACAGCTGGGGTACGGGGTGCACATTCTGGGCTACTACTCATTTGCTGTGTGACACTGTGCCAATCACCCAACCTCTCTGAGCTCTCGCTTCATCCCGTGTTGCCAGGAGGGAATGAGAAAGGCAGGGGCTGCCGATACTCAATGCTCTTTTGGTACCTGATTACGGGGAGGCAAAGTGACCTGGCCATTGACCCCTCGCTGGATTTTTCAGTGCCAATGGAATCATTTGACATCATTTCAGCATCCAAGGAAATCAGGAACCCGAGCCGACGGCGAGTCCTGGATCTCAGTGCCAAGCACCGGGAAAGCTCCAGTTACAGAAAACAAGTGGAAACCAGAGGCCCTGGGCTGAACGTGGAACTAATTTGGGAGGCAGCGAGGAACAGCAGAACATAACCCGGAGCCTGGGAGGCAGAGCCATCCTGAGCCAGGCCACTGTCCAGGTGGGGAATCTGGGGCCCCTTGGAACTCTCTAGCTCCTTCTTCTGCACAGGGCAGGGGAGAGAGAGCAGGGGCGGGGCCGGGGCCCCACCTCAGGATGGTGGGGTGGGGATGCAGAGCGTGGGCCTCAAGCAGCAGCCTGGCTTCCCTGCTCCATGCTGTGTGGCCTGGAACCTGGCACCTCACCTCTCTGAGCCTCGTCTGTCCCCATCTATGAAGTGCAGGAATTAGGGGTACTTCCCTCAGCGGGCTGTTACATAGGAGGCTTAGCACAGGGCCTGGGACCAAAAAAAAAAAAAAAAAGAAAAAGAAAAAAAAACACCCTCAATGAGCTAGAAATGTTGAAACATGGAATGTGGAGAGGGGCAGTGGGATCCTCCTAATTCATGAGTCCATTCAACAAGTACTTACTGAGCGTCTACTCTGTGTCAGACAGAAGGCCGCAGTGGGAAGCCAGACAGAAACAACCCTGCCCCCAAAAGAAAATGAATAAATAATGGCGTGAGATAACAGAAAGCATCTATCGATCTCTATCCTAGCTCCTGCCACCAAGCTCTGGAAACCCTGGACATTTCCTAGGTGCTAAGAGAATCTAATCCTCTAATGAGGACACAGCGCCGGCTCCTGGGGGCTGGCAGTCCAGGGAGAAGAGCGAGGTGCTTGGCTAGGGAGCCGTGGCCGGGGGTCTACCTCGGAGGTGACTCAGGGAAGGTCTCTGAGAAGCCAACACCTGGGTAAAGGCCTGACCGTGAAAGGGGCACAGTCAAGGGGTGAATGGGCCAGTGAGGGGGCAACCGTCCCGGCTAGGGGAGCGGCACTGCAGAGAAACTGAGGCAAGATAGGGCTGCAGGAAATGCTGGAGGTTCATCAAGGCCGGGGCCGGGCCACGGTCAGGATTTGGGGTTATGCCGACCATCCTGGGGGAGGAGATGAAGGGTTTTCAAATGGGGCCTCATCTCCATCCGCAAGCTCCCCCCTCCCAGGAGAGGCCCTATCTCTGGAGCACAGAGCTGACCCAGGCAGCCCTCCACAGGCAGGGCTGTGGCCACAAGCTACTCTACAGGAGCACGGCTCAGGACCAGAAATGGTTGGGCCTGGAATGGTCAGCTCAGGATGGGAGCCTTGAGGAGTCCCCGGCCCATACTACAGAGGAGGAAACTGAGACCAGAGAGGAGAAGCAACTTGCCCAAGGTCACATGATGAGTTAGTTCCATTCATTCTTCTTCTTTTTAAGTTTATTTCTTTAATTAAAAATGTTTTTAATATTTATTCATTTTTTGAGAGACACAGATGGATAGAGTGTGCGTGGGGGAGGGGAGGAGAGAGGGAGACACAGAATCTGAAGCAGGCTCCAGGCTCTGAGCTGTCAGCACAGAGCCCGACGCGGGGCTCGAACTCATGAACTGCAAGATCATGACCTGAGCCGAAGTCAGACGCTTCACCGACTGAGCCGCCCGGGCGCCCCGCCATCCATTCTATCCCTCTACCTGGAAATCCTCTGCGGAGCATGTACAGCATGCCCGGCCCTAGATGAGCACGAGGGAAAGGACACAGTCCGCGGCCCACACTCCAGAGACGGGACATGGAAGCTGACAGAGCAGCCTTCTCCCCAGATCGTCCACCTCTCCGCTCGGTTCCAGTTTCCCACTTGCCCTTCTCCCAGGCCTGCTGATTTGGGGGTTTCGTGCTGGGAGGCACACACTCCTCTCACCCCCCGAGGCAGAGACATCGCCCGGTCCTCCTACCTTACATTGGGAGCCTGCCTCAGATAGAGCAGTGGAACGAGGGAAATGATGTGTCCTGGACAGAAGGACAGATCGAAGGACAGATCAAAGCAGCAAGCCTCTCCCATTCACCCCACCTCTCTCCACGTCTCCACTGGGATGTCACCAAGGGACCCTCCGATAGGAGCCTGGCCCGTCCCCAGTTCTCTAGACGGTCCAGCCTCTTGCTCTCCAGCAGCTACCCCATGAGTGATGCCCAACTTTGCCCGTGGAAGGAGGCCCTGGGGGAGGGGTATTTAAGGCATGTGAGAGGCGGGGACGCACCAGAACGGACACAGAAGGTAGCAAGAAGCCATGTTGCCTGTCTCCCGGAAAGTCCCATGAGCTGGGTTACAGTAGGAGGGGGTGAGTGGGTGGGAATCCCTGTTCCCAGACACTGATCTCAGTTCCCAGGCCCCGACCAGGGCCGACCAGGGCCGACCAGGTCAGCACAGAGATGGGACGAGACGGCCCTGGGTACAAAACACTTCCACTAGAAGATTCCAGCGTGGACACACACACCTGTGGCCAGCACCACCTCCTCCTATTGCAAAAAGGGAGCTCCCTGGCTCCCACCCAGTGCTACTGTAGCTCCCTCAGCCCCAAGGCCCAAGGTCAGGGGCAGCAGGAAGTTTCTGGGGTGAGCAACCCCTCTTGTTTTACTGGAACTAAGATTTCCCGGGACATAGGAATTCTGTGCTAAAACCATGATGGTCCTGGGCAAAGCAGGGTCTTTGGTTACCCCAGCAGTTGCCCACGGGTGACATTTGAGATTTGTGCAGAAGCTTCCAGACTGCCACATCACCTCCTTGTCCCGTTGCTCTGCGGCCGGCACCGGGAATTCCACTCTGCTAGAGTCCAACTTTCTCAAGATGCTCCACCATGCCGGTGGTCAGGAAAAGGCAATTTAAAAAATGAGATACTATCTTGTTTTTATTCCTAAGGTCAGCCCACATGAAACGTTTGCTAACACCAAGTATCGGCCCCCGTGCTGGGAAACGACCCTTTCAGTGTCAACTGATACATTCGGGAGGACAGGCGGGGCACGCACGTATGAGCCCCGGCCACCCTTCTTTTCGGAGTTTCCCCGGAAGAACATTTGCACCAGGAGATGGGCAAAGGGTGGCCCCCTGGGTATTGGATACCGACTCACACCGCCACATGGATGAGCCTGGAAGACATGATACGGAGTGAAAGAAGCCAGACACAGAAGATGCATGTTACAGGACTCCATTTACATGAAATATCCAGGAAAAGTAAATCCACAGAGACAGGAAGCAGATTAGCGGTGGCTGGGTGCTAGGGGGATACCGTGGAAAGAGGAGGGACTGCTTAGTGGGCACAGGGCTTCCGGGGGGGGAGGGGCGGTGATGAAAGGTCTTGGATCTGGACAGAGGTGGTGGTTGTACATTATGAACGTACTAAATGCCACTGGATCGTTCACTCTCAAGTGGTTAGTTTTTATGTGAATCACATACACACACAGCTTACTAATAATACTGAGACCTATAAAGCACCTGCCACTCGGGAGGCCAGCCCCCCAGGCCCTGGTACAGTGGCTGAGCGGGAGCCTTCTTGCCCCTCCCCCATTTAACCTGCGCCGGGCCCTGTGTCCTTGGGCTGGCTTGTCGGACAGGTGCAGAAGGCAGTCCCTCAGGGTGGGGTGGTCACAGCCTGCCTTGCTGTGGCCTAGACATCCCCATTTCTATTTCTTCTATTTCTTCTCCTTTTTTTTTTATTTTTCTAAGATTTTATGTTCTTAAATATTTCTTTTTTTTTTAATGTTCATTTGAGAGAGAGAGAGAGAGAGAGAGAGAGAGAGCGAGAGCGAGAGAGAGCATGAACGGAGCAGGTCAGAGGATGAGGGAGACACAGAATCTGAAGCAGGCTCCAGGCTCTGAGCTGTCAGCACAGAGCCCGACATGGGGCTCGAACTCACAAAGTGTGAGATCGTGACCTGAGCTGAAGTCAGACGCTTAACTGACTGAGTCATCCAGGCGCCCCTAACATTTTGTTTTTAAAGTAATCTCTCCCCACAACATGGGACTCAAACTCACAACCCAGCTATCAAGAGTCACGCGCTCCACTGACTGAACCGGCCGGGTGCCCCTCCATTTCTTCATCCATGCTGAGGCTCGGCCAACCCGCCCAGTCTCGCCACGCCCTGGGAGCCCAGTTACCTGGAGATAACTAAGAGGAGTTGACAGTGAACCTTTTTCGTGAAAACTTTACAAGTGAAAGAATATAGTGTCTGGGATTTGCTTAGAATCCTCCAGGGGAAAGAAAAATGGGGACAGGGAAGATAGAGCAGAGAGGGGAAGGGGTGGACGATGGGAGGGCACGCTGGAGCTCGCTGCAGCACAGACCCTGTTTGGGATTCGCTAACAATCTCCCAATAAGAAGTAAAAACAATGCGCCAAAGCAGGATGGGTAGATGGACGACAGGATAGGAGAGAAACCAAGCACCGTAAAATGTTAACGAGTCGATGTTGTAGGTTTGAAAATTTTTAGAACAAAATGTTGGGGAGAAAGTAGCAAAGAAGAATGTTTAAAGAGCAGAAATGCAAGGGTGGCTGGGTGGCTCAGTTCATGAGGTGGCTGGCTCTTGATTATGGCTCAGGTCATGATCTCACTATTGGTGAGTTTGAGTCCTGCGTCGGGCTCTGTGCTGAGTGTCAAGCCTACTTGGGATTCTCTCTCTCCCTCTTTCTCTGCCCCTCCCCTCTACACAGGTGCATGCACTCTCTCTCACCCTCAAAGTAAATAAATAAACTTTAAAAAAAATAAAGTATTATTTTAAAAATAAAATGAAAAAATAAAGAGTAAAAGGGCAAACCTTCAATGCCCCTCAGTTCCTAGGAACACCCCCAAGGGCTCAGCGGGGCAGCCGCCCTCCACCGGGCCGGACCCAGACCCAGACCCAGACCCAGACCCGCCTGGCACGCTCTCCCAGCGAAATGAGGGTGCCGCTCCTGGGGTGGTCGGGGGGCCTGGACTTCATGCTGGCCCGCAGTAGGCGCTCGGGCAGTGCTGCCTCCAGCCCTCAGCACCGGGAGGCCACGTCACTGACGCCCCGATTCGGGGGCCGCCTGGCCCACCAGCATCTCCCGGGAGCCAGCGGCGTTTCCACTGATGAGAGCGCCCTTCCCGTCTGCACAGGGCTCTCAGTCCCTCGGCGAACAGGCCCCGCGCTGGGGGCCGGGCTCACGTGCTCAATCTAACAGGTCCTTGCCTGTAGGGAAACCCTTTGGAGACAGAACAGCTCCGGCCCAAATGCTCCGAAGGAACCAAACCCAAGACGTAGAGCAGCAAAGCTGGCCCAGGCCAGCCGGGTGGGCCTCGCACCATGGGCGGGCCTCAGCCTGCCGACCACCAGAGAGGCCCCGAGGAGGCCGGGGACCCAGATCTGGGAGCCCTGGACCCTCCCAGGCTCAGCAGCCCCTTGCCTCTCCTCGGCGGCCCGCCTGAACCCCTGGCCCTACGAGGGCAGCAGCCACGGCGGAGGGCACAGGGCAGCTCTGGGAAAGAACAGGAGCAACGACCGGAACCCAAGCGTCTACACCAGCTAGAGGCTGTGGCCGCCGTTCAGAGCCTGCATCAGGACACCTCCGGGCGGTGGGGAGAGATCTGGGTCCCCAGTCCTCAGTTTGGCCACAAACACAGCCGCGTTCTCCTTAAGCGGCCCGGGGCCCAGGGTTATGCTCAGGGTCTCAGTTCCATCGCACAACTATCTCGGGAGGCAGGTGCCATCATGACCCCCAGCGTGTAGGTGGGGAACGTCAGGGACAGAGACGTCAGACAGCTGGCCCAAGGTCACCCAGAGCCAGCCCTTGGCCGCTTCCTCTTCAGAGAAGGTCATCAACCATTTTGAGCCACTTCACGTACATTATCTAACTTAAGCGCCAAGCTGCCGGAGGAAGAAAACATCAGCGTCTCCATTCTACAGAGGAGGAGACTGAGGTTTGCGGCGGGGAGATACCAAGGGGAGTAACCGCGAAGCATATTAATCATGGCGGCCCTATTAGGGTCTTACTGCTGTTGTAATAGTTACCACAAACTCAAGGACTTAAAATAAGACAGAAGTATTCTCTTACGGTTCTGAAGGTCAGGGGTCTCCAGCCAGGGTGTGGGCAGGGCTGCAGTCCTCCGGGGGCTCCACGGGAGAGCCTATTCCCGTGTCTTTCCAGCTCCTAGAAGCTCCTGCGTGGCCTGGCGTGCAGCAAGGTCTTGCTCCATTTTCAAACCCCGTTCTTGCAGCCGCTGGCTCTACCTGCACACCTCCTTTCTCTCCTCTCGTCCTCCCGCCTCCCCTTACAGGGACCCCCATGAGGACATCATGGGCCCACGGGATAATCCAGGTGCACATCCTTGTCTCCAGATCCTTAATCACCCCGGCAACGCCCTTTTGACCAAGTACAGGAACACATTCACAGGTGCCAGAAATGAGAGGATTCACAGGCACAGCAGCAGATGACATACTTCACACATCAACAGGGCACACAAGAGGGGCGTCTGGGTGGCTCCGTCGGTTAAGCGTCAGACCCTTGATTTCAGCTCAGGCCATGATCTTGAGGTTCCTGAGTTACAGCCCTTCGCTGGGCTCTGTGCTGACAGCGAGGAACCTCCTTGGGATTCTCTCTCTGCCCCGTCCCCTGCTCGCTCACTCACTCTCTCTCTCTCTTAAAATAAGTAAATAAACCAAAAAAAAAAAAAAAAGTTACAGGTGTACAAAATTCCTGGGAATCTTGTTAAAAGGCGGGTTCTGGTCGAAGAAGAATGGATTTCCAACAAGCATCCAGGTGAAGCAGATACTGTGGCCCCGAGGCCACACAGCTGACAGTAACAATCTAGAAGAGCAGCCGACAAACCTTATACATAAAGGGCCTGATCATAACCATTTTCAGCTTCTCAGGTCCCACAGTGTCTGAATAGACTACTCAACTCTGCTGTCACAGCCCAAAGCAGCCACAAATGATAGAAAAACTAATGGGCGTGGCCATGTGCCAATAAAACTTTATGTATAGACACTGATATTTGAATTCCACCTAGCTTTCATGTGTTATGAAATGTTATTCTTCTTTTACCTGTTTTCGACCTTTTAAAAATGTAAAAACCAGGGACGCCTGGGTGGCTCAGTCAGTTGAGCATCCAACTTCGGTTCAGGTCATGATCTCACTGTAGGTGAGTTTGAGCCCCAGGTCGGGCTCTCTGCTGTCAGTCTGTCAGTGCAGAGCCTGCTTTGGATCCCACTGTCCCCCTCTTTCTGGCCCGCCCCTTCAGGCGCTCTCCAAAAATCAATAAATATTTACAAATTAAAATAAATAACAATGCAAATGCCATTTTTGGTTTATGGTGCATGCAAAACCAGACACCTGGCCAGATCTGGCCCATTGGCCATCGTCTGCAGACCCCTGATCCGGAATGTCGGCTCCACGAGAGCATGGATGTCTGTCTTAATTCGGTTCGCCTAGCACCTAGGAGCTGCTGAAAACGTACGTGAAGAGTGAAAGAGCAATCCTCTCATTTGGACCCACAGCTACCTGACCTACGTGATCATTCTTGTAGCCAAGCCTGCAGAGCAGTTGCCCATGAGAGTGTTTTGTCCGGATTTATTGGCAGAAAAAAGGCACAGAGATGGGGTGTGCCAGGCCCTGCGGCTGGCCTCACTCTGGCCCCATCTGTGTCCCTCCCGGCAGCCTGGGGGCTCCCTCCCCCCGCGACCCAGGACTGTTTGCATGCTGGCTCCGGCAAAGCTCAGCTCCCCAAAGCAGCAGTCTGGGGGCCTTCACACAGCCCCCGAGCTAGGTGGAGCCCTCGCAGAGTCAGGAGACACAGCCCGAAGCCCTCTCCTTTGTTGGTTGGGAAGAGCAAACACCCAGGGACTTCCGGCCTGGGCAACAGAGCAGCCGTTCCAGCAGGTCAGAGCCTGGTAAACAGATTCCCTTCAGGGGTCAGGCCGGTGCCATAAACATGTGGAATGGGCGGGGCTGAAACCACAGGCTCCAAATTGCTGCCATCGCCACAAGCGGTGACAACTTTCCAGTTTGGTGTCTTTTTAAAGCTCTCTGGCCAAGGGGACACATCAGCCTGAAAGCTGCCAGGTGTGTCTCCTCTCGATTTTTACAGACCACACACTCCCACCCCAGGCCCTTTGCGCATGCTGTTCCGTGGCCTGGAATGCTCGTCCTGCGCCTATTAATTAGCCCCTTCTCAGACCTCAAGTCCCAGAGAAACTTTCCCCAGCACAGACACCTCACGTGTCCCCCGTCACACTAGCAATTTCACGTTTCCGCGTGTGATGATTTCATCAACGTCTGTCTGTTCTCATATCAGTTTTCTAGGGTTGCTGAAAAAACGACCACAATCTTGGTGGCCTCACACAGCAGAAACTCCTCTCTCACAGTTCCGGAGGCCAACGTCCAAGATGAAGGCATCGGCAGGGCTGGCGCCCCCTGGAGACTCCGGGCAAGAATCCATCCTACGATTCTGTCCCAGCCGTTGGTGGTTACCAGCCATTCGTTAGCTTGTAGACACCTCACCCCGATCTCTACCTCTGTCTGTCTCCTTCCCTCTGTTTCTTCTCTGTGTCTGTGTCTGCCTCAGATCCACTCTCTTCTATGGGCAGCCTTCATTGGACATAGGGTCATCCTTAAACCCAGAATGATCTCAACTAGATTTTAGCAAAGATCCTATTTCCAAAGAAGGCCACATTCACAGCTGCCTGGGTTTGGGATGTGAGTGTGCATAGTGGGCCACTGTTCACCCCAGCACAGCCCTTGTACGCTGTCCACTCCATGAGGACAGAGACTGCGGCCACCAGTATATCCCCGGGACCTGCCACACAGCTTCACACACCTTCGATGATCAGTAGATATTTGTGAAAGGTGGGACTGGCTACGAAAATTGTGGGGCCCAGCACAAATGAAAATTCAGGGCATCTTGTTAAAAAAGTAACAGGAAGGGGCGCCTGGGTGGCTTAGTCGGTTGAGCGTCTGACTCTTGATTTTGGCTCAGGTCATGATCTCGCGGTTCGTGGGTCTGGGCCCCGCATCAGGCTCTGCACTCTCTCTTTCTCTCTTGTTGCCCAGCAGCATTTTACTGGACGCATCTCCAGAGGCAAGGGAAATAAAAGAAAAAATGAACCACCGGGACCTCATCAAGATAAAAAAGCTTCTGCACAGCAAAGGAAGCAATCAACAAAACTAAAAGGCAACCAATGGAATTGGAGGAGATATTTGCAAATGACATATTGGATAAAGGGTTAGTATCCAAAGGGTTGTTATCCAAATCTATAAAGAACTTACCAAACTCAACACCCAAAAACCAAATAATCCAGTGAAGAAATGGGCAGAAGACATGAATAGGTACTTTTCCAAAGAAGACATCCAGATGGCCAACAGATGCATGAAAAGATGCTCAAGGTCACTCATCACCAGGAAAATACAAGAGAAAACCACACTGAGATGCCACCTCATACCAGTCAGAGTAGCTAAAATCAACAACGCAGGAAACAACAGATGTTGGTGAGGATGCAGAGAAAGGGGAACCCTTTTGCGCTGTTGGCGGGAACGCAAACTGGTGCAGCCGCTCTGGAAAATAGTGTGGAGGTTCCTCAAAAATTTAAAAATAGAACTACCCTACAACCCAGCAATTGCACTACTAGGAATTTATCCAGAGGATACAAAACTGCTGACTTGAAGGAGCACATGCATCCCAATGTTTACAGCAGCGCTATCAACAATAGCCAAAGTATGGAAAGAGCCCAAATGTCCATCTGTGGATGAATGGATAAAGAAGATGGAAGGGGTGCCTGGGTGGCTCAGTCAGTTAAGCGTCCGACTTTGGCTCAGGTCATGATCTCACGGTTCATGGGCTTGAGCCCCGCGTTGGGCTCTGTGCTGACAGCTCAGAGCCTGGAGCCTGTTTCAGATTCTGTGTCTCCCTCTCTCTCTGACCCTCCCCTGCTCATGCTGTGTGTATGTCTCTCTCTCTCTCAGAAATAAATAAAACACTAAAAAATGTTAAAACAAAAGAACATAGAAGATGTGGTGTATATATACAATGGAGTATTACTAGGCAATCAAAAAGAATGCTATCTTGCCATTTGCAGCTACGTGGATAGAACTAGAGGGTATTATGCTAAAAGGAGTTAGTCAGGGAAAGACAAACATCACATGACTTCACGCATAGGAGGACTTTAGGATACAAACCAGGTGAACATAAGGGAAGGGAAGCAAAAATAATATAAAAACAGGGAGGGGGACAAAACATAAGAGACTTTTGAACATGGAGAACAAACAGAGGGTAACCGGAGAGGTTGTGGGAGGGGGGATGGGCTAAATGGGTGAGGGGCATTAACTAATCTGCTCCTGAAATCATCGTTGCACTATATGCTAACTTGGATGTAAATTTAAAAAAAATAAATTTTTAAAAAGACAAAATGGTATATATACACAGTGGAATACTATGTGGTAATGAAAAAGAATGAAATCTTACCATTTGCAAAAAACATGGATGGAGCTAGAGGGTGTTAAGCGAGCAAAATAAGTCAGAGAAAGATATCATGATTCCACTCATCTGCGGAATTTGAGAAACTCAACGGATGAACATGGGGAAGGAAAGGAAAAGTAAGAAAAAGAGAGAGGGTGGAGAACAGTAAGAGATTCTTAAATACAGAGGACAAACTGAGGGTTGCTGGTGCGGAGGTGCGTGAGGGGGATGGGCTGAACGGGTGGTGGCCGTTGTGGAGGGCATTTGTCGGAATGAGCACTGGGTGTCACATGTTAAGAGATAAATCACCAGGTTCTACTCCTGAAGCCAAGACTACACTGTGTATTAACTAACCTGAATTTATATTAAAACTAACAAACAAAATAAAAAGGACTGTGACATTTGTGGAGTGAAATTCATTCATGTAACTGATGCTGGTGGGTCCCAGGACGAAGGCTGCGGGCTGCCCACCCCCACCAGCCCGTGGCCCCTTCCAGCTGCCTGCTCCGAGCCAGGGTCTGCTGTCACACACGCAAAGCACTTAGAGCAACCCCTGGCTCACAGCACGACCACGTAGAAGCTTGTCCTTATTATCACTGCTATGATTCTGTCTGGCGCTTTCCAAGCCTCAGGCGAGAAGTCCCAGTTTTGATAAAACACCTGGACCTTCTCCGGGACAAAAGTCTCTTAGAGTGCTGAATATTAGATGGGGCGTGGGGGGTTGGGATCAACTCTTCTTCCACTTGTTTAAGGAGGAGAAAGTAAAGATGCATTGGTGAGTCCCTGAAACGTCCCCTCACCGACCTCCCTCCTGGGGCCACTGAGCGGACGGACAAACAGCCTAACCTTGCCATTACCCCGCTGCTGCGCCACTGTTTTCAGAAACCATGTCCAGTGGCTGCCCGTTTCCTCCCAAGCAGGTGCCTCCCTCAGCCACCTCTTCAGGGCCCGGGGTTTGCAGCAGCTTCACGCAGAGGGTCCCGGGACCCACCCCGCGAACGAGGTGAGCCCCCCGTGTTCCCTCCTCACTAGATTCCCCGTCCAGCCCAAGACAGCCACGCACCCAGATCCCCTCTCCCTTCCGGCTGAGGCCGACTCCCATGATGAAACCCAAGAGAGAAGACTATTCATGCCACGCTGCAAACACATGAGCTCCCACGACGGTGACACGTGGGCGTGCACAGCGCATGGGGTGGGAACAGCCAGGCTGAGAGAGGGAAACCATCCCTAATGAGTCCTGGGGCGCACGGGGTCCCCACACGGACCCACTTTGACCAGTGACTTTGGTACCCGCAGCTCTAGCTCTGGGGTTACAAGGCCACCCCCTGGGGATGGAAAAGGTGAGGGCCAGGAAGTTGCCACGGACTGAATACTGACGCCGGGGTCACAAAAACGCAAGGTAATGTTTCCTGCGGATGACACAGGAGGCCCATTGTTAGCAAACGGCCAACTCACTCTGTCTTTCAGGAAATCAAACTCCTAATAGAGAATATAATGGCAGAGCTCGGTGTAGAGGAAAACGGTCACCCAGATACGGGTCTGTAACTCCATCACTAAGCCAAGGAAATTCATCAATTACTCATCGGGAGGACTCACGCCAGACACAGACCCAGCTCCCCACTGCTTAATAAATGCTCTTGCTCTTTATCCGAGCAAAAGTATTAATTTCCTCCTTAATAGTCCTCTCCCGCGCAAAGCCCCCGTGTGCACCTACGTGCGTGTGCGCACACACCCACTCACTCACACGCTGAGCTTTCTTCTCAGTCTGCTCTCCCTTCCCGGAGGAGAGGGTGTTAAACCATTCCGTGCCTCATTTTGTTGTGACAACCTTCTGAACTCAGCGAGCTGGGTCTCTCCGTGCCTTATCTCCCTGGTGCACGCTGGCCTTCTCAAATCAGGTGCTCCGGAGACATGAGTGATGGGTCTCGGCCCACACAGCGATCACATCCGTAGTTCCTCTGCACGAACCCCGTGTTCGTGCTAAACACGTATTTACGTCAGTTTCTCAGATTTAAGAAAGCGTGTTAACGCAGCATTCAGTAAGAATGGCCCCTCCATATGCACCCATTTCTCCTCCTAGTGATTTTAATGTTTGTTTATTTTTCCCATTTTTTAAGTTTTGTTTATTTTTATTTATTTATTTTTTACAAATAGTTTATTGTCAAGTTGGTTTCCATATAACACCCAGTGCTCATCCCCACAAGTGCCCTCCTCCATGCCCATCACCCCCTCTCCCCCCAACACCCATCAGCCCTCAGTTTGTTCTCAGCATTCCAGAGTCTCTCATGGTTTGCCTCTCTCCCCCCTCCCCCACTATTTCCCCCCTTCTTCTCCCCCACGGTCCTCCGTTAAGTTCCTCCTAATCCTCCTATACGTGCAAACATATGATATTTGTCCTTCTCTGCCTGACTTATTTCACTCAGCATAACACCCTCAAGGTCCATCCATGTTGCTACACATGGCCAGATTTCATTCTTTCTCATTGCCATGTAGTATTCCATGGTATAGATAAACCACATCTTCTTGATCCATTCGTCCATTGATGGACACTTAGGCTCTTTCCATGGTTTGGCTATTGTGGAGAGTGCTGCTATGAACATTGGGGTACATGTGCTCCTATGCATCAGCATTTCTGTATCCCTTGGGTAAATTCCTATCAGTGCTATTGCTGGGTCATAGGGGAGTTCTAGTGTTAGTTTCCTGAGGAACCTCCACACTGTTTTCCAGAGGGGCTGCACCAGTTTGTTTATTTTTGAAAGAGAGACAGGGCACAAGCTGGGGAAGGGCAGAGAGAGAAAGGAAGACACAGAATCTGAAATGGCTCCAGGCTCTGAGCTGTCAGCACAGAGCCCGACGCGGGGCTCGAACCCACAAACCGTGAGATCATGACCCGAGCCAAAGTTGGATGCTTAACCGACAGCCGCCCAGGTGCCCCATCCCCTTTTGGTTATTTTAAAGCGATCACTGCTTTTACAAAATTCAAAGGAATGGTAAAGAAGATGTTTTCATAATACAGCTGAGCCTTCTGTGAACATCTTATTATCAAGTTCTCCTATACCCTACTTCATGAATGAAAATAACAAGCAAGAATATTGGCATATTTTATCTTCCATCACTAAAGTCTTGGGACTTGTCGGTTTTTGTTTTTGTTTTTTTTCTCCCTGGAATATTTGTTTTCACTGAAAGGCCTTGGTCGTTATCAACCCATTCTGAAAAACAGAGATTTTCACTTATGTGAAATGACCTGGGAGTCAGCCTTTTTCCACAGTGGAAAAGAAAATCCCTACATCCTGGAGGTTATAATTCAAGGGAGGACTCAAGTCTTGCCTTAGTTAGGTACACACATTACCGTGGGACCCAGGGGAGCCTTCTCTAGATTTTTCTCCCAGTTAGACCACAGGGGTTAGGCTCTTGAGACACTGTACGGACCTTAGATCTCTCTGGTCAGGTAAGAAGAAACGTCCTCAAAAGCTCAAAGGAAAACCGCGAGGAAATATGATGCTCATTCACTCAAAAACTGCCTCATGTGCCACAAACCTGACTTCCAGTCCTCTTGGGGAGAGAAAATTGGGTTGAACTAGTGCAATTTCTTTTTTTACAAAAAGAGGGAGCTTTGCAAATGCTCCAAACCCTGGGCTCTGCCTCAGTAATAGCGCAGAGAGAGGGGAGGGCAGAGAGCAGGGACATCACTCTAGCGGGGCTCACAGAGTCAGAGGGGGCTGGATTAACCCCCTTTTCCTCTGAAATCTCACCGTTTTGTGGGCCCAACAGCCAGCTTGGGGGCCTTTGGCTTTGCAGGAGGAGTCGTGCTCATGGCTGGACTTGGTGGAGTCAGTGGGGGGTCTGAACTGTGGAAGGGATAGGGAGGCAGGGAGATCGCATAAAAGACACAGCACATCTCCTGGGGGAGTTTGGCAAGAAGCCTGGGGAGTAGACTCTAGATGGTGGCCCTCCAGGAATCACCTCTCCCTGGGCCTTTCCCGGGTGCTGTAGGTGGGCACTTTATAGACTTCCCTCATTTCATCCTTACAACAGGTAGGCAGGGGTGGGAGTGACTATTGGCTGCTTCTCAGGTTGGTCTTCCCTTCCTCCTTAGAGAACCCTGGAAATGTGTCCACTTGGGAAATTTTATTAGTTGGTTGTTGTTGTGTAACAAAAGAGCCCAAAACTTGGAAGCTGAAAACAACATATGTTTTGTTTCTGTGGGTCAGTTTTGTGGGCTTTCTTGATCAGGTGTCTCGAGAAATTGCAGTCAAGGGGCACCTGGGTGGCTTGGTCAGTTAAGCATCCAACTTCCGGTTTCAGCTCAAGTCATGGACTCATGGTTTATGGGTTTGAGCCCACACCAGGCTCTGTGCTGGAGTGTGGAGCCGGCTTGGGATTCTCTCTCTCCCTCTCTCTGGCCCTTCCCCATTCGCGCCATCTCTCTCTCTCTCTCAAAATATATCAGTAAACTTAAAAAAAATTTTTTTTAGTTTATTGTCAAGTTGGTTTCCATATGACACCCAGTGCTCATCCCCACAAGTGCTCTCCTCCATGCCATAACCTCCCTTCCCTTCTCCCCTACCCCCATCAGCCCTCAGTTTGTTCTCGGCATTCAAGAGTCTCTCATGGTTGCCTCCCTCCCTCTCCCCCACTATTTCCCCCTTCTTCTCCCCCATGGTCCTCCGTTAAGTTCCTCCTAATGCACCTATATGCTTAAACATAAGGTATCTGTCCTTCTCTGCCTGACTTATTTCACTCAGCATAACACCCTCAAGGTCCATCCATGTTGCTACACGTGGCCAGATTTCATTGTTTCTCATTGCCATGTAGTATTCCATCGTATAGATAAACCACATCTTGATCCATTCGTCCGTTGATGGACACTTAGGCTCTTTCCATGGTTTGGCTATTGTTGAGAGTGCTGCTATGAACATTGGGGTACATGTGCTCCTATGCATCAGCACTCCTGTATCCCTTGGGTAAATTCCTAGCAGTGCTATTGCTGGGTCATAGGAGAGTTCTAGTGTTAATTTTTTGAGGAACCTCCACACTGTTTTCCAGAGGGGCTGTACCAGTTTACATTCCTACCAACAGTGTAGGAGGGTGCCCGTTTCTCCACATCCTCATCAGCATCTATAGTATCCTGATTTGTTCATTTTAGCCACTCTGACCGGTATGAAGTGGTATCTCAGTGTGGTTTTGATTTGTGTTTCCCTCATGAGGAGGGATGCTGAGCATCATTTCATGTGTCTGTTGGCCGTCTGGATGTCTTCTTTGGAGAAGTGTCTGTTCATGTCTTCTGCCCATTTCTTCACTGGATTATTTGTTTTTCGAGTGTGGAGTTTGGTGAGTTCCTTATAGATTTTGGATACTAGCCCTTTATCTGATATGTCATTTGCAACTATCTTTTACCATTCCGTTGGTTGCTTATTAGTTTTATGGATTGTTTCCCTTGCCATGCAGAGGCTTTTTATCTTGATAAGGTTGCAATAGTTCATTTTTGCTCTTCATTCCCTTGCCTTTGGGGATGTGTCAAGTAAGAAATTGCTGCGGTTGAAGTCAAGGAGGTTATTTCCTGCTTTCTCCTCTAGGGTTTTGATGGTTTCCTGTCTCACATTCAGGTCCTTTATCCACTTTGAGTTTGTTTTTGTGCATGGTGTGAGAAAGTGATCGAGTTTCATTCTTCTGCATGTTGCTGTCCAGTTCTCCCAACACCATCTGTTAAAAAGGCTGTCTTTTTTCCACTGGATACTCTTTCCTGCTTTGTCATAGATTAGTTGACCATACATTTGAGGGTCTAGTTCTGGGTTCTCTATTCTATTCCATTGGTCTCTGTGTCTGTTTTTGTGCAATTCCATACTGTCTTGATGATGACAGCTTTGTAGTAGAGGCTAAAGTCTGGGATGGTGATGCCTCCCGTTTTGGTTTTCTTCTTCAATATTACTTTGGCTATTCGGGGTCTTTTGTGGTTCCATATAAATTTTAGGATTGTTTGTTCTAGCTTTGAGAAGAATGTTGGTGCAATTTTGATTGGGATTGCATTGAACTTGTAGATTGCTTTGGGTAGTAATGACATTTTAACAATATTTATTCTTCCTATCCATGAGCATGGAATGTTTTTCATTTCTTTGTGTCTTCTTCAATTTCCTTCATAAGTTTTCTATAGTTTTCATCATACAGATCTCTTATATCTTTGGTTAGATTTATTCCTAGGTATTTTATGTTTTTTTGCGCAACTGTGAATTGGATCAGTGTCTTGATTTCTCTTTCTGTTGCTTCATTGTTGGTGTATAAAAATGCAACCGATTTCTTTACATTGATTTTGTACCCTGCAATTTTGCTGAATTCATGGATCAGTTGTAGTAGGCTTCTGGTGGAGTCTGTCAGGTTTTCTATGTAGAGTATCATGGCCTCTGCAAAAAGTGAAAGTTTGACTTCGTCTTTGCCAATTCTGATGCCTTTGATTTCCTTTTGTTGTCTGATGGCTGATGCTAGGACTTCCAGCGCTATGTTAAACAACAGTGGTGAGAGTGGACATCCCTGTCGTGTTCCTGATCTCAGGGGGAAAGCTCTCAGTTTTTCCCCATTGAGAATGATGTTAGCTGAGGGCTTCTCATAGATGGCTTTTATGATGTTTAAGTAAGTTCCTTCTATCCTGACTTTCTTGAAGGTCTTTATTAAGAAGGGATGCTGGGGGCACCTGGGTGGCTCATTCAGGTAAGGGTCCGACTTTGGCTCAGGTCATGATCTCACAGTTCGTGGGTTCAAGCTCCACGTTGGGCTCTGTGCGGACAGCTAGCTCAGAGCCTGGAGCCTGTTTCAGATTCTGTATCTCCCTCTCTCTCTGACCCTCCCCTGCTCACATTGTCTCTCTCTCTCAGAAACAAAACACTTAAAAAAAAAAAAAAGATGCCGTATTTTGTCAAATGCTTTTTCTGTGTCTATCCACAGGATCATATGGTTTTTATCTTTTCTTTTGTTAATGTGATGTATCACATTGATTGATTTGTGAGTATTAAACCAGCCCTGTAGCCCAGGAATGAATCCCACTTGATCATGGTGGATAATTCTTTTTATGTGCTGTTGAATTAGATTTGCAAGTATCTTGTTGAGGATTCCTGCATCTGTATTCATCAAGGATATTGTCATCAAGGATATTGGCCTGTAGTTCTCTTTTTTTGCTGGGTCTCTGTCTGGCTTGGGAATCAAAGTGATGCTGGCTTCATAAAATGAGTCTGGAAGTTTTCCTTCGATTTCTATTTTTTGGAATAGTTTGAGAGGAATGGGGATTAATTCTCTTTTAAATATCTGGTAGACTTCCCCAGGGAAGCCTTCTGGCCCAGGGCTCTTATTTATTGGGAGATTTTTGATAACTGATTCAGTTTCTTCACTAGTGATGGGTTTGTTCAGATTTTCTATCTCTTCCTGTGTGAATTTTGGCAGTGAGTGTGTGTTTAGGAATTTTTCCATTTCTTCTAAGTTATCCAGCTTGTTGGCATATAATTTTTTATAGTATTACCTTATAATTGCTTATATTTCTGAGAGGTTGTTTGTAATAAGTCCATTTTCATTCATGATTTTGTCTATTTGAGTGCTCTCTCTTTTCTTTTTGGGAAGCCTGGCTAGAGGCTTGTTGATTTTGTTTATTTTTTCAAAAGACCAACTCTTGGTTTCATTGATCTGTTCAACTGTTTTTTTTTTTTTTTTGGTTTCTATACTGTTTATTTCTGCCCTGATTTTTATTATTTCTCTTCTCCTACTGGGTTTGGGGTGCTTCTGTTGCTCTCCTTCTAGTTCCTTTAGGTGCGCTGTTAGATTTTGCACTTGCGCTTTTTCTAATTTCTTGAAATAGGCCTGGAGTGCAATGTACTTCCCTCTTAAGACTGCCTTTGCCACTTCCCATAGAGTTTGGATTGTTGTATTTTCATTTTCATTTGTTTCCGTATATTTTTAAATGTCTTCTCTAATTGACTCATTGGCCCATTCATTCTTTAGTAGGGTGTTCTTTAACCTCCATGTTTTTGGAGGTTTTCCAGACTTCTTCCTGTGATTGATTTCAAGTTTCATAGCATTGTGATCTGAAAGTGTGCATGGTATGATCTCAATTCTTTTATATTTATTGAGGGCTGCTTTATGTCCCAGTATGTGATCTATCTTGGAGAATGTGCCATGCGCACTTGAGAAGAAAGCGAATTCCATGGCCTCAGGATGTAGAGTTCTAAATATGTCTGTCAAATCCATCTGGCCCAATGTGTCATTTAAGTCCATTGTGTGTTTATTGATTTTCTGTCCAGTTGATCTATCCATTGCTGTAAGTGGAGTATTAAAGTCCCCTGCTATTAGCATATTCTTATCCATAAGCTTGTTTCTGCTTGTGATTGTTTTATGTATTTGGGTGCTCCTGTATTCAATGTGTAGACATTTATAATTATTAGCTCTTCCTGATGGATAGACCCTTTAATTATTACATAATGCCCTTCTATATCCCTTGTTACAACCTTTAAAGTCCAGTTTGTCTGATACAAATATAGCTACTCCAGCTTTCTTTTGACTTTAGGTAGCATGATATATATTTTTCCATTCCCTTACTTTCAATCTGAAGGTGTCCTCAGGTCTAAAATGAGTTTCTTATAGACAGAATATAGATGGATTTTGTTTTTTTATCCATTCTGCTACCCTATGCCTTTTCATTGAAGCATTTAGTCCATTTACATTCAGTGTTATTATTAAAAAAATATGGGTTTAGAGTCATTGTGCTCTATGTAGGAATCATCCTTGTGGTGGTGTCTCTGGTAACTTGCATTTCTTGCATTATTTCCCTCATAGAGTCCCCCTCAGGATTTCTTGTAGGGCTGGTTTAGTGGTGACGAATTCTTTAAATTTTTGTTTATTTGGAAAGACATTTATCTCTCCTTCTATTCTGAATGACAGGCTTGCTGATAGAGGATTCTTGGCTGCATATTTTTTTCTGTTCATCACATTGAAGATTTCCTGCCATTCCTTTCTGGCCTGCCAAGTTTCAGTAGATAGGTCTGTCACCACTCTGATAGGTTTCCCTTTGTATGTCAGGGCCCTTTATTCCCTAGCTGCTTTTAGAATTCTCTCTTTTTCCTTATGTTTTGCCAGTTTCACTATGATATGTCATGCAGAAGATCAATTCAAGTTACATCTGAGGGGGGTTCTCTGTGCCTCTTAGATTTCAGTGTCTGTTTCCTTCCCCAGATTGGGGAAGTTCTCTGCTATAATTTGTTCAAGGACTCCTTCAGCAACTTTCCCTCTTTCTTCCTCTTCTGGAATTCCTATGATATGGATATTGTTCCATTTGATTGTATCACTCAGCTCTCAAACTCTCCTTTCGTTTTCCTGGATCAGTTTATCTCTCTTTTTCTCGGCTTCCTCTTTTTCTATAATTATGTCTTCTAATTCACCTATTCTCCTCTCTACCTCTTCAATCCATGCATTGGATGCCTCCATTTTATTATGCACCTCATTTATAGCATTTTTTAATTCATCACAACTATTTTTAAGCTCCATTATCTTTGTAGCAATAGCATCTCTGATGTCTTCCATGCCTTTTTCAAGCCCAGGGATTAATTTTATGACTATTGTTCTAAATTCTTGTTCAGTTATGTTGCCTATATCTGTTTTGAGCAGTTCTTAAGCTGTCATTTCTTCCTGGAATTTCTTTAGAGGAGAGTTCTTCTGTTTCATCATTTTGGCTAGCTTTCTGTCTCTTGTTAGTTTTAAAAGCTTGTTATGCACTCTTCACCTGCGAGTACTGCTGTATTAAAGAAAGCTCTTTGACTGTCCGGGGCCTGTCTGTTCAGAAAGTGTTCTTTGAATGGTGTCTCTTGGTCTCTCTTGTTGACACTTTGGTTATTTTATTTTCCTACTCGTAGTGGTATATGGGACTCTCCACTGTGTGTACTTTGGCTTCTTTCTTGAGGTAGCCCTGGAAAAGAAAACAGACAGAAAACACACGGGGAACAAAGGCACACAAACACACAGACAAATCCAACAAACATGCAACCCGACAGGGAAAACGAAAAAGAAAAAAAAGGAAGGGAAAAAAAGAGGAAGGAGGAAAGAGAAATAATAAAAATAAAAATAAAAAAGAAGAAAAGAAAAATGAAAAAAGAAAAAACCCAAAAGACAAAGGATAGTCTAAAAGCATAAAACCAGGATTCCCAGCTACAAGTAAAGAGCCAGGTGTATGCAGTGGTGTTGGAAGAGCTTATACAAAAAGAGAAATGACGGGGCAAGGAGGAAGCAAATTTGGAAGAGATATGACCAGGCAGAGAGACTAAGAGGCTTAATTCAGAGAGAGGAAGAGGAGAATATGATAGGAGGTGAGGAGAAAGAAACGAAGGTAATGTTACTCAGAGAAACTATATGGTCTGATTACTCCAGAAGAGAGATATACAAGGGTAGCAGTGGAGGTGTAGAATACAGATCTAGAGAATGGATTAAATGTGACTGTTTAAGCAAACTGATAGGCAGAGTGCCCAGTCCAGCAGAGGGGAGGGGTATGGATGAGACAAGGGAACATATATCTGAATAGAAAGAACTGATCTAGAATTAATCACGGTAGTGCATCCATGTTGGTCTCATCCCGGCCTCCGGTGAAAAAAAAAAAAAGCAGCTCTCTAGCGGGATGGGCGTGGTTTGGTGTAGGCGGGTCTTAGCCTCCACTGCGTCCAGAGGGCGGCTCCCTGAGGTTCCACCTTGGTGGTTGTGGGGAGAAAAATGGCTGCACCCCAGTCCCTTCTAGAACCAAGTGTTGCAACTTACTCTTTTGGGTCTGATCTCCCTGTGCCATGGGCGTAGCCAAGGTGGGTCGTGCTCCATATCTCAAGCCACACCTCATTTCCAGATCTTAGTCCGTGTGCCCCATTGATATCGCCTGAAATATAAACCCGCAGGCGAGTCCCTCTGAGCAGTTTCAAGCCTCTCGCCTCCCCCTTGGGGACTGAGCCGAGCCAGAAGAGCTGCGGCGCGGCTTCAGGTGCTGCCTCTTCCCCTCCGGGTCCCGCTGGTGAGCAGAGGAGCGGTTTCTCCCGGGGTCGCCTGGGACCATTGTGTCCTGCTCAGCGTCAGCTCGACAGCAGGAAACCGGATTCCTCTGTGTCCCGAGCCAAGGTTTTTCTCTCCTCCAGGGACACGGACAGTGTCTTGAGCAGTTTTGGCCGCTCTTTCTTTTTTCCTCTAGACTCACCGCGGCTCCCCGCAAAGGGGGCTCCCTCCCCTCCCTCTGTGTCTCTGGTCTTCCCCAGTTCGCACTCACGCTATAAGGTTTTCTCAGCGGTCTCTGTCTCCTTTTCCTCCCAAACTCCTGGATTCCGTAAGGGTTCCTGTGGCTTCAGGCCTTCTCCATTTGAGAGATGGGGGCGAGTGAAATGTACGGAGCTCCCTACTTCTCTGCCATCTTGCCTCTCCCTCAAAAAATTAAAAAAAAAAAAAAATTGCAGTCAAGATGGCCCACCAGGGCTGCAGTCGTCTGAAGGTGTGACTGGCAGGACACTTTTCTGGGCTCACTGGTGAGACTGTTGGATTGCAGGCCTCTGGTCCTTGCTAGCTGTTGGCCAGAGACACCAGCTCCTTGCCACGTGGGTCTCTCCATAGGGCAGCTCACATGTCAGCTGGAGTTCCTCAGAGCAAGAGAGAGCACCCACGGTAGGAGCCACCACCTTTCTGTAACCTAATCTCAGAAGCGACCTCCCATCACCTTTGCCAGATTCTATTGATTAGAAGGAAGTTACTAGGTCTTGCCCACACTCAAGGGGAAGGAATTGCACAAGGGAGTGAATAGCAGGAGGCAGGGTTTATTAGGGCCATTTTAGAGGCTCCCTCCCACAACTACCTTTCCCCCAGACTCCCCTGCAGCCAGACATGACCATGTGACTCAATGCTAGCCAATGGAATGTAAGTGGAAGTTTTACGGTGGACTTCTGGGAGGGCTTCTAAACAGGTGGGTCATGGGGCGCCTGCATGGTTCAGTCAGTTGAACGTCCGACTCTGGCTCAGGTCATGATCTGATGATTTGTGAGATCGAGCCATGCACCAGACTCACTGATGTCAATGCAGAGCCCACTTTGGATCCTGTCTCCCTCTCTTGCTCTCCCTCTCCCTTTCACACACACTCTCTCTCAAAAATAAGTAAGAATTTAAGAATATACAAAAACTTTTTTAAAAGATGAGTCAGAATGTTCCTCATTCTTACAGACTGGAATGTAATGGCTGGAGCTCCATCAGCCACCTTGGACCATGAGTAGACCTGTAGATTGGAGGCTAGAGCCAGAAGACTGAAGGAGCCCAGGTCCATGATTTCACAGTTCCATCCTGAGAGCCTTGACTGCCTGCCTTGGAAGTCTTTTCTTTGTTTTTTGTATATATCCTTTTTGTTTTTTCTTTTTTAAAGTAGGCTCCATGCCCAATGTGGGGCTTGAACTCATGACCCTGACATCAATAATCACAGGCTCCGATGACTAAACCAGCCAGATGCCCCCATAGCTTGGTCTTGACTTCTAATTTGTTTCATGACAAAACGTGTGCTTCTCCCAATGCTTCTAGAAAGGGATCTGTGGGGGGAAATCATCTGAAGTTCCTGCCCCATCTTCTAGACAGTTTTTACCACGTGAAGTCAAGCAGAAGACAGGAGTGGCATGTGATAGCCGCCCGGAAAGCGGTCCTTTGCTAGGGCGGGAAGCGACGATGGCTGTTTTTATTCATTGTGTCCCCTGTCTCTCCTATGGGGACATTCAGCAAGGAACACTGTGGACCCGGCAGTTGTTGGTTTGGGAAATATTCCCAGTGTCAGAAAAAGTGATAGAGAAGACTGGAAAGAGCAGGAAGAAGTCTGGACGACAGATGGTCCGTGTTTGAAGCAGGGCGGCAGGCTGTGGGCCATATGCAATAATGCCCTCGTGGGACAGACTCACACGCTCCAAGGCACAAGGCCTCTCCTCTGCAGAAGATCTTGATCAGACCCCCGCCCCCAGGGTAGGATGGAAGGCTCTTGCTGAGACGGGGCCTCCCCTAAGCAGTAAATTCCATTTCAAACCCCAGGACCTGTCCGAGACAGCAGCCTTCCGTCAAGCCAACGTCTGCATGGCCTCTTTGTGGGCGAGGACTTGCTTCTCCTGTGCACTCACCCCATTGACGAACCTTCTGGAAGAATGGGAAAGTAGGGGTTGCCAATGGCCTATCGATGAGCTGGAGGTCAATGACAGCTTCTCAAGGGCCTGAAGAACCAGGACTTTCTCAATCTAAACTACACGTATCTCTTTTAGTCTTTGCATTAGTCTACGGCTGGTCTATATACCTGTGAGCTATTTTCACAGACTGCAGGCCCTTCCTGTGCCGAAACATTCCCTCTGATGGTCAGGGCTTCTCTATGGTTGCAAGGGACAGAAATGTAGCTCAAATTGAGGTAAGTGGGGCAGAGGGAGGTGACTCACTGATGGACGTCACCAGAAGGGCCGGGGTGAATAGATCCAGTAGGGGGAGCCCAGGGCTCCAGGCCCCGAGGGACTCTCAAAGCGGATTGCCTCCTCCTCTACCCTGGGTGGGTTCTCCACGAGGGAAATGGCTGCCTGGCAACCCCGGGTCACCTTCTTCCAGCGCGGTGCCCCAAACTGCCCGGGGAGTGACTGGCCCTTCCCGGGGGGACGGGGGTGTGTGTGTGCTCTGACTGGCTGGGCCGTGTGCTCACCTCCCGTGCCCTGCTTGGAGCGAGGGGGGCCGTGAAAGGCAGGTCCTGCCAGAAGAACATGACAGTTCAAAGAAATGGGAGACTTCCGGAAAAAAACAAGTTCATTTCCGCACGACACGGCAGATACGTGGGGGCAGGTGTGTGCAAACCCAAGTGCCCTGCCTACCCAGCTTGCTGAAGATGCTTGCTCTGCTGAACCAGGAGATGCTTGCTCTCCCTCCCCCTCACCTCCCTCCCTCCCTCTTCCCTGCTTTCTGTCTTCCTGACAGCCTCTCCTCATCCTTCCCACCCGCTCTTGTCTGCACGGGGATCTTAACCACCAGCTAGGCAGTTCCCGGGGGGCAGATGCCGCCATTCTCCCCACTGGACACTCCCCCCTGAGCACCGCTTTCCCCGTCGGCAGAGAGGGGACCCCCCTCTCTAGGCCCCTCCCCACCTGAGCCTTCCAGCAGCTGTCCTGTGAAGACAGAAGAGCTGCCCGTGAGCCCGGGACTGCTAATTCCAGATGACACTGGACCTTTTTACCTCCTACCGCAGTCTTCACTCGAAGCCACAGGGTGCGGACGGTTCTTGGCCACAAGGAACAAAGTTAAGGATGCCATCCATCTCCCGTGGGAAGGGGCAGGCGGGTCTGATTTGCTCAATGTGCCCCAGTTCTATGCACGGAGACCTGGGGTCTGCACTCATTTATAGGTTTTTTTTTTTCCCTCCGAACTGCCTGGGCCATGATATGAAGTGTCTCTTTGCAAGGAGCGTGACTATTTCGGGGCCCTGATGCCACCCAGGCGGCAGGAAGTCGGCCGACCCCCGCTCCCCCTGCGGCAGACAGGCCAGGGGCGCTCTCCTGAGAAGTCTGTGCCACACGAGCACGGAACGGAGAGAGGGCGACAGCGGACTTCCCGAGTCAGGACGGACTTCCGGAGCCGGTCCCTGCCACGTTTCCTTCTTTCACGGTCACATCTCAACCCCCGCTAGGCTGTCGGGCCGATGTGTTACAGGGGGTCCTTCAGAGCGCCTTGCTCTTCGGTGGCTACAGAGCGGTGCGTGGGCTGCGTAGCCACGCTTTCTCCCGCCGCGCGCCGGACCCTATTTGCTTCGCCACGTCACTTCCGGGAGTCACTTCCGGGAGGCGAAGCGGGGACTGAGCGCGGTGCCGGGGAGCTGGTCCCGCGGCCCCCGGGCGGGCGGCCGACCTGGTGGGTGTCCAGGCGCTGACTCCACACCTTCCTTTTTGCTCTGTGTTTCCATGGGCGCAACTGGTGACGGTAAAGCCGTGGTTACGGGCAAGATGTTGCTTTTAAATCTTGAGCTCTTCTCGCCCTCGCCCCTCGGTGCTACGGTCCCGAGGGAGGCAGCGAAGGGCCCGGCCTTCCAAAGGCCCCGCTCGAGCTCTGTGCAGGGGGACATGTGCTTCCAGAACGGAGCCATTTCTCGGCACATCGGTCTATTTTTGCAGCAGAGCTGGCTGCCCTGTGCCAAAGTTTCTTACCACAAATAGAACTTCTGGAAGGGCTTCCTGGTTTCCTCTCGGCTTTCAGACACCTCTTCACATTTCATTTGGCTTCCCTTCCGTGGCCCCAGAAGGGAATATTTGGAGTCTCTTCTGTTTTGATTTGCAGGCACCTCTTGAGACTCCCTCCGGGGAAGCCTCTGGGGGTGGTAGCAAGCCCCAGGGGAAGCCAGAGAGCCAGTGTGGATCCCAGACTGTAGGCTCTCCGCCCCCGGGGGCAGGTGATAACAGACAAAGCACAGGTGCCCACTCCCAGCGTCCCTGTCCCCTCAGATCCCTGCCCTCCCAGCCACCTCTGGCCCCCACCTGTCATTTGACACAGGATTTGAGAGCTCACTGCACGAAGTGTCACAGAACTCCAGTGATCTACAGCCGAGGTAAGGCACACTTACCTACCAGGGGATGTGGGCAGTCCGGACACTCTAGAAGAAATCCTCAGGCACCAGAGTGCAACAGGTGGAGGGAAATAAAAGATCGCCTTGCTAACCTGCTAGGGATTGCCAACCAGGCAGGAGTTAGGTGTACCCAAGAGTAGCCTGAGTTCGTCAACGTACGAGGCTACAAGAAACGGGAAGGCCGCTAGAGAGCTTTGGAAGATTCCAGAACAACAGCAAACCCAATCATTTGAAAGGCACCAACATTATGTATGTATCTCAACTCCTCTCTTGAGCAATGTGGCCATTAAGAGCTCAGTCTCTGGTAGACGGACTGTATTCCAATTTGAGTTCTGCCACTGACAAGCTGTGTGACCTCGGGCTGTTGCTAAATTGCTCTAAGCCTTCCTTTCCTCGCCCAAGGGAACAAAGGGAGTAATAATAATAATAATAATAATAATAATAATGCACCCGGCACATAAGTACGAATCACAGGTGCCTAGAAGAACGAGACCCTTAACATGAAAGAGTAACATTTTCCACATGGTTCTAACTGTCCACCATCTAAAGATGTGAACCAGCTGAGAGGTGATGACTTTTAATGTGAACTAGCGATAGAAGTGACCTTGCCCTTGGATTTGCTCCTGGCCCTCACACAGTCCGTTTATAAAATGTGTGCATTTCCCTTGCAGCTTTCCCAAGACCAGTGGCTCCCAGACCTGAGCAAACACCAGAAATAGCCAGAGGGCCTGTTTCCAGACAGCTGGGCCCCACCCCTGGAGTCTGTGACTCAGTGGGACTGGGGGTGAGGTCCAGGAATTTGCATCTCTAATAAGCTCTCAGGTGGTGCCTACGCAGCAGCCAGCAGCTGGGAACACACAGCTTCAAAGACCAAGGTGCGCCTTGTAGCTCTGGAGCCGCACCTAGGGCTTCGGACCTGAAATGACTGGCTGGCTCACTAGGCAGGTGGGCCTTTCGGACACTTTGATGCTCAGAAAAATCGGAAATTGATGCGGACATACATATCCAGAACTGTTATGATGCTCTGCTCCCTGACGCTGTAATCCCCCTCTGGAAGCTGTCCCTTAAGGAATTGTGTAAGATGTGGATGAAGCCTTATCATCACCATGGCTTGGAGGAGGAGGAGGAGGAGGAGGAGGAAGGTCTGGGGATGGCTAGCGGGGGGTGAAAAGGGGCAATCTGGTCACACCCCAGTGCACGACTCCAGTGGCACACAGGACGTGCACGGTGAGCCAGCCGCCCCGATTCCCTCAGCACGTGTACTGCTGTTGTATCTGTACTCCTGGTCCACGTGATGCCCCTCATGTGGACATAAGGCAGCATCAGGTCTGGAGTGGGCGTCATAGTCAGAACTCCCGGGGTTTGAATTCCGGCTCTGCCACTGACTGTGACCTCCAGAGCAAGATACCTAACCGCCCGGGCTTCGGTTTTATCTTCAATGGGGCATACGATATCTATGCGTCAAAAAAATCACACAGCACTTCGAATAGAGTATGCTCCTATATACATTTTCCAGTATGCGGGGCTCGAACCCACAAACCGTGACATCATGACCTGAGCCGAGACCAAGAGTTGAATGCTCAACTGACGGAGCCGCCCAGGCACCTCAAGAAATTTTACTCTCAAAAAAGCAAGGACTGAAGACTGGAGGAGGAGTTTACTTTGAAATGGAAAGTTCTGGAGAGCAGGGGTTATATGTTTCCAAGGAGGAGACCCTTGGTTTTTCCCAGTGTAAGGGAACGATGGCAGCCAACCGGGCAAAGACCTATTATCAGGGAGTGGGTGGCAGTGGTCGGCTGGAGGGACAGGAGACTGAACTTGAGTGGACGTCCTGGTCCTGGCCGTGAGCTCGGATCTGGGCAATCCCTGACTACGGACGCGGGGCCTTGCAGCGTGCTGCCCTGACTATGCGCTTTCTCAAGCCTGGGTGTCCTTGGAAAGGCTTCCAAGTTTAAGAGGGAGTGAGCAGACGGGGAAGGGGAGACAAGGGCTCTGAGGATCCCTGGGGTGGGGAGGAGGGCGTGCCTGATTTGCACCCTGCAGAAGAGGGATTTGGCTGGACCGTGGAGAAATGATGGGGGTTGTAAAAAGAAAACATCCCAAGCACTCTCCGTCTCCACCCCTGAGATGTGGCCTCCAAAAGTGGCACAAGGCTAAGCTCCCGGACCAGGATCATTCAAGGTGACCAGTAGGCACAGCGCCCCCTTTGACAAATGAAGAGCAAGTTTCCGGGTAAGATTAGCCCTTCCTGCGTCCAAGGAATGACTCTAGACGCCCAGATTCCGGGTGTTGAGAATTAAGAGGCAGGGCCGACTGGGCCGCAGTGGACAGAGGGGAGGAGATGTGAACCGAGTTTACTTTCCTCGTCACTGCAGGGAGGGGGAGGGAACCCCATTCAGTGTTTTGGGGGGCCTGGCCATTTGCCAGTAACGAAGTTTCCACGGGCTGGAGTGGCCGGACAGAGGGGTGCTGTCTCCACCGTCCTTGAGCTGGAGGGGCCAAGGATCAACAAGCAGGTGCCCAGTCCTCTGGCTGGCCCCAGAAATATGCCATGCCACTCCTGCGGACGGGTCACACGAGGCAGGTCTGGGCACACAGGCCTCCTCCGCACGGGGCTCCCTGGTGTGCACGAGTCACACACCAGCAAGGTTGTCTGGCTCCAAGCACACTGGTCCAGTATTTCCCGGTGTTCCCACTTAAAAGAAACAGGCCTGGGGGGCTCAATCGGTTAAGAGTCTGACTTCGGCTCAGGTCATGATCTCACAGTTTGTGGGTTCAAGCCCCGTGTCGAGCTCTGTGCTGACAGCTCAGAGCCTGGAGCCTGTCTTCTGATTCTTTGTCTCTCTCTCTCTCTCTCTCTCTCTCTCTCTGCCCCTGCCCTGCTCACGCTCTGTTTCTATCTCTCTCTCAAAAATAAATTAACATCAAAAAAAACAAAAAAAAGAAAGAGCCATGGGGATTCAAATTCTTTTCTAAAACAGAGTCCTCCCTTTGTAAAAAACAAAACAAAACAAAACAAAACCAAAAACTGTCCTTTCTAATTGTCCTTTTTCTTTTCTTTTTTGACAGGATTATCTTCTCTAAAACATTTCAAACTTAAATGACCCTCTCAGCGTTCGTGAATGTTTCCAACAGGGACAGCCACTCCAAGAGCTTTACTCGAGTTCAGGTTCGCGGCCTGGCTGAGACCAAGGGGGCCTGAGACAGAGATGGGCGAGCGGCAGAAGACAGACTGAGCCACTCTCACCGGGGACAGGACAGCTTGCAGGCCAGGGTGGCTCACAACCCGGGGAAACACGAACTGGCCTCCAGGTATTCTATTTCCCCTCCTCGACAAAATCGGACACATCAATTTACCCCATGAATCATTTGGGGGAAAAAAAAGATTTCAGTCGAAGTCATGAAACTTAAGTCATGAGATTAAAAAAAAAAGGCATCCAGAAAGATTGCACTATTTTTAACACTCACTCGTTTCCCAGGTCAGGAGAGAGTGGCCTGGCCTCTGCAGGAAGCAAGGATTACAGTTTTCCTCTCCACGTCACATGAATGGCCCTAAGAGGTTGGAGTGGGGAGTGCGCACTCAGAAAGCACGAGACCCTCTCCGTGCTGTTTGTTGTTTGGCCAGAGTGACAGCTCACTTGAAGAGCACACACGCTGGGCCTCCTGGGTGGCTCAGTCGGTTAAGCGTCCGACTCTTGATTTCAGCTCAGGTAATGATCTCACTGCTTGTGGGTTCGAGCCCCATGTGGGGCTCTGTGCTGACAGCACGGAGCCTGCTTAGGATTCTCTCTCTGCCCTTCCCCCGCTCACACTCTCTCTAAATAAATCAATAGATGTGAAATAAATTAATAAAAAAATACATAAAAGCACACACGCTACAACCCACCGTTGTTATTAGGTAAATAGATTTTTGTGCAAGGCAGCAAAGCAATCCAATTGGAAAAGTCTTCCTCACAAATGTGGCTGGAGTAACCGCATATCCACATGGAAATAACAGGCCCTCAAGTCCCGCCTCAGGCCGTACACACAGAAATGAACTCATTTCTGAAATGAACGGATCATACACGTAATCATAAACCCTGGAGCCCTAAAGCTTCTAGAAGAAATGCGAAAGGATACCTTTACAACCTGGGGGTTTCTTAGAAAGGACAGAGATATGGCAAATGACATCCCCACAGATGAGTTCCGGGAAGGAAGGAAGAAAAATATACAAAATAGATTATTAAAATCAAAAGCTTCTGCCCCGTGAAAGATTGAAAGATACTGTTATGAAAATGAACAAGTTTCTGGGAGGTTGATCCTGAATGTTCTCACCAAAAAAAAAAAAAAAAAAAAAAGTGATCATGTGATTATCATGTTGGCAAGCACAATGGTGGTTATTATTTTACAGTGTATGAGTGTATTCGGTCAACACACTGCACGTGTTAAACCTACACAGTATTGGGGCACTTGGGTGGCTCAGTCAAATAAGCCTCTGACTTCGACTCAGGTCATGATCTCGCAGCTTGTGAGTTCAAGCCCCGCCTCGGGCTCTGCGCTGACAGCTCGGAACCTGGAGCCTGCTTCAGATTCTGTGTCTCCCTGTCGCTGCCCCTCCCCTGCTCGCTCTCTGTCTCTGTTTCTCTCTCTTTCTCAAAAGTAAATAAACATTAAAAGAAATTTAAACATACACAAGGTTGTATATCAATTGTATTTCAGTAAGGCTGGAAGAAAAAAGAAACAAGTTATAGACTTGAACTAAACATTTACACGATAATTATCAAAGGACTAATGTCCAGAATATATAATGAGCATCTACAACTTAGTAACAGAGACACAACCCGATAAAATACAGGCAAGGGGACTGAACAGATGCTTCACAGAGGAACAAATACTAATGGCCAATAAGCACATCATCTTACATCATCACGGAAACTCGGAGGAAAACTGCAGTGAGATGTGCTCTACGCCCGCTAGGATGGCTGAAGACCGACAACATCAAGTGCTGCCAACGACACAAGCTACTGGCATGCTCATACACTGTTGGTGAGGATGTAAATGATACAACCACTTCGGAGAAAGGCCTGGGAATTTCTAGAATGTCCCCCAGCAGCTTTATGCATAGAAGCTCCAAACTGGGAACAGCCCAAGCATCCATCAGTTGGAGAACGGATAAAAACATGGAGGCACCTGGGTGGCTCAGTTGGTTAGGCTGAGGTCATAACCTCGACTCAGGTCATGATCTCGAAGTTCAGGAGTTCGAGCCGCATGTCGGGCTCCGTGCTGGCAGCTCAGAGGCTGGATGGAGCCTGCTTCGGATTCTGTGTCCCCCTCTCTGCCCTTCCTCTGTTCTCTCTCAAAAATAAACAAACATTAAAAAAAATCTTTAAAAAGACTCGGCCACAAACAGGAACTCCTGACACAAGCAACATGAATGAGTCTCAAAAACACCATGCTGAAACAGCTCTCACCAGAGAGCATGCGCTTCAGGGTTCTATTTCCATGAAGTTCTAGAAAAGATCAAATCTGTGGTGGAAAAAAATGCAGGCTGGTGAGTGTCTCTGAGGGGTGGTTGTGGGGTTGGGACTGACTGGGAAGAGGCAGAAGAGAATATTCTGGGGGTGATGGGGATGTTCCGTATCTTGACAGTTCTGGTTGCATTTATCAGAACTTGTCAATTGGTAACACTTAGAGCATTTCACTGTAAGTTTTATCCCCACTGACCCCCATCAATAAACAAATATTAAACTCCGGCTAATGAGAAGCATGCAGAAGTATCTGGGAGGGGGAGTGCAGCCAACTTTAGGACTTCCTTCAAAATACATCAAAAACTAGGCTGAATTGGGGCACTGGAGTGGCTGTCAGTTGAGTGTCTGACTTGATTTTGGCTCAGGTCACGATTTCAAGGTTTGTGAGTTCGAGCCCTGCTTGGGGCTGATGCTGATGGCCTGGAGCCTGCTTGCGATTCTTTCTCTCTGTCTCTCAAAATAAATAAATAAACTTATAAAAAAAAATAGACTGAATTGATGGAAGAAGGGATGGCTGGTTATGTAATAATGCAAATACAGCAAAATGGTAGCTGGGTCATCTAGGTGAGTAAATGGGTGTTTGCTGAATAATTCTTTCAACTTCTCTATGTGTTTGAAATTTTTCACAATGGAATGTTGAGGGGGGGTATTGGTGAATTCAAAACTATGAAAAAGGATAGGCGACAGCATTCAGTCTCCACCCCAGCTCTGAGATCAAAGGACCACTGAACTCTTTGCAGGAAGCACTGACGTCTCCACTTGCACGCCGACCTCTGGGTTTGGCTCCGCAGGTAAGAACCACGGGACCCAGAGCTCCATTATCATCACATTGCCGTGGGCCTCCACATCAAAAAGCCAGGGCACCATCCTGGGGTTTGAGCCCAAGAGATGTCAAGGAAGCCTGTATGTATGTGTGGAGTGGGCTGAGGACCAACCCAATACAACTGTTCTAAGTCGCGGCATCCAGTTGGGAAGAAAACAGGGGTTGGAGCACGGATGAGGGCTCAGCCCGATATTTAATTCTAAGCCAAATTCCCTGTGACTCAGCTCCAGTTGACAGAGGATGACACAGGGTCTCAGATCAAAAGCGTCATCTGCAAATCTAACTGCTGTTTATTGTGCATTGGTGTGTGCTGGGCGTTTTATGTGATTCCATTTAGTCCTTACAACCACCCTGCAAGGCAGATGTACATATCGCCCTGACTGTACAATTGAGGAAACGGAGGCTCAGAGTGGGCCATGTGTCCGAGAACCCACGGCTGGGGCTGGGGTGCAAGTCCAGCTCTAGAAGGCTCCAGAGCACAAACCCCTTGCAGAACGCCCCCTCCCCCAAGCCCCTCTCTAGGGCCGGAGCGACATGGGGGAGCAGCTTGTGTGTGTCTGTAAAGCTTTCTGACGCAGAGTTTCGTTGCTGTAGGGCGAGAGGCCCCACCCCTGCCCCACGGGAGCCCTGCCCCCACGTCTCAGTGCCTCCACGCAAGTGTGTTCACAGGGCCCCACGGACTTTGCCGCCGTGCACCAATCCCAGTCTGCGGCAGGTTTTCCCTCTTGTTTACTATGTTAAAAAGTGTCAGGCACTACCTGTTCCTACCTGTCGGTTTCTGTGACTTGGCCCAGCCCCGGCAGTGCCCTGTAAGCCTCCTGTACACATCGGCCTTCATCTGCACCTCCCTGCGCAGTGCCCCGCCGGGCTGTGAGCAGGGACGGCTCTGGAAGGGGTGGAAGCTCCTCCGGGACAAGTCTGGGTCTGTAACTCAGCCACAAACTCTTGGTTAAGGTGGGGTGGGGCCGGGGAGGGGGAGTGTTAAGAGGCTCTCAACTGGGCAAAGTGTCTCACTGATCTGAATTCCCTCAGCACCACTGACTGCAAAGGGCTCCATTCCACCCGCCGGGCAGGAGACCCGGACCCTCCTACACAGCCATTCTCCACGGGGCCGACTCCAGCACCGGGCATCTGACTCATTAAAGCAAGTATAAGGGGTGAGAGGTTAAAAAGAAGACCCCCCCCCCAAAAAAAATCCATGAACACCAGGCTTCGTGACTTACCAGAGCTTTTAAGGGGGGATCTTTAGAAAGAAAAAGATCTATCTAAAGATCAAATACGTCATTTCGCTTACAAAAATAGAAACAGGAAAAAACCAGAATCCTATGAAAATTTCTTTAATTTTCATCTCTTGGAAATACATTTTTCATTTTTTATTTTCCATGATACAAAAAAAATGTTAAATATCTAACAATGATCTACATGAAGCAGATCTATGGGAGTAGATCCGTGAAATCCTGTCGCTGCTGTGATCTGTTTCAACAGAGAGAGGGCTGGTACACGTTGTAATCTGTGATTTCACACACACACGCACACATATGCACACATGCCACCATACCACGGACACACACCCGAACAGAGACGGCAAGCAGGCTGAGACATGGAAAAGGGAACACAGCACTATGTGTAAAAACAGAAGTGAACTTTTTGTACAGTTCGCAGGGAGAAACTCACAAGTGAGGAAGAAGGACTCTAAGTAAATATGCCTCAGAGGCCAAGGCATACGGTAAGCTTCTCTATGGGTGGATGGCGCGCAACATCTTCCTACTGGAAAAACAGGCTGGAGTGCTTAGTATTTTCGGGCAGCTACGGTGGGAAGCGGGCAGATGCGAGTGGGTGGTCTCTCTGGGGGGGAGACGGTAACCGCACGCTGCAGAGGCCCCCAGATCTGCACATGAGAGCCCGAAGAGAAACCTCTCGAAGTAGGAAAGACTTCAGCCCCCAAACTCGTGATCCCAGCACCCAAGAACATCGCTCTTTGCTTGTTTCACGGCCGACAATGCCCATCGGGCGGGTTCTGAAGCGCACTAAAATTCATGACGCTGGAAAGGCTTCACGCGAGCGACAAATCATCAACTGCTTAATCATGTGCACATTCGTGACGGCCGACAACCGTGCTGAGTGTCAGCAGACAGTTTACATAAAAAAAGGAAGAAAAGAAACACAGCCACAAAAATCAAAGAAACTGGGCTTTTGCCAGGAGGCGGACTTGGCTCCAAACCCCTCCCCCAGCACATTTCATGGAATTAAACAGAGTATGGCTTCCGAACGCGCCGGCCAGGTCCTCCTCAGCCACGGCACCGGCGACGGCTCTTCCTCCGGGCCTCGGCTACCACGTGTCAGGAACCTCGAAGAGCTTGGCAGGGCTGCCCGGGAGGCCTCCTGGGGGGGGGGGGGGGACAAAACACGGTGAACAAGGAGAAGACGGCATGGGCAGGGGGCAAGCGACCGGCTAGGGGCACGGCGCCCGCTGCCAGCCGCCGAGGCCGCAGCAGGCGGGGCGGGGCAGACACGGATCACAGACAGGCCCTGCTCGCGGACCGCAGTGCCCAGCAGACGGGGGCGAGCCCACGAGAACTTCACAGCAGGACGAGGGGACGCGCCTCCCTGGACAGACGCCTCTGTTAACTTGACGAGGGCCAGAGCGTGGACGCTCACGTGGCTCTCGGGGAGCACACGCTGTATTCTCTGCCACCACACTGGGCACTCGGTTCATTTCATCTGTTTTTTTTTAATGTTTATTTATTGGAGGGGGGTTGTAAGCAGGGGAGGGGCAGAAAGAAAGAGAGGGACAAAGAGGATCTGAAGCGAGCTCTGTGCTGCCAGCAATAAGCCCGATGTGGGGCTCCAACTCCCTAACTGTGAGATCATGACCTCAGCTGAAGTCAGCTGCTCAACAGACTGAGCAGCCCAAGCGCCCCTCTTTTTTTTTTTTTTTTTCAAATTAAGTCAGCTTTACACCCAACATGGGGCTTGATCTCATGGCTCTGAGGTCAAGAGTCACATGCTCTACTAGGCCAGCCAGGTGCCCCTCAGTTCACTTAATCTTCATAAAAGCCCATCCATGTCCCCATCTTACAGATGCCAGAGCAGGCTCAGAGAGGACAGGCCAGGGGACCAGTCTCAGGGGGTGGCTGAGATGGGACCGGGTCCCGCCATGGCACACAGAGCCCGGTCACGGCCCAGGGACACCAGGCTTCTGTGCGCTGGGCCGTACCGACACCCGAGGGGCTGGCGACTTTGCAGAGAAGCTGGCCATGGGCATTCAGAGACCCCACAAGGGGCAAAAGAAGCTTGTGGCCTTTTCAGAGTCTGGCAACACTGGCTAAGCGTCGAAGGTCCGCTCCGGTTATGAACAGTTTCACCGGGGAGCTGGCTCTCCTCCGTTCACAACAGTCCCTGGAATGGCAGCGCACAGCCGGGCTGGGGCCCGGACCAGCCGTGCCTGGGGCCGAGCAGCGGAGGGGAGTCGAGTCGGGGAAGAGCGTGTCCGCGGCGGCAAGCGTGACAGACGGGGCGCTGCGGCCCTGGGGTGGCCCCGGGGCTCAAGCAGGGCTGGCAGGGAACACCGACAAAGTTGACCCCAGCTGCCAACGCTCCCGATTCCAGGGGAGAGGGCTCTGACGCTCGTCTAAACTGGGAACTTTTAAACACGGGGGAGGGGCAGCGTCCTGCAAAGCAGATCACTTGGCTGGCAGCGGCCACCTCAGCGATGGGAACGGCTCGAGATAACTAGGTCTGAACACAGCAAGTAACACGGGGCCCCGGCCACGGGGAGAGATCCCACGCGGGATCACTGGTGGAGATACAGTGTGGACGGACGGCACCAGGGGCCTAGCAGAGGGACACTCAGAAGTCTTCTGGCCTGGGTCTCGTCGCTGTGTTGGACACGCGCGTGTTGGGTCTCGCGGTAAAGACTGCAAGGCCGCTCTGGCGAGCAGGGACGAGGGAGAGGAGACGCCCCACGGGTCCAGGCCGATCAGAGGAGGGAACGCACAGACGCTGCCCTCCCCAGAACTAGGAAATACTGCAGACGGGCTGTGATGAGAGCTAGCCAGCCTCACCTTCTCAGTCACGCATCCATAGGACGCCTAACTGGAGGAAGAGAAACATCGATGAGGGCATTTGTATGATTCACATACCAAAGAAATACTACAGCAGCCGATGAGCCATTTTAGAGGCAAGAGTCACAGTGTTGCATGAGGAGCGGGGGACCGGAGGTAAATTAAAACTAGCTGCGAGGAAAACAAACGAAACAGCTAAATGGCGGAAAGTAGGAGTCATACTTATAATAGCACCTGCTGCTGGCGGGATGGGACTGGGTGTGGCCGCCGCCAGCAAACACACAGGAAGTGACTCGCCCAAGAGCTGGTGAGGAGGAATGGAATGTGTGGGAGCTCTGGCTGAGGCTGGCCTGGCTTGGCCCCGGGACTCGCTGTGTGGCCCTGAACAACTCACGGCCTCCTCTATCAGCGGGACCGAAGACGGCTTTATGCCACTGCTGTGACACAGCCCAGTGCCTGGCACACGGCACGGGTTTAATGCAAGTCAGATCCCTTCCTCTTATCAGTAAGGTGGCCCAACACTGAGCATGGTTGTTCCCCCAGGAAGCCAACAGCCTCTGGTCAAGACGATCCTAGTTTCCACTGCCTAAAATGTACAGGTGCCGAGAAACAGTGAGGTGCCCATGGGAACCACAACTTGAAGAACCATCTGAAGGAGACCTAGACCCAGAAGGAGATGAAGGTCATGGGCCCTCACACTCTGACAGCGGGAATGCACCACGGGGCAGCCACTCTGGAAAATGCCACGCCAGTGTCTTATAGAGTGAAATGCGCACTGACTCTCTGACCCAAAAGAAATGAAGACTTAGCTCAAACAAAAACCTGTTTGCAAATGTTTATAGCAGCTTGATTTTTAGTTGCTAAAAAGGTGTAACAACTTACATGCCAACTGGCAAAATGGATAAACAGAGACGCGTCCATAAAAAGAAACACCACTCAGCAAGAGGAGGGAATGAACCTCCGGTACCCGTAACAGCATGAATGTATCTCAAATGCATTAAGTTAAGAAAGAAGCAGATCGGTGCTTGCCAGAATCTCGGGGCGGGAGGAGGGATGGGGGCATGTGGGACTCTCCTGGAATAATAAAACTATTCTCTCTCTGGACACAATGATGGTTAGATGGCTGGACACGTGTGTTAAAACTCATCAAATTGTGCACCGAGAAGTGATGACTTTTTGTACATAAATTGTATCTTAATAAACTGACCCATAGGAACGTTGTTTAAAAATCCAACATTGGGGCACCTGAGTGGCCCAGTCGGTTGAGCGTCCGACTCTTCATTTTGGCTCAGGTCATGAACTCAAGGTTCATGAGACTGAGCCCCATGTCAGGCTCTATGCTGACAGTGTGGAGTCTGGTTGGGATTCTCTCTTTCTTTCCCTCTCTGCCCCTCCCCTGCTTGTGCACTCAAATGCACTCTTTCTCAAAATAAATAAATTGATACTGTAAAAAAAGCTAAAAAAAGAAAAAAAAACTGGGGCGCCTGGGTAGCTCAGTCAGTTAAGCATCCGACTCCTGATTTCAGCTCAGGTCATGATCTCACGGTTGTGAGCCCCGCGTCAGGCTCCACGCTGGAGCCTGCTTAAGACTTCCCGTCTCTCCCTCTACCCCACCCCTGTGTGTGTGTGTCTCTCTCTCTCAAAAAAAGAAATCCAAAAAATTTTAAAATAAAATTTGCTGATAATTAAAATGATTCAACTGCGAGTTTTTTAAATGGGGAAAAACACTAGACACTAACTTCCCTAAGAAGTATAATACTAACTATGTGTAAAAATCACAGGCAGAGTAAACACACTTACTAACAGAGTGTCCAGCCACCATGGGGCTGCATTTTCTTTCCGTTTTTCTCTATTTTACAGATTTTTGTAGTGAGCACGTGATCTTTATTAACGAAACAACAACAGAAATGGACCAGTGGTCAGCATAGCAGGTGTCTGTGGGTGCTTCCGTACTTTTCCCCTGACCAGAGTCGACGAGGAGAAACGCGGAGAGGTAAGACAGTTCTTCCCTCAGGTGAATCCAGAACAGAATCTTAAAAACTACTGGAAATCTGCCATCGTATCAGTTTCCAGAGTGGAATTCCATTTACAGAAAGATCCTTCGGGGTGTTATACAAACGTTTTTATGCTCCAAGGGGACCGGTGAAGGGGCAGTTTCCCTCCCCGAGAAGGCAGGGCTCCCTGGGCGGCTGACGGGGAGCCGGGGAGGGCCGCCATGAGGAACGGGGACCGGGCAGCGCACAGCTCAGGGCCACACAGAGGCCGTCAGCCACATTTTCAATGAGGAACTAAAAAGCTCCTTGGCTGGACTTCCCGAACCTGGATGCTCAGCAGATGCAGACTGAGTTAGATCTAAGAAGATCCTGAATTTTCCACACGGTAACCTTAGGGGCCTAAGTACAAGAGGTTCAACAGATTAGTCAAGACCCCAGTGAAACTGCTGGTTCCTGGTAAACATTTAAAGGTCTAATGTGTTGTGTTTTAAATGTAAGGAGGAAATGGGGCGCCTGGGTGGCTCAATAGGTTAAGCGTCCGACTTTGGCTCAGGTCATGATCTCATGGCTTGTGAGTTCAAGCCTCGTGTCGGGCTCTGCACTGAGAGCTCAGAGCCAGGAGCCTGCTTTGGATTCTGCGTCTCCCTCTCTCTCTCTGCCCTTGCATGTTCATGCTCTGTCTCTCTCTCTCTCTGTTTCTCTCTCAAAAACAAGTAAAACATTAAAAAAATAATAAATGTAAGGAAGAAAAAGACTTGTAGCAGCCTATCATCTGACGAAAAAACCCTGAGGAACAGTGTCTCTGGGCACTCCTCCATCGCCCGCAGGACCCGACGGAACCTGTCAGTATTTTGAGGATGGCCAGTCTGGTCAGAGTCAGGACAGTGGGACACTATTCACTTATCTGCGAGAACAAGTATGCCATGGAAACGCATCCATCAACCTGTCTGGAGAACATTCCCCAGGGATACTTTATTCCAGCACAGACAGCACGCGGAATTGGCTTCCTTTATGTACCAGCAGACAGCGTACCTTGAGTTCTTCCGAGGAAAAACAGAGAGCACTACCCATCTACACTAATCATAAAACATCTAAAAGGAGGGACTTACATCATGTGTTTGTGTCCTGCAAACAGGAGGTAAACAACACTTAAGAGGAGAGTATCTGCGAAGTACAGAGTTCGTACCTAAGAAGCTCGAAGCGAGAACAGTTGCCTGGATCCCATGACTTCATCACAAGAAAGTCACAGCAGGCGACGGAGTCTGGCCTTCACCAGCCCCCAGGAATGCTCCTCTCTGTAAAGAATCCTCTGCTTCCTCTCAAGTCTGGACAGATTTCGGGGTGCCTGGGGGGCTCAGTCGGTAAAGCGTTCAGCTCTTGATTTTGGCTCCCGTCATGATCTCACAGTTCGTGAGTTCAAGCCCTGTGTCGGGCTCTGCACTGACAGTGTAGAGCCTGCTTGGGATTCCTTCTCTCTCTGCCCCCTCCCCTGCTCATTCTCTCTCTCTCTCTGCCTCAAGATAACGAAACTTAAAAAAAAGTTTGGGTAGATTTCACATACTGCAGAGTGGTCTGATGTGTGAGCCCTGCCCACAGCCCCCAATACCTGCTGTATTTCACTTTGCAACTTTGTAATTCTTTCAAATTTGAAATAACGGTATCTGTACTTTACAAGCTGTTTACAGGAAATAGAGAGTCAAGGATGCTCCTGGCACAATGCCTGGTACATGATAAATAAACAGTCATTTCTTTTGCAATTTAAGTAATTTTGTTAGCGGGGAAGGGGTCCAGTGAACTCTCAGCTTAGCTTACGTATGAAAACCTGTAACTGAGACAGAAGACAATTTGTGTGGGACTTACTGAGTACTGATGGCCCCAGGACCACGACAGTACACAACACTCTATGGTCCTGCTATTTGCGACTTCCTCCTTCAAAAACAGAAACCTCCCTCACAGGCGGAACGCTGTCTCTTCCACCCTTTCCGTGCCTTTGCTGAGAGTGCGGGCGCCGGGCACACCTCTGCGGACTGCCTGGGGCCCCTGCAGACTCTCCCACCGGGAGGAGGGCCAGAACCTGTCCGGGCAGGACGGACGCCCCCGGGGGCTGCACTGAAGCGTCCCACCCGGTAGCTGTCACACCCCACCCAGGTTTTCACGGCTCGTGAGGCCCTCTGAACCTCTGAGAGCTTAGCACAGACTCGACAGGGGCTCAGACCTTTGTATTCCCCCTCCGTGCAGGCCCTCAAGTCGCCGAGCAAGGGAAGTCAGCTGACTCCACAGGTTCGGGGCCTGGCATCTGGGCCTGCACCCTGCCGACAAGGTGAGCGCCACGCGCTCACCACAAAGCAGCTGTGAATGACCCGGTCCGCCCCCAGCTTCGCGCCGCTGGAAGGTGTCGCTTGGTGAACGGTGCTCCAGAAGGCCTGGTTACCTCCAGTTCTCTGATTCGATTAAAAGCTGTCAGGATGTTTCTCTCTCTCTCTTTTAGCGGGACTGACGAAGAAATACAAAATCTATCATTTTTTTCTTCTTTAGCCCCAATTTTGAGGCAGTGACAGCTTTACTGTCAATGGGAGGAGAATAAAAACCTATTGATGACGGCATTACACATTTGAGACCCTGAACAGCTTGTAGAAAGTTTTCACTTCGCATGATTAAAGTTATAAAAAGGAGCTAATCTATTCATACGGTCTATTGTTAGGTGTTCTAATGTTAATACCTTTAAGATTATGCTGAGATAGAAGAGGGGGGAACCGCCTGTCATCTTGTCCCTGAGAAGTAAGAGATAAGCTGAAAAATTCAGAAGAGAATGATGTCAGAAGGAAAAGAATACAAGAGGGGACCATGCCCCGCAGCATACTGGCCTTGATCTCTGAAAGTCGTGCCAACATTTACTATGAACGTTTGCTAAGCAGGGACAATGTGTCAGTGGTAAGATATCACAGGCGAGGACTAAGTATGGTATAAATTAAACACTTCTCCAATACTCAATTTAGAGATGGGAAGGGAGGCAAGTCAAGGAGAACCCAGGATTCAAGGAGGCAGCTAAAATGAACAATCTGATGGGGCGCCTGGGCAGCTCAGTTGGTTGGGCGTCCAACTTCGGCTCAGGTCATGATCTCACAGTCCGTGAGTTCAAGCCCCGCGTCGGGCTTTGTGCTGACATCTCAGAGCCTGGAGCCTGCTTTAGATTCTGTGTCTCCCTCTCTCTCTGCCCCTCCCTCGCTCACACTCTGTCTCTTTCTGTCTCTCAAAAAATAAACAAACACTAAAAAATTTTTTTAATAAAATAAAATAAACAATCTGGGCTTCAAACAGGACTTTAAGCTTTTAAAGTTAAACCTCAGCATAACATATAAAAACATATGCAACATTTTGGCTGCTTCCTTGATTTCATTAATATCAAGGAGATTCAGAAAACTCCCTGCGGTCAGATCAGGCCACATGAAAAAGGAGGAATTAATTTGAAACACGATGAATTCTTTAGCTTGCGCATGAATCAAGTTCCAGTGCTTTACCACTTTCCTTTGATTTGCCTGTTGGCTCTGCTGCCCGGAGCCCGCGGTGACCAGAGATAAAGGAGGAACGATCGGGGCTCGGTCAGTGGCCCTTCTACCCTCAGCCGAAAACATGTGACTGTGCTTGAAAGCCCTGGCTTTCCTGCAGGGCAGACGCAAGGGCTCCATGACCCTGGGCAAGTCACGTTAAACTTTAGTCCTCTGTCCTGTAAACTGGACCGTGATGACCTGGGCTGGGTCAGGGCACGCAGAGCCCCCCATGGCGTCTGGGTGGTGGAGAGAAGGTGGGATTCTGCTCCAGGCTGGCCTGGGCTAGAAGGCTCCCACCACAGCACCCAGCACATACTAGGCTCTCAACACAGGTCAGCCTCCTGTTCCCTTCGTTCCTTACGTAATTCTGCTTGTGAGGGGAATGTAGGCTGCCTGGCGTTTTGCTGGGAACGGTGAAAATTCTGCCACTGAAAATAACATGTGTGGGAGCAGGCCTCTGTGCAAATGGAAACGCACACTTAAAATACCGAGTCAACTCACACACATCAGCAAAGCCTCTAAACCGTGGAGGAGAGAGAGAGGATTACCAAGACGGACTGACCATCTTTAACTAAGCAGGCCCCTGCCAAGCCTTCCTCTATCAGGAGACAGGGCTTTTTAGGGATTCCTCAAATGAAATTAAATGGATCCTAAAAGCGGCTGGTCCTGTGGAACACTACAGCAGCCCCCTCACGTGAGGGGGATACATTCCAAAACCGCCAGAGGATGCCTGAAACCTCTCTCTACACCACGTGATTTCCCGTACATACATATCTGGGGTAAAGTTCAGTTTATAAGCTAGGCCCAGTAAGAGACTGACAATGGCTAAAAACAAATGAGAACAGTCAGAACAATGTACTGTACCGAAAGTTCTATGAACTAGTCTCTCTCTTAAAATATCTTATTCATTCTTCCTGTGATGACGTGAGATGATCAAATGCCCTTGTGATGAGACAGAAGTGAGCTGAATGACACAGGCACTGGGAATGACACAGGCCTAGCATTAGGCCACCGTTGACCTTCTAACGGTACATCTGACCTTTTGACGCGGATCATGTGCTTCTGGATCTCAGTGGACGGTGGGTCAGTGAAGTCACGGAAAGCGAGTCCTGGCTAAGGGGAGACTACTGTACACGGGCTTTGCCACCGGCCGAAGCCCTGCTATCATTCCTCCCCGCAAATGGGAGTTTCTAGAGCGTTAAAGAGAACATAACTCCAGGACTTCAGTAAGATCTTATACAAACCTGCTGGCAAAATGTCCTTCTTCATCCTTTTTAATTTCTTGGCCTTTTTCCTTCCCTCGGAGAGGGATTCTGCACAGGACTCAGTCTGCTCGAGCTCAGTGTCAGAAATCTCGCCCGACATTCTGGCCTCCAGGTCAGCTTCTGTTGGGCTGGGGCTCAAATTTCTCTTTCCTACTGTGCTGGTCACGGTAAGACTGAAAGGCAAACAGGGGGGCGACGTGAAAGGTGTGGACATTAGCAGGAAGACGAGCCCATAACACGTCTGAATACTCTTAAGTCCGTTCCCGCTTAACCAGCCGTCAGCAACACGGGCAGCTACCACCGGTAAGTGCAAGTTAAAGACCTTAGTACAAACTGAAGTCCAAAGGTTTCCCCATGACAAGCCTATTCAGAAGCAGGTGCTACGTCATGCTTGTGTGCGTGCAGACACGCATCTACGCTGTTCTGGGTGCTTCGAAGAATGAAGTTTTAAAGAAAGTTCCGGGTCTCTGTTTGGTAGGAGAAGAGCAGGAAAGAAGAGTAGAGCTGCGATAACAAAATAATAGTCCTGGTGGCAGGAAATGGGAAGACAGCACCGTTACCTGCGTGACTGCCTCACGGACACTCGGGACAACAGAGGGATTCTCGAGGGTGTTGCTGTCACGCTCTGTCATCTGCATACGCTTACAGGGCAGGGCCCACCTTCACAGAGTTCTCTTCTATTCCAAACCAGTGACTTGTCAAATTTATAATTAAACCTGGCTTCACTTTTAAAGCTTTATAGGATGTGACATGTTGAATTAAATCAAGTTACATGTCCTGATTTCTCCTTGAGGAAATATGTTCCCTGAAATGTAACTTGATAAAAACAGAGACCACATGGCCGACGTGAGTCCTGTCTCCCTCTAAATGGGGCTTATAAATAGATTTTTTTTTATTATATCCCCCAAGTTAGGAGAAACATTTAAAAATCAAGTCATTCCACTTGAGGGAGGCCATTCGAGAACAGAGAGGGGGCGGGAAAGCAGAGAGAGAACGTGTACATACCCCTATTTAAGCCTTTTCTAGGAAGTGAAATACTTAAAACACTGCATATAAATACAACTCTGGCTGCCCGATTATTCTAGACCCTCCGTGTTACTCCTGCACTCACATCTGGTCTGTACTTTACACTTGTTCGCTCCTGGGAAGGAGGAGAGGAATAAACTGCTTCCCTGGTGGTTCTTCGAATCCACAAGAGGCAGAACGGAGCTCAGAGCACGTGGCTTCTGAGGACCAGCTGGGCCCCCATACACCTGTCCTCTTTTTACATACATTAGATGCACTTTTCCAAAACACCTCTTTTATTGAAGGGATAGTAAGGGGGGATTCCAATGGTAATATTTTGGGAGGTTATTAAAACTTCATGCTAAAGTTTACTGTTTAAAACCTGGTAATACCTTGGGGCGCCTGGGTGGATCAGTCGGTTAAACGACCACTTCCTGATTTTGGCTCAGGTCACGATCTCCTGGTTTGTGAGTTGGCGCCCTGTGTCGGGTTCTGTGCTGACAGCTCAGAGCTTGGAGCCTGCTTTGGATTCTGTGTCTCCCTCTCTCTCTCTGCCCCTCCCCTGCTCTATCTCTCTCTTTCAAAAATAAATCAATCAAGTTTTCTTAAAGACAAAAATAATTTTGGATGGTTTCTGAACATTCAGAAAATTTAAAAAGTGTTAAAAAAAAAAAACAATAAGGGAAAGAAGCCTAAAAATTCCTCTATACTGTAAATCCTGGAACCTGGTAGCCTCTGAGATGTAAATGTTTAATGAAAACTCAGCTGGGACTTCGAGAAATTCAAAGTCTAGAAAGAGCCCCAACTGCATATAGAAATCTATAGTATGATAAAGGTGGTATCTCAAATTACTGGGGCAAAGATGAACATTTAAACACTTTTCCGGTGGAAAAGGATACATCAGACCCATTCTTCCCTTGGTACAAAAGAATAAACACCAAATAGATGAGATATCTAAGTGTAAAAAATGATATCTAGGGGCACCTGGGTGGCTAAGTCGGTTGAGCGTCTGACTTTTTTTATGTTATTTTTGAGAGAGAGACAAAGAGAGAGACAGAGTACAAGCAGGGGAGGGGCAGACAGAGAGTGAGACACTGAATCCGAAGCAGGCTCCTGGCTCTTGGCTGTCAGCACAGAGCCTGCTATGGGGCTTGAAAGCACGAGCGGTGAGATCATGACCTAAGCCTAAGTCGGAAGCTTACATTACGGAGCCACCCAGGTGCCCTGAGCATTCAATTTTTGATTTTGGCTCAGTTCATGATCCCAGGGTCATGGGATCAAGCCCTGCATCAGGCTCTGCACTAAGCATGGAGCCTACTTGATTCTCTCTCTTTCTGTTATTTCCCTCTTTGCCTCTCTCCCCTGCCTGTTCTCTCTCTCTCTCGTTAAAAAAAAACCTATCTAGTACTACAATAAAACATGGGCAAGCAGGGAGGGGGCAGAGAGAGAGAGAGAGAGACACAGAATCGGAAGCAGGCTCCAGACTCCAAGCTGTCAGCACACAGCCCAATGAGGGCTCGAACCCACGAGCCCTGAGATCATGACCTGAGCCGAAGTTGAATGCTTACTTAACTGACTGAACCCCCCAGGCGCCCCACTACAGCTTCATTTCTAATTACAAAATACTGCCTAAATGTTGAAGCATAGGAAATTGGTTAAGTAAACTGTGTACATATCATCAATGAAATTCTGAGCAGCTGTAAGATAGAATGAAGATCTCAGAGAACCAATAGTGAAGGATTTCTAGTAAGGAAGATGAAAAAGCACAGAAGAGTAATTTATGAACCCAGTATTCCCCATCTTGAGTGGGGTGCGGGGAAGAACTCAAATCCTGAGCTCTTAAGTTTTGTGTCTTCTGTTGTTAAGTGAGTGAAACAATTCTGAAAATACTTAGATGTGTTACAGAACTGAACAAATTAGCAAATGCGCTGATGTTGATGGAAGCCAGACATACAAATACTAGAATGGGGGAAGACAAGGAAGAGGCCTGTGGGGATGGAGTAGAATGATTTTAAAAAAGTATGTGTACATGTGTGCATCCACACGTGTATGCGTGTGTGTGAACCACTATGTGGGTACGCATGTGTGTAGAGCCATGCACTATCCACTGAAAGGACCTAGGAGCAAAGAAACACCAGGAGCAAGGAGCACATCTAGTGTCCGTATCTTAATTTCTAATACCATAACCTGAACAAAACCAGGGCTTCTCGAAGGACTGGCCGATTCCACACATGGCCTGAAGGAGGCACAGAAGGAGCCTGGAACATCGTGTAATATTACCATGAAGGAGGAAACTGCTCAAGAAATGATGCAGCATGTATGTCACGGAGACATAAGGTCCAGCCAGAGAGGGTTTTCACTGCACCAAAATAATTCAGAGGCAATAACAAATTCTAAACTATTGAAAAAATATAAATCCATGGATTTACAGAATACATAATACAGGGCGGGGGGAGGAAGAAGGGAGAGCTCTTCTAGTTGAGCAGGAACTATGAAATGGTGACGGAGGAAGCCAAATGGAGTTGGCGGGTCACCCTTTTGCAACCATCACATGAAGGATGGTTGAGACCAATATCATCAGTAGGTGCTACAACTGGGGAGATTTTTTAAAATTATTTTTTATTTTTTTGAAGTTTATTTATTTTGAGAAAGAGCAAGAGCAAGCAGTGGAAGGAGGGAGGGAAGGAGGGAGGGAGAGAGAGGGAGAAGATCCCAACCCAAGAAGGCTTCACGCTGTCAGCACAGAGCGTGGGGCTCAAACTCACAAACCCTGAGATCATGACCTGAGCCAACAACAAGAGTTGGATGCTTAACCAACTGAACCATCCTGGTGCCCCATCTGGGGAGATGTTTTGATGAAGAGTGGGATACCTTCAAGGTCTGAAAGTATCTTCCCACACAGTGACACCCTCACAAGGGCACACCTAGGCACTCTTCTGGTCAGGACTGTGTAACTGAAATGTAACCATGATGAAATGTCAGACAAACCCAAATGGAAACCATTTTACTGAAAAAGAGTGCTGAGGGGAGGAGCTGGTGTTCTTCAACAGTGTCGCTGTTATAAAAGAGACGAAAGAGACACGAAAAGTAGATGTAAGGCATTATCACTGCCTGGGTGTTATAACGGAGTGGGGAAAGTGATCTAGATAATGCTAGATCAAGTAATAACACTGAGATATGAACAGTAGATTCAAGTATTCTATCAATGTTCAATTACTGCGGTTGGTAACTGTACTAAAGGTATGTAAGAAAATATCCTTATTTAATGGATTTAGGGATAAAGCACCTTGATGTATTTAACTTCCTTTCAGATAGTTCAGAAAAAAAATAAGTGTGTTGGGTGGTGGGGGGGGAAGGGAGGGAGGGAATGGAGAGAAAAGGGAGAGAGGGAGGGAGAGAGAGTATGACGTAGAGTGCGCGGGTATACAGGCGGGGGGAGGCAGGAAGAGACAGCAGATGCATACAACACCAAAAATAAATGAAACAAAGTGTTAACAACAGAAAGGATTTCCATAAAGTTTTCCAATTAATTTACAACATATTTCTTGGTTCCTAATTTGTGGTTTCTGCTCTCAAATAAGCATCCTTTTGTTCCGAGGGAGGTCTGTTGTTTATTGGACATCCTGCCTGCAAAAGCCCTCGGATATGTGTGAAATGAATACATTTCGTATGTTTAAAAATGTAAGCGAATGTCATATCCACACCAACATAAAATTTTCTTAGCTATCATTCTGTTAATAAAAATAAAAGCTGTGACTCTATCCCATGTAATTTAACGAAAGCAGTTTTGGATCAAAACCAGTTTTTATTAGACATAGAAAGAGAGATATATAAAGTGTCTTTAGATTCATTATTATTTATATAGTTTTAAGGTGTGATGGTGTGTGTGTGTGTGTGTGTGCGTGCGTGCGAGCGTGGGTGTATATACATATGGGCACTCAATACATGCATAGCTGATAAGATATTCCTTTGCAGATTGATTTTATTTTGTGTTTTTGGATCATGGTAAGGGTCCTCTTCAATCCCCACCTCCCTTTCCCCCATCCCTCACCCATCTCCTCTCTGGTTACCATCCATTTGTTCTCCACTATTAAGAGTCTGTTTCTTGGTTTCTCTCTCTCTCTTCCACAAATGGATTTTAAAGGTCAAAGGTCAGAATGAAAATCAGGCAAAACAACTTTCCATTAGTCTGAGTTCATTTTGCAAGCGGAATTATTAATACACAACGTGAGCTACTTCGTAATGAATATGAAATGCACATTTAAGTCCAGTGAAGAAGTGGTAATTAATTAAAAATAAAATGTTAGAGGCCCAACTTGGTATGTCAAAACTGAACTTTAAACCTTGATTAGAATTTATAAGGGGGACGCAAATGATAAGGCATCCTGGTCACAATGACTATCAGGTCAAACTCAGAATTTTGCCACAAGTTAAGGTATTGACAATGAAGCGATTACAACAAATTCTTTTAGGGTGACTCCATTAATTTCTTCCTTTTGGTAGAACAAAATGTTTGCTAATGGATTATATTTACAGCTCCTACAAATACCTTTATCTGCGAAAGCACAAAACTCTGGCTGCCCCATGAAATCTTTCCCCTTTAGTTTAAATGAGGGTATTATGTACATGCAATGAAATTCACTCGTTTTAGGTGGACAGTCTGGTTAATTTTTGGAATTGTGTACAACCACATAAGCATAAAAACAATAAAAGGAGAACAGTTCCCTTTCTCTAAAAAGATGCCTTGTGCCACTCTGCACTGAATCTCTGATCTGCCCGCAATCCTATAGTTTCGCCTTTTCTAGGAGTTCGCATAAATGAAATCATACAGTCTTCAGTCCTTTGTGTTTGACTCTTTCCCTTAACATAATACCCTGAGAACCAAAGTATTATATTCCTTCTATTACTCAGTACTATTTCATAGTATGGCCATTCCATGGTTCATTTATTCATGTACCAGCTGATGGACATCGGGCTACCTCTGATATTTTGCTGTTATAAATAATAATACTATGAACATTTGTGGAAAGGCTTTTTCTGAGTTTTTTTCTTTCAGTCATAGTAAAATACACACAACATAAAACTTACCACGTTAACCACTTTAAGTGTACAGTTCAGTGCTATTAAGTACATTTACAATGTTACCACCGTCCATTTCCAGAACTCTTCTCAGCTGGCAAAGCTAAAACTCTGTACCCATTAAATACTCCCTCTCTGTTCTCCCTTCTTCCCAACCCCAGGCAACCACCATTCTTTCTACCCCTTTGAGTCTGACTACTCTGACAGGTACGTCATGTAAGTGGATTCATGCAGTATTTGTCTTTTTGCGACTGGCTTATTTCACTTAGCACAGTGCCCAGCAAGGTTCATCCATGTTGTAGCCGGTGTTAGTACATCTTTTCTTTTTAAGGATAAATACTATTCCATCATGTGCTGTCAATGGACAGTGACTATTATCCACTGGGACAATGGGATGCTTCCCAATGGAAGCAATGCGATGCTTCCATATTTTAGCTGTGAAAAATACTAATTTGAACAAGGGTGTACAAATATATCCTTAACTTTAAGACCTTGTCTTCATTTGGAATTGTTAGATCATACGCTATGTTTGTTTTTAGTTTTGAAGGAACCATCATACTGTTTTCACAGCAACATTCCCACAAGCAGTACATAAGCCTCCAAATTCTCCACATCCTCATTAACACTTGTTCTTCTCTGGGTTTTTGTTTTGTTTTTGTTTTTTGATGGTAGATGCTAGCAATCCTAATGGGTATAAGGTGGTATCTCAATGTGGTTTTCATTTACATTTCCCTCATGACCCTATCTAACTTTAGCCACCTCCCAAAGGCCCCGTCTCCTAATACCATCACAGTGGAGGTTAGGGATTCAACACATGAACTTGGGTGCAGGTGCCACAGTTCAGACTAATAGCACAAGGTCACTAACACTTTTTTCCATCTTTTCTTCTAGAAGTGTTATAGTTTTAATTCATAAATTTAGGTCTATGAGCATTTCAAGTTAACCATGTATATGGTGTGATTTAAGAGAAGTTCAGTTTTTGCACAGCACTGTACAACTGTTTCACAACTATTTGTTGACACACCTAACTCTGCCTCCTGGATTATCAGCACCTTTGACAGGAATGTGAAATTGTTCCAAGTTCCTGACAGCTATTAATCTTCAGAACTGGAGAACAAGAAATCAGCATTCCTGAATAATAAATTATTCTATACTTTTAATAGTACTTTACTACGTGTTTTTAAATAATAATGAGTTACAATCATAAAAAAATGAATCCTTTTTCTTTGACAGGGTTATATTTAAAATTTCAGAGGTTAGTTCAGTAAAGTAAGATATAATAATAAATGTATGGTTATTATTATTATTACAAAACATATACAATGACAAAATTATGTATTTCAATAACATGTAAAAATAATCTCTACATGATATAGATATTGGTTGACAGAAAACATTAGAAGGATAAAACTGAATGGATGCCCAATAAACGTCATTTAAAAACTACAAAATGGGGTGACCGGGTGGCTATCGGTTGGGTGTCTGACTTCATCTCAGGTCATGATCTTGCGGTCTGGTCCATGGGTTCGAGCCCCACGTCGGGCTCTGTGCTGACAGCTCAGAACCTGGAGCCTGCTTCAGATTCTGCATCTCCTTCTCTCTCTGCCCCTCCCCCACTTGGATTCTGTCTCTGTCTGTCTCTCAAATGCAAATAAACATTAAAAAAGTTAAAAATAATAAAAACTAAAAAGGTGACAAATATTTAAAAGTTATTCTTAAGTAAGATTTTTAAATACACAACTATTAACTGCTAATATTTGTCATATGACAAATATTCCAGATGTAGAAAAGTTTCTTTCACGTTGCACTGAAGTTGGTCAAACTGTTCTGAGTGTGTCCAAAGCAAATACAAGTTGGGTGTTAAGACCACATAGTGCTTTGTATAAGCTCATTTCCTCTTTGAGGGATGAAAATATTTTGTCTGCTTGCCTTGATGTTAGTTTTGATACTGCTTGGCCTAATTCTGCTTTTAGATGGGCTGATTTCACATCAAAGTATTTCACAATGCTATTTACATCTTGCCTCTGCATTTCTTCCATAAAAGTAATTACAAAGAACTGCAGCCTTACAGCAAATATTCAAACACTAAAACGCCGCTGGATTCTATTAAGATAACATAACATCTGGGTATCCTGGCAAGGTTAATAGCACTATTACACAGAAACATATTTCAGAACTGCCAATTTAAAGACTGCTTCCAAAACTTACTATTTCTTGGAACAAGGTTCACTGGATTTTTATAAAGTGTAGTGATGTGAGTAAACTCATTAATATGTTTTTATTTATAAAAATGACTCACTATTAGCAGCAGCCAGGGCTACGAGCATACACTTCAACATGGCGGCAGTGACAAATGGGAATGGCGGATCTGATCATAGCCCCTTCTGTTTCATATGGTCCTGTGCTAGTTTCCAAAATGTTGACCTTAACCTTTGACACTGATTCCACTCTTGTGTTCTATGTCATGTCAGTAGATTCCTTTGAATTAGTAATACCTATGTTGACGATTAAACAGATTTTCTTCCTTTATCCTGATTCGCTGACTGATTTTTCTCACGATTTGGAGCAACATGAAATGTCCCTAAAGGGGCGCCTGGTTGGCACAGTTGGTTGAACATCTAACTCTTTATTTCATCTCAAGTCATGATCCCCCAGTTATAGGACTGAGCCCCAGATTGGGCTCTGTGCTCAGTGTGGAGCCTGCTTAAGACTCTGACTCTCTCTCTCTCTCTCTCTCTCCTCCCTCTCCCTCTCCCCCACTTGTGTGCACTCTCTCTCTAAAATAAAATTTAAATTAAAAAAAACAAACAAACTAGAAATGTCAGGAAGGGATTCCTGCATGGAAACGCTGCTAGAAATCAACAGGCCATAAATGTGTGGTTGTTTTCTGGACACTCTATTCTGTTTCACAATCTATTCGGCGTTCATGTGCCGGCACCACCTGGTTATGCCACCTGTAGCTTTATAGGATTATAGGAAGTCTTAAAGACAGAGGCTAAGTCCTCCAGTTGGCTGGGAGGTTCATGCTGCTGGATAAAATAGCCATTTTTCATTTTAAAGGGATCCTCAGTTTACAAAATTCTCTCGTTTGATGCCTGGAGATGAGCATTTTAGGCTGGACGTGTGTTTTTATTCCCATTTGGCAGGCAAGAAACCTCACTCAGATAAGCGACTCCCCCCGCCCCCCGCCATCAGGTGCGTCTGAGGCCGTCCTCCGGGACCAGGAGGGCTCTGCGAACAGCTCCGCTGCCTCCCCCTCTGCCCAGCCCCGTGTTCCCAGGGCCAGGTCTCCTTCCGCAGGTCTCATGTGGAAAAAGAGCCCCTCAGAAAAGCTCCCCTTGGCACCCTGTGGAGCCTGAGCAGCCCCTCCCCCCAAAGACTCATCTCTGTCTGTGCTTCTTATTTACTTCTTTCTTTGTTTATTCTCTCTCTGCCACTACAAGGGAAGTTCAGTGAGAACAGGGTCCCGCAAGCCTTGATGACCGGGGGTTTCTCAGGACCTGGCTCAGGGCCCGCATCAGCCCTCTGTAGCTGAGGTGTGCTGAAGGCAGGGAATAAGTGAGGCAAGTGAATGCTTCCTCTCCAAGAGCAGTAAGGCAAGGGACAAAGAGCAAATTGCTTATTTCATCCCCAGTTATGTATGATATTAACAGGTTTACATTCTGGTATACAGTCAACTTGCCTCATCTGTCTGGATAAAAACACATTCCCAATGAGATACAGCTAAGGGAAAGAAGCGATCTCCCTCGGAGCAAACCACCTCACAGAGCAAAATGAACTGGAAAAATCTGGGGACGTGGAAGCTAGAAAATGCATTTTTGTTGTTTTCACAAATTCTCAGCTGAATTCGAATTCCGTGAGCATGAGTGTTTCCGTGTTTGTGGGCACCATCCGGGTGGACAGGGAGGGTGTTTACTAGCCTATGCTCCATTCAGAAGGCAAGCTCTTGGAGGTGGCTGATGAGCTGTCATGCTCATTTCTAACAAAGAATCTGAGTTTGAAAAGCAAAATTAAAATCAAATAAGGTATATCTGTATGCTAGCTATGCAGGATTAAGGGGTATCTTTAATGGAATGGGAAAAGCATTATTCCCCCTCATCTAGGGGAAACAGGGAAAAGAAAGAGAATATATGAACATATTGTGTGAGTGTGTGGCTCAGTCCTGGGTAAAAAGTTTATATTTAAATATGAGACTGGCCTAAATAAGAAAAAACTTGGTTCTGGTTGCAAAGAATCAATGGCATTCAACCTGGTTTGAATTTGGCTAAATAATCCCGTACTGCTAACTCACTTTAATTCAACATAGAAAAAAATTAACTGATGATAAACATGAGAGAAATGAACAATTCCTAGACAAGGAATTTATACTCAGCACATAATTAGTCGAAGTTAAGTTCCTAACGAACATGTGAATATTCAGACGGTGGGATGAAATTTACTTTTGCACGAAAATTTACTTTTGTCTCTGATGAACAGAATTACTAATCAAATCAGTAATGTGAGCAAATCAAAACAAAACAAAACAACTCCTCCAAACCAAAAGTCCAACTATTTCAGAAAATAAACTGCTTTTAAAAAATTTCCAGGAAGTTAAACATGACGGGTTGGACACACATGTTTATCTGTAGAGAGATATAAATAACCTGACCAAGGCACAGAGAACAGGAGAGGCAGCATCAGAGGACAGGATGTCAGCTCACTTTGGAGACACTCTTTGCAGACGACAAGTGGGAAGAAGAGTGCCAAAGAACTCTGCACAGAGGAGGAAACAGAAGTCTAAGTGTTGTATAAAAAGCTGATTCAGTCAACAGAGCCCTGCGAAATCTCAGCAAATAGCAGGCGCCAGATTCCTAAAACAAGTAGGTGACAGGACAGGGCTGTGTCAACAGGAGGAAAGGCCATACTAGGATCCCCACCCCCGTCCCGGGGAAGCCAGGGACCAGCACTGGCCCAGGCCAACAGGACCTGCACAGGGGGTTTGCTTTCTAGAGGCCAACGACCCTCTCCCAGAGGCACTAAGTCCAGCAGTGCAGAGTGGGGCTGAGGAGGGCAGTGAGGACTGACATACGGGGGAGGTAGCATCCCCCACGTACTGAGAAGAGAGGCCTCCAGCTCCCTCCTGCCGATCAGTACGCGGAGCACTAGCCATCAGCTCACTTCCCTCAAGGTGCAAATCAGAAAATCAAAGTCTAAAAATACCTGAATCCTTACAGCTAATACCACAATGTTGAAGGCTTTTGTCCTAAGATCGGGAATAAGACACAGATGCTGGCTCTAACTGTTTCTACTTAACAGTGTGCTAGAGGCCCTGGCCAGTGCAAGACAAAAGAAAGAGATAAAATTTATACATGGGGCGCCTGGGTGGCTCAGTCAGTTGAGTGTCCAACTTCGGCTCAGATCACGATCTTGTGGTTGGTGAGTTCGAGCCCCACATCAGGCTCTGTGAGGACAGCTCAGAGCCTGGAGCCTGCTTCAAATTCTGTGTCTTCCTCTCTCTCTGCCCCTCCCCTGCTCACGCTCTGTTCTGTCTCTCAAAAAAATAAAACATTAAAAAATTAAAAAAAAAAAAAGAAACAAAACTTAACATGGTCCATTGGGCAGGGAGAAATACAGTTGCTTTTACATACAGATATGACTGTCTAAACAGAAAATACCAAATAGTCTATAAAAAGTTATTAGAACTAATAAGTGAATTTAGTGAGGTTCAAAGATAGTCAATACATACAAATCAATTGTATTTCTTTATATTAGAAATGAGTAACTGGAAACAGAACTTGAGAATATATGACTTAACAACAGCATCAAAAAGCAAAATACTTAGGTACAACTCTAATAAAACATTTGTAAAATCTGTTTGGTGAAAACTGTAATAAACTGATGAGAAAAATCAAAGAAAACCTCAACAGGTGAAAAGATATACCATGTTCATGAGTCAGAAGACTCAATACAGTTAAGATGTTAATTCTCTCTAAAATGATCTATAGATGCAACATAACCCCAATCAGAGTCCTAGCAAACTTTTTTTTAAGCTTATCATTTTTTTTGAGAGAGAGAGAGAGAAAGAGAGAGAGAGAGAGAGAGAGCGAGCATGTGGGGTAGGGACAGAGATCAAAGGAGAGAGAGAATACCAAGCAGGCTCCACACTATCAGTGCAGAACCTGACGTGGGGCTCGAACTCATGAACTATGAGATCATGATGTGAGCTGAAGTCAAGAGTTGGATACTCAACCAAATAAGTCACCCAGGCGCCCCACCTAGGAGGGTTCTAGTGGAAATCAACAAATGACCTTACACGTTATGTGGAAAAGTGAAGAACAGGATGAAGGATTTACTATCTGACTTTAAGACTCTATAGACGCCTTTTGACAAAGAAGCCAGAGTAACTCAACATAGAAAGGACAGTCTTTTCAAAAAATGGCACCAAAACAAATGGACATCTATGTGCAAAAAATGAACTGTACCCATGTCTTACACCATACAGAAAAATCCACTTGAAAGAGATCACGTACCTAAACATAAAACAAAAACCTATAAAATTTACAGAAAAATAATAAGAAAATCTTTCTGACTCTAGTTTAGGTGACAATTTCTTAAATACATCACGGAAAAAACAGGCCATAAAGAAAATCAGAAGCTGCAGGGAAAATACATGTAATTGCAAAGCCAGCTTCTCACTTCATCACTGCACAGAGAAGACATGCCAATAAGATCAGCCTCCACACCCACAGCTTCATATTCCTTTTTAGTTTATTCTTAAATAAACCCAAAACAGTCAGATATCTGAAGAAAACCTTTAACATAAGAGACCAAACCTAAAGTGGAGCAGCATACACAGAGAATCAGGGACAGTGCAGGGAGCTGGGAAAACTTTAAAAACTACAGGCAGTCTTTCCACATACCGTTAGGACCATAAAAATGACCTGACAAGCCCACCGCTTTCCTAAGCCAATGGATAAACAGAAAAACTAAGACATAGCAATGATCGCACTGCTTGAACAAAGTAAATATCAAAAGAAAAGAGTTGAGAGGGGCTGGCCCTCAGGGACAGGAGGAGAGCATCAGGGACAGCTACTTTTAATGATAACAGTTTTCTATTATTTGGCTTTAAAGAATAATGTTCATGTACTTCACTGAAAATATTCTGAAAGAAAAAAAACGTCAAGGACTTCACAAAGATGCACTTAACGTTGTGAAAAAGCTCTGTAACAGAAGTCAGTCATTACTTGTCTATGTTAAACGGGCCAGCCCAGCTCTGTTCCACCCACTGCTTTTGTGACTTCGAAGAGGACACTGCTTTTCGGAGCCTCCAGTTCTGTTCTCTAACCTCAGGGAGAGTGGACTAGATCACCTTCCAGTGTCTTCTTGCTCCATGAGTGTACGGTTTTATCAAGTAAAACTCCTGCTCACAGTTATAGGTGCGGCCGAATCTTTCAAAGATTGTATCTCATCTCTTCACAAATCCCTTACAATATAGACTAGTCTTCAGTCTACACTCCCATTCATCAGAGTAAGTGTGCTATCACAGTGTTCCACAGTTATGAGCATTTGCAAGTAGAAATGATCCTTAAGAAAGAAATTCAAAACCAATGACCCAAACAACAATGAAATTCAGAGCATTAGTATCTTATTCCTACATATTTTTTAAGACATCCCATTTCCTTGGAAATTATTTTCTTTTTTTCTTTTGATTTCTTAAAAAAAAATTATTTATCGAGAGAGAGAGAAAGTGAGAAAGAAAAAGAATCCCAAGAAGACTCTGTCCTGTTAGCACAGAGCCTGATGCCAGGCTTGAACTCATGACCATGAGATCATGACCTGAGCTGAAACCAAGAGTCGGATGCTTAACTGACAGAGCCACCCAAGTCCCCCAGTTTTTCTTATAAACTTACCAAATCCAACCAGAGAAGGAAAAACCCCATAATGTCAAGTGAGCATCAGGCTCAAATTTGGAGAATTTGTTCCACAAATGATGAAGAAGAACGCAGGCAGGTGGGACTGTCACATTCATGAAGGACCTAACTCTTCCTCCCTGCATGAGCACTCACCTTTCTCAGATGCCCACTACTGCCAAAATGATCTGAATTAATGGAGAGGGAGAAACCGGGGAGGATAGATTAAAAAGAGAGAGAGAGAGAAAGCACTACTGACCATATGGAGAATGCCACTCTAAATTCTTGTGTGGTTTCACAACAGCCATCAGGGAGGCATTCTGAATAGACATTCACATCACATATCTAATCAAATTAATGCTAAGATGACATCATCAGCACTACCAAACTGATCTGATGAACCAATATGGTATGAAGGCTTTACCAGGACGTGAGAGCATCATCTCCGCTCTCTCAGAACAGGGGACCTCCCAGAAGATGTTCTGACACTAGGAAGGCACACGTTCTTACATCTTGGTTTGGCTTTTGAAGACCTTTCTGGGGTAATTTGTGATGACAGCATGGTAGAAACAAATCCCTTCCAATAATGTAGAATCATTAATCTAAGATGCTGAGCTAATGTACCTCATGGTCTTCCCAAGAATTCCCTCTTTGTATTAAATCAAGACAGCTGACGTGACACTCAGAAAATGGTGGCCTGAACACTGATTACTGCAGCAGGAGACTAACTGGCTTTTATTTTCCCTTAGAACATTATGATGCAGCACATGAACAGTCTTCTGCGGAGCTGACAGTCCAAGGATCCAGTCAATCTACACCCACCTTCATACGGCTCCTTCAGTCTAAACAAGACAATAAAATAAAGTGGATTCCGGTATAATTATAAAAGAATGCCATTCCTTTCAGCCTTATCTTTAGCAAAGAAACTTCTCTTAGTATACTTTATATTTTTCAAAAGGGAAAAAAGCAGGGGCGCCTGAGGGGCTCAGTCAGTTAAGCAGCCGGTTCTTGATTTTTGGCTCAGGTCATGATCTCACGGGGGTGAGATCCAGCCCCACATTGGGCTCCGCCCCGGGCAAGGAGTCTGCTTAAGACTCTCTTTCCCTCTCCGACTGCCCTTCCCCTCCCACCCCTGCACACATACGCGTGCAAGTTCTCTCTCAAAAAAAAAAAGAAAAAAGGGGCAAAGCAGTCTTCGAGATGTCTCCCCAGTGGGACACTAGGTAGGCAGTTATGTTCCCAGAGTGTGAATCCGCTTGCCCAATCCTTTGTTTAAACCTTTCTCTGAGTGACCACATAGCATCCTATGTTAGGTGCTAGAATGCAGTATAAATACACAATAGTTTTTCCCCAAGGCGGGAATTCCCAAGGACCCCAGGTGGCCTGGCTGGCATCTCACACGGCACTTCTGGCAGCAGGGAAGGATCACAAATGGGTGTATGAGGAGGGAGCAGACATTCTGGAAGCAGCATCAATGGGATTGGGACGAGAGCGATGAGGGCCCGAATCCGGGTTCTACCCCTCACTGGTTTTGTGACTCCAGACAAATCCCCATACTTCGGCGAGTGTCTCAGTCTCCTCCACTGAGGAATAGGTTATTACGAGGATTAGAGAAGAAAATGAAACAAAACAGCCCAAGTTACAGTGCCTGGCACGTGGCAGACACCTGGACGACAGGGCCTCTGCCGTCCCCTCCCTGTCCTGTGGTGGGCGTGGTGGGCATGTTTTTGGAGATGGTGCTGATCTGAGGCTTCAGAGGCAGGGGTCCAAACCTCTGCAACGCATCGGGAAAGGAGGAGAGATGGAGAGAAGGGGGAGTGGAAGGGGGTCACACTGCATAGGTCATATGGGCTGCAGAGGGGAGGAGGGACCCTGCATAGGTCCTATGGGCTGCAGTGGGGAGGAAGGACATTGTCCAGCAGCCTCCCCGGTGGGCATGAAGCCATCAGCTGACTGCCACCTGTCAACTCCCGGGTGTGCAGAACCTGCAAATAGTCAAGAATCCCCCAAATGCCTTCCTCTTCTGGAAATGCACACGAGGCTTCCCCAAGACCCGTTCCCTTTCCCCCTGCATTATTAAAACAACTTCACACTTATAAAAAAGTTTAAAGAAACATACAGTAAACATCCATTTAGCCATCACTCTGACTCTGTAATTAGTTCTAGTTTGGGACTGAAGATATGAAAATACACAGCAGATTTCAGGTGTTTTGCTGAAGGGGCGCAAAAGGGAGCCTGTGAATGTTCCATCTGGCAAGCACCCACATGGTGTTCGCATGGCCAGCAGTGCAGCAGAGAGACGAACGTCTGCTTCAGGGGTCTGTGGATGGACGAAAGGAAGCCCTCAAACCGGGAGACGGCATGTGAACGTGGTGCTTGGCCACAGCGGCCATCCCTCACCCTCACACCCGACCTCCTGCAAATACACACAAACCTGCTGCTTCTGCGGCTAAGGATGGATAAGCGGAATTTTTAAAAAGCATACAGTGTCTCAAAAAAAAAAAAAAAAAAGAACTGCCAGAAAAACATAAAAAAAAAAGTCTACATCTTGCAATTAATCTATACAGTTTATAGAGTTCATATTTTATTTCAGCTAAAAGCACTACAAGAAATATGGGAATAACCCTAACCACACTGATCCGGGAACTGAACCAGGAGAGGTGTTCTTACTTAGTTAACAGACACATAAAAACTAGCACTTCACTACCCTACCTAAGCGTGTGGAGGGCGATTTCCACTGTTAACACCATTAAAAAAAAAAAAAAAGTATAATTGGGGTGCCTGGGTGGCTCAGTTGGTTAAGTGTCCAACTCTTGATTTCGGCTCAGGTAGTGATCTCAGGGTTGGGGAGTTAGAGCCTCCACTGTGCTGACAGTGCAGAGCCTGCTTGGGATTTTCTCTCTTTCTCTCACTCTTTGACTCTTCACTGCTCCTGGTCTCTCCCACTCTTTCTCAAAATAAATAAACTTAAGTGTAAAAAATTATTCTCTTACATGAAGAGAAGTATGAGGAATAGAAGACATTATTAGAAACACAATCACTTTTAATTATGGTTGGTCGAGTAAATGACATAAAGTACATGGACAGAGAAGATTAATTCTCAAATCCCACTGGTTAGGAGGCATGGACACGTTTCAAGACCTCACAGGTCATGTGAGTGCAAGGTGTACTCAACTGGGCTTCCATGTTCTTTAAAGTAAAATCTTGAGATGACATTGTGCTTTCAATTGTGAAGGAAAGAAAACACAGCTTTTCCACATTGGCTTTTGTCAGTTTCTACAGCGTTGACACTTCATACTCTAGCTCTGTTACGGGAGACCTTCATCTACAAATCAACCCATGTGGGTGCCAGCCACGCGACAGCCTGCACAACTGACGGGAAAAGAAAGGCCAGATCTTAGCAGCGTATTCCAACCGAATTCACCAACCTCTTGCTTCATCTCAAGAATTTTTACATCTACAAATGCATTTAAATAAAGTATAAAGCAGATGAGCAGTAACTGAAAATGATGAGCTCCTCACTCTTTTTCTATCATATTAATAATTTTCTATTCAAATTTTTAAAGTGTTCGAGGTCTGTCATCAGCACCCTCCCTTCCCCAGGTACCACTGAGGAAAAAAAAGGCTTTTAAAATACACGTAACAAAATTTACCACCTCGACCCTTTGAAACGTGCAGGCCGGTGGTGTTAGGTACACCCGCAGTGCCTCGCAACGGACCTCTTAACACTCTTTCCATCTTGCAAAACAGAAACTGTGCACCCACTAAGCCCCAGCTCCTCATTCCTTCCGCACCCCCTCCCCCGCCACGGTGACCACCATTGCACCTAGAGCCCGTGGACGTGACAACTCCGGGTATCTCGTCACAGGGGACTCGCACAGCATCAGTCTCTTTGTGACTGACTTCCTTCACTGAGCACAAGGTCTTCAAGGTTCACGCGGGGTGTGGCACGTGTCAGAGCTCCCATCCTCTGTGAATATTGCTAAGTAATATTCCACTGTATGCCGCCAACCACACCCCATTTACCCAAGTTGCTTGCACCCCTTTTTGTATCATTCCCAGGAATCCTACTGACAAATCTCTCTGAGAGAAAGCAGCGGTGTCCTGATCCACTGGCCTAAGAGAAGAGAAAGGGGACAGACAAGCTAAATCAGTTCCTTTCTCCCTGATGCCGGCCAGTGGACTAGACATGGGATATTTGTTAAGAGCTGTTCCTACATCTTGTTTTAAAATCTCTTGGTTCTAGGTCTTTTTTTCTTTTTTTAACTTTATTTATTCATTCTGAGGTGGGGGGGAGGGGCAGAGAAGGAGAAAGAGAATCCCAAGCAGGCTCTGCATTTTCAGCTGAGAGCCAGACTCGGGGTTCGACCTCATGAACAGTGAGATCGTGACCTGAGCTGAAACTACGTTGGATGCTTAACTGAATGAGCCACCCAGGCGCCTCTCCTAGGTTTTATGTCTTAGGGACATTCTGTGGTAAACCAACTTTGTGTGGTTAATCATTCCGTTTTACTAGTAACTATGTACTTTAAAATTCTGCATTTTATATTAACCAGACTCTAGTTTCATGCTCCATGTTTAATTCCAACATCTTAAAATACCCCCTCAGACCAGACTGGTCCTTTCTTGCAACTGCTCAGATGTGGAAAGGAGTAAGTAGGAGGGCTGAGTGGAGGACCGTGGTCGTTTTTCCTTAGTTATTACAAAAAAAAAAATCATTCAGAACGGAGGTTAAAGGTCTCCCCCACCTCTGCAGTCTGAAAGGAGCACAGGCCTCGGCAGGCAATCAGGCCTGGCCAAAATCAGCCCCGGGGAGGGAAGGTAGCCTGTCAGCAGAGAGAGCTCTGTCTACGGTGGTGGCAGCTCCAGGATCTAGAGCAAGACATGTCCCCTCCCTGAGTTTCCTGATGAGGCAAACAGGACTCATACTAAGGCCACCTATGGCCAGCCCAGGTCGTTCCTCAGCCATGTGTGAGGACAGAGGGTCACTACCCTTCTCCTAATGGGGTCTCAGGATCGTAACCATGGTTCCTACTGCCCTCCCCCAGTGGCTGTCCCAGCTAAATACACTGCACGTGTCCGTCCTTGCTCACTGCCAAGTTGCCCTCCTCTGGCCTCGCTGTACTTCCTCGACTTAAAACCAAGGAATCAACCCATCGAAGCCCAAGACTGGACTCCACTACGTGCTGACTGTACAGGGGATGACATTTCAGGAGTTTTGGTATCGGCTTGTATGAGCCAGGGTCATTGCTGTTTCTTTCAAAAATTTTTAAAAGGTGGGGCGCATGAGTGGCTTCGTCAGTTATTTTTGAGAGAGAGAAAGTGTGCACTTATGCACATGTGTGCGAGTGAGGGAGGGACAGAGAGAGAGGGAAACACAGAACCCGAAGCAGGCTCCAGGCTCTGAGCTGTCAGCACAGAGCCCAACTCGGGGCTTGAACCCACAAACCATAAGATCATGACCTGAACTGAAGTCGGATGCTTAAATGACCGAGCCACCCAGGAGCCCCAAGCGTCTGACTCTTGATTTCAGCTCAGGTCATGATTTTACAGTTCGTGAGTTTGGGCCGTACATAGTATGGAGCCTGCTTGGGATTCTCTCTCTCCCCTGCCTATGCCTGCACACACTCTCTCTCTCAAAATAAACAAACATTTTTTTAAAAAAAAATTTTTAAGCTAACAATTTTAATTGATGACGTGTGGGACTGGACATCTAAATCCTCTCCCCAAAGAAGTAAGGTTGAAATTCAGAGGTTTTGAACATAAGATTTCTTTAACACTGTTGTTGTTTTTTTTTTAAGAAAACATAATTTATTAAAATGAGACACCATCTCTCTCAGACATGCAGGCTCACAGGTGTACATGTGCTATGTTCCTAAGAGGCAACTTAATGCACTGTAAGTAAGAATTCTGTGTCACTTTAGCTAAATTATTCAGCTTCTCTGAGGCTCAACTTTCTTGTACATAAATTAGAAATATCACCAAGGGTTTTGCTGAGTTGTTGAAAAGACTTTTTAAAAAGATGTAAAGCATCTAGCACAGTGCCTGGAATGAAGAATCTGCTTCAAAAACCCAAGAGCATTCTCTCGCTTTTCACGTCGGTCTATAGATATTCCAAAAAGCAGGCAGCGTGTCGGTGAGCTTTACACCTTCATCCTGACAGGACAGAGGAAGAGATCGAAAGGTGAGAAAGGAAATGAAGAATGACCCCTCTCAAAAACAGCACGGGTCATGACTTAACTTTTCACAAAGCGCCTGACATACAATATTCATGAATTTCACGATGAAGCTGATCATGTGAACTAGGAAGACACACCCTGATTTAACTGGTTGGTATGTCATATTATGGAGGTTCAAGAATACCAAAGCCGGGTGCAGTGCCAAGAATCTCATTTCACCAGAAGCAGAGTAAGAGTCACCTCTAAGACACGTGGCTAAATGAAGAACGAAGGTAGAGAAAAGTCTGTATGGTCCATTTCCATGCACCTAGCAGAAGGTGAGGGTTTATATATGAAGTTGCTTAATACATTTGTAAAATAGAAGAATATACTAAAAACTAACAAAACTGGTTGCCACGAGGGAGGGAGAAAACCAGCTGGGGAAGGCAAGGAGAGGAGCTTAGGAGATCTGACTCTGGAACCACATAAATGTTCTACAGAGTTAGAAGGCAAAACTGATTTGAAAAAAAAGGCAATCCTTAAAGTTAGAACTGAAATAAACATAAATGTTTATTGAGTTTGGTAGATTAACCACAGAAAGAGGAATTATCTCAAGTGACTTTAAAATAAGGTAGTTTGGGGTGCCTGGTTGGTTCAGGCAGTTAAGCTTCCGACTTCATCTCAGGTCATGATCTCACAGTTCGTGGGTTTGAGCCCCATGTTGGGCTCTGTGCTGACAGCTGAGAGCCTGCTTGGGATTCTCTTTCTCTCCTCTTCTCTCTCTGCCCCTCCCCCCACTCATCCTTCTTCTCTCTCTTTCTCTCAAAAATAAATAAACATTAAAAAAAATTTTAAATAAAATAAGGTAGTTTGACTATTCATCCCTGGTCAGATATACTCTAGTATATCTAGGAGATATACTCTAACTGCAAAAAATATTTGCAACAGTTACATGACTTATAATGACACTGTTAGAGTTATTCTGAAATTCTTATATATAGTAGTACAAAGCAAATAAATAATCAATATCATTGAGAACCGTAATTTTCAGCATAAGGAAAAAAACAAACACAAACTCCTGAAACCATTACTGCACTATATGTTAACTAACTTGGATTTAAATAAGATTTTTTTAAAAAGAGAGAAAAGAAACAAAATTAAAAGAAGTTAAAGAAGTCCTGGAGTCCAACTGGAATTGGAAATATCAGTATAAACTAATTTTAAAAAGAAAAAGAAAGAAGGAAGACTTCCTTGCTAGCCCTTTTCATTCAAAAAGCCTATAAACAACAATGAATCCCATATCAATAAACACCCTGAGAACCCAGATTACGGTTTCTAAATACCATTTTCCATCAGAAGGAACAGACCCCTTGGAGAAATGGCTGATTCTAAATATAAGGTAGGAAATATACAGAAGAGCCTGGGATAAAAAGTACGAGCAGTGAAAGAGGCTCTTAAAGGCTACTGGGATTATACCAGGGCACTCAAGAGACACGTCAAAATTGTTTTCAGTGCTCAGAAACAAGATAATTAGAGTATCAAAAAGAACAGCAACCGTGGGGCACCTGAGTGGCTCAATTGGTTAAGCATCTGAGTCTTGATTTCCGCTCAGGTCATGATCTCACGTTTCCTGAGTTCAAGCCCCGTGTCGGGCTCTGTGCTGACAGCTCAGAGCCTGGAAGCCTGTTTCAATTTCTGTGTGTGTGTCTCTCTCTCTGCCCCTCTCCTGCTCATGCTCAGTCTCTCTGTGTCTCTCAAATATAAATTAAAAAAAATTTTTTTTAATTTTTAATAAAAAAATTAAAAATAAGTAAAAAATCTGTGAGCAGGAAATTTGAACCCTGGCTGTCTGATATTTAGGAGTCATTGTTAATTTGTTGTTGTTACTAGTACTATAGTTTTGGTTTTTTTTTAAATGTTTTATTTATTTCTGAGAGAGAGAGAGAGAGAGTGAGCGTGAGCAGGGGAGGGTCAGAGAGAGAGGGAGACACAGAATCTGAAGCAGGCTCCAGGCTCTGAGCTCTCAGCACAGAGCCCAAACCCCACGAACCATGTGATCATGACCTGCGCTGAAGTCAGATACCTAACCAATTGAGCCACCCAGGCGCCCCTGTAGTTTTGTTTTTAAGTGACTGCCTGTCTTTTAGCTACATGCTTACATAGACTTATGGCTGAAACAACAGTCTGTGATTTGTTTCAAAATGATCAGAAGGGAGAAGGAGAGAAAGTACTAGTAAAATAGGACTGTCCACACGCTAACTGTTGACACTCTGTGATAGCGAGCTAAGACTTTATTATATTATTTTTCTACTTTTGTATATGCTTGATATTTTTCTATAATGAAAGTTTTGGGATTCTTTTAAGCAGAAATCCAAAAGGGCCTCTCTTTTGCTTCCCAGGATATTGCTTTTAAACGAAAAGGCACAAGCTCTTAGATGTTTTCTTCCGTGGTGTGGGGACTAGAGTCAAGACAATTGTCCCCTATGTGGCATGTACCTAAAGGCAATCTGTTTGAGTACTTTCTTCCCCTGAAGACAGGGCTGGGTCTACCAGACCTGGGAAAATACAGGGGGGCAGGGAGGGCCATGGTGGAAAGAACAGGGCTCTGTAGACAATCCTGGTATCAAACGCACATCTTTGCAAAGAGCTGTTTCATTGCCCTGAGCCTCTGGGAGACGGGGACAAACCTCACCTTCCTCACAATGCTTCTGTGAGCATCAAGAGAGCTAAAACATGACCTAGCCCGGAGCCTGCACGGGGAAACTGACACTCCAGTACTTACTCATCCATTAATTCACAAAGCATCTGAGAACATAATTCTGGGTCAGACCCTAGGGCAGATGCGAGAGATATAAAGGTACAGAAAACGCTGCACCTGCCTGGAAGAAAACAGGACCACAGATTACTGATTACAGTGGGAAGAGCAAGGGGGTTAAAGTTCTGGGACAACGGGGTGCCTGGCGGCTCAGCTGGATGGGTGTCCGACTCAGCACAGGTTGTGATCTCACACTGAGATCACACTTGTGAGTTTGAGCCCCGCGTTGGGCTCTGTGCTGACAGCTCAGAGCCTGGAGCCTGCTTCAGATTCTGTGTCTCCCTCTCTCTCTGCCCCTCCACTCCTTGTGCTCTATCTCTTTCTCTCACTCTTTCTCTGTCTCTCTCTCTCAAAAATAAACAAACGCTTAAAAAATATTCTAAGTTCTGAGAGGATAACATTTTGTGATCTAGAATTCCCTATCTAGCAACATTATCAATTATGAAGATGAAACACACATTTTTATTGCGTTTACTAACCACACACTATACGTGCAAAAAAAAAAAAAAGAAAGAAAGAAATCAAAATCACTCAAGCAAAAGAAAATCACTTCCCTCCAAAAGATCTACACAAAAAAGGCTGGGATATCTGGAAGATTCTTGGTTGGGCAGCAAAGTTTTAATGACACAGGATTACACTTTCTTCCCAGTGGGCCCCAATGCAACATTATTCCTTCAGAGAACGGCGTTCACATACTGACAACATAAACAGGATGTGTACCTGCTGCCATCTCTTAAAATCCACTTCTCAAAAAAGCACAAAAGTACAGATACAAAAAAGTAGGAAACAGTATAAATAATATAACTAACTGTGGTGACAAGAGAAACAGAGAGAGATGGGAGGAAACATACATTCGCTAGATTTGTAATCTTTTATAGAACCAACCAAGGTATGTTGGTCAAAGTTGGTAAGACGAGAAATAGCGGTAGAGCAGAAACCACTGAAAGAAAATGGACCAGGAGCACCTGGGCGGCTGTCGGTTAAGCATCCAACCTTGATCTCGGCTCAGGTCATGATCGTGCAGTTTGTGATTTAACCCCTGGATCAGGCTCAGCGCTGAAAGTACAGAGCCTGCTTGGGATTCTCTTTCTCTCCCTCCTTCTCTCTCTCTCTCAAAATAAATAAGCTTTAAAAAAAGGAAAGAAAGTGGAACAGGAGGCGGCACTGGGAAGTAGAGCTGGGGAGGGAAGAACAATGATTCTCCCCTCTTCCATTTTATATTCTCCTGTAGTAGGCAAATTTTTAAAAATTATGAGCGTTTATCATTTCAATGGTTTAAAAAGTGTCATGGGAAACATCTTCCCCGCTAATATATACCCAACCCACAAGATCGACACTGAATTGCCAGCATTTCCTCTTCCGAAACACAGGAAGGAGTCGAGGTGGCTAGCCTAGATAACTTCAGGAGGCCCGTCAGGAAGTGAGAGGTCTATCCAAGGGAATATGCAAACTGGAGAAATGTCATTTGGTTAAGATAAAGACACGGATGGGGGCGTCTGGGTGGCTTAGTCAGTTAAGCGTCCGACTTTCGCTTAGGTCATGATCTTGCGGTTCGTGGGTTCGGGCCCCGCGTCGGGCTCTGTGCTGACTGCCAGCTCAGAGCCTGTAGCCTGTTTCAGTCTGTGACTCCCTCTCTCTCTGACCCTCCCCTGCTCACGCTGTCTCTCTCTCTCTCTCCTAGAAATAAATAAAACATTAAAAAAAAAAAAAGATAAAGACACGGATGTCACATCTGTTCCTCAACTACGGAACCCAGAAGCAAACAAGACGGAAACAGGATCTCCTCCAGGAGAAGCAGCAGCAGTTAAAGCTGAATGGGAGGACCTGGAGGTGGCCAGAGAGGGGCGGGGGTGGGGGGATGAGCCGGACAGGGGAAGGGGATTAAGGGGTGCAATCTTCTAGTTACAAACCAGTCACAGGGGTGTAAGGTACAGCAAAGGGAATACAGACGATAACACTGTAGTAACACGATGACTACACTTACCAGGATGGCACGGAGTCATGTATACAGCAATGTACCGAATCACTGTGGTGGACACCTGGAACTAATATTGTATGGCAACTATAGTCCCATTTTTTTTAGTGTTTATTTTTTTGATAGACCGAGCACAAAAGGGAGAGGGGCAGAGAGACAGGGAGACACAGAATCCAAAGCAGGCTCCAGGCTCTGAGCTGTCAGTACGCAGCCTGATGTGGGCCTCAAACCTACAAACCATGAGATCATGACCTGAGCTGGAGTTGGATGCTTAACCAACTAAGCCGCCCAGGCGTCCCAACTTCCTTTTTTTTTTTTTAATTAAAATAAAAATAAGAAGGAGAAGCTGAATGAAGATCTCTGCAGTGGACCAATGGAGCCAGGGCAAGAAAAAAGAAACAAGAGATGGTCAACAGGGGGCAAACGCACTCCCCAGTCCCTAAGAGTGAGCTGCCCCCAGGGGAAAATGGGTGGCACCGTTCTGAGACCATGGGAGAGGTGCGGGGGCCTGAGGGCCGGGGCCCTCTAAGTCACAGAAGCAGGAAAGCAATGAATGTGTCAACAAAGAACCAAGGCACAGAGAACAAAAAACACCGAGTCCCAGTTTGTTCTGACACAGTCTGGTGGTTTCTGATCACCCTGAATCACGGCGAGAAGCAGATTCTGAGAAATTCTAGAGCAGGTACAGGCGGCAGGGGCCAGTTTAAGAGGCAGTGCCCACCGAAACGGTCAAGAATCTTTTTGGCATTTGGTGCAATGTCGTTTCCGGGTTTGTTGTAGTAAAAGGCATCCACGGGTTTGCTTGTGACATTGGTTTACCCAATCTGATTGTTATTATATGCTCCTTACCTACAAATTCTCCAGCTGCAGGCATTTTCAGCACGCTCATTCGTAGGCTGAGAAGACACTACTTGCTATCCGGGGAGAGAACCAAGGGTCTCTGGGGCGCATGCCCAGGTCTTCCTCGCGCTCTACCCTGGGGAAGGCGTAAATACACCTGGGGTCTAAGCACCAGAACGGACTTTAGCGTTTTTCCCAACAAAATGCTGCATTTAAGGTGAGACAACAGAGGCAGATGCTGGGCTCTGGATGGGTATTTAGTGAAGGGAAGGGTAAACAAAGTCATCTCCAAGGGACCAGCAGAGCCTGAACCAGAACCCTCATCTGCCACCTGCCTGGGGCGTCAGCCCTCTCGCCTCCCCATGGCTCCTGGTGTCCCCCCGGCATTTTTCCATAGCAGCAGAGAAAACGCTTGCCCCATGTTTATAAATAAATGTGCAAGCAGTCTGACAAAGCCATGGGTCCTGGAATACAGTCAGCTTAATCAGGATTCTTGGTCTCCAAAGGGCACCCCCACTTTCCCTAATGTAATAAGCTCACTCAGTTACTTGGAGAGAGTGCTAACTTCTGACGACAATTACGTGGAATCTGAAAACCGTAACTCTGATGCACGTTTCAGCATTTTGTACAGAAGCACCAATTCCCAGGAGCTGCTAGGTTAGCAAGGAAGGCTGCAATGGAGTCTCGCAGACAGAAAAGACTAGAAAGAAGAGACGAGCCAAAGGGTTTTTCCCAACAGGTGAAAAACACCAAATTGCAAATAATCCGTAGACAAGACCGACCCAGATCTCTTAAAGGCAAAGTTGCTCTGAGGACAAAGTTGCTTTGAGGACAAAGTGGCTTTGGAAAACCATTTTCTTTAATTACAGAACTTCTTGATAAAGAGAGAATGGTAACAGCACCTGCCTTTCAGGAATATTTTGAGCATCAGTGTTTATTTACGGGGACTAAATACCTATTAGGGAGATTTTAAATGTTTAAGCATTCTCTGTGCTAACCTGCATTTATTTATTCATATTTCACGCCGCACAACCAAATCTCTCCTAAATAAAGCAAATTTATGCCCGGCCCAGTTTCCCAGAACCTAAGCCCTAGTTCTGTCCAGTTATCAATCATAAAGTCCTTGAATATTCTGGACACGGACTCTATCAGAGGAAAGAAAAGAAGCACGTGCCACCTCAGCAACACAAGCAGGTGGAGAAACTGATGTCCGTTTCTATCAGTGCCGTTAACGGTGCCGGGAGAAGCCCGGCTGTGGTGACAGCGCTCTGGCTCCCGGGGTCTCAGAGTCCCCTCGCTAAAGCTGAGGGGCGCGAGGCACACAGCTGCAGCGGTCCTTCCTCTCGACCATAAGGGCTCCCACAATCCTAACTGTACTTTTAACTAGGAAGGCCTGAATTTTTGTGTGTATACTTATGCCATTTTTTACCATATTTTAGCCCCTTATTCTTTTTAAAGTATTAAGTGTTAAAAAAAGAAAAAAAGAATGGGGCGCCTAGGTGGCTGAGTAGGTCAAACATCCGACTCTCAGTTTTGACTCAGGTCATGATCTCACAGTTCGTGGGACCGAGCTCCGGGTCACGCTCTGCGCTGACAGCATGGAGCCTACTTGAGATTTTCCCTCTCTCCCTCTCTCTGTCATACCCCAGCTTGCACTCCCAGTCTCTCTCAAAAGGAAATAAACAAACTAAACAAACAAACAAAAACACAAAAAAACCTCTGTACTAACCATTTTAGACCTGTGCACTTTATTGTATATTAATTATGTCCCAATTTTTTAAATCTCTGAAAAACCGCTTAAAAAGCATGGAGGGGTCAAGGTGCCTGGGTGGCTCAGTCGGTTCAGCATCTGGCTCTTAATTTCAGCTCAGGTCATGATTCCAATGTTGTGGGACTGAGCCTGGCTTTGGCTTCACACTGAGCATGGAGTCTACTTAAGATTCACTCATATTCTCTCTCTCTCTCCTTCTTTCTCTGCCCCTCCCCCTTGCTCATGCATGTTCTCTCTTAAAAAAAAAAAGAAAGCATGGAGGGCAATCCAAAATATTAACAGTGACTGCTTCTGGGTCATGGGATTATGACTCACGTTTTCTTCTGTTAAGTTCACACTTTTCTAATCTTTATCATTTTCTGTAATGAACTCCCCCTGCCCCGAGTTTCTATACCTATAGTTTGCTGTTCCACTAAGACACAACATGTGACAATATATACCTTCTGAAGGAAGGGTTGTAGGTCATGAGGGGAAGTAAGTCAGGGTCTCTTTCTACAGCGGGCATGCGGTTCAGTGTCTCCTGAGGATCTGCACGGAGGTCAGACGCTCAGGCAGGGGCATGACGGTGGACGGGGGCAGAGAGGATGGAGGGATGAATGGAAATACAAGGGTTCAGATCTGATCCTGGTCCTCACTGAACTGGTGCGCAGGTCACAGAGCCGGCTGCCGCACCCCGAAATGGGAGGAACATGTATCCTGTCTGCCTCAACGGGGCTGTGGGAGTGTTACATGCAGGAACTGTGGCCTACGTGGCGCAGAAGGAATGAAGGTGGCAATAACTTCTGCTATGAGGTGGAGAGTTAGAAAATAGTCTTTCTCAAAAGTCAGCCTTGTGACTTCCAGTCCTGTGAGAAGCAGCAAGAGAAGCCATTGCTAGAACGACTCAGCCCTTTTATTTTTTTTATTTTTTTTTTTTTTATATTTTTTTTTTTTATTTTTTTTATTTCTAGGATAGAGAGAGACAGCGTGAACAGGAGAGGGTCAGAGAGAGAGGGAGACACAGACTCTGAAACAGGCTCCAGGCTCTGAGCTGGCAGTCAGCACAGAGCCCGACGCGGGGCTCAAACCCACGAACCGCGAGATCGTGACCTAAGCGAAAGTCGGACGCTTAACCGACTAAGCCACCCAGGCGCCCCTGACTCAGCCCTTTTAAATCGAGCGCCGAGAACTCTTACCTATTGGTGTGTTGATAGTGATTCTGCAGAGTGTAGGGTATGCACTGCGTGTTTAATCGCTTTCTCTCCACCTCCTTCCAGCTATCTTCTGTCCACTTTCTCTTGATCTGCTTTTCCTCTTGTTTTTTCCCCACGTAGTCAGCGTAGGTTTGGATCCGATAGCTTTCTGCATATTTGCTGGTATTGACAGCTACAAGGAAAAGAAAAAAAATCTGTCTAAAAAAGTCTGGCCTCGCCCTCGGAGATGTCACTTTTGAAAGGTGGCCTGAGGAAGTCAAAGAAACCAGAGATTCGGGTCTGAGTTCTGACCCCAGCTCTGCCATCTAGAAGCCAGGTGGCCTTGGGAATGTCCCACTGGCTCCCTAACTCTGTTTTCCCATCGGGAGAAAAGAAAGCCATCGCACCCCAGTCTTCCTGACGGCGTGCAAGTGCTCTGTAAACTATAAAGGACCATAATGAGGTGAGTAAAGCATATTTGCAGGCAACATTACTGGCTTGAAAATGACTCATTTTCAGAGTAAGAAAATGGGAGGAAAACACACTAAGGGAAAACTGTAAACCCTTCCTTCTTAAAAATAAAAATGAAGATGAAAGCAATATCAATAGCAGAGTCGACCACAGTGTCCTATAGGGAAGGTCTACCCTTTGCCTGTGCCCGCTGCTTTCCATTCGTGACGTCTAACCGCAAAACACATTCCCAAGGGAGGCACAGACGTTGGGCGGCTGCTGCAGGCCACACAGTGGGTTGGTGGCAGTGCTGGGAACCAACACCGGGCTGCCTGGACCCGAAGGCCAGGGCCTTTCTTGTCACTCTGCACATCACTTTGAGCTCCACAAATTCAAGATATCCCCACAAGCATGCCTCTCCACCTTCCACTTCTAAAGACTGCTAATTCTCCGTAATGTGCCTCTGGCCGGCAGGAGCACTTGAAAGCTGCAGCTTATACTACCCTCCTTGGTGTTGACATTTCGCTAAGGCCACATCAGTTTCCCTAGAGTCTGCTGCCTACTCTTCAGAGGCCAGTGGACAGAGGCGCCGACAGCGTGGGACTGAGGACCCAGGAAGACCTATTGGAGGATGGGTGGCCATTTTGCTGGTTCTGGCTTCTGCAGCTTGAGCAGAGACTGTCCTTGCACATGGTCACCGCCAACAGTGACCACCCACGCTGGCGGTGAGACAGCGAGAGCCGGGCCATCCCGGCAGGGGCCGGTAGCGGCGGCCTTGCTACCTGGGCAGCTGTAAAAGCACCATAATGTCTAGAAGAGGGTCTGTGTCCCCACTCTTGGCAAAGTCCTGAGTTTTCTTCACTAAATACCACGTGAATGAATGCACGGCAGTGACCAGCACGCACGGCCCGTAAGCGCATCAGAACCAGGTAAGGGACTCCAGTACATCGGGCACCTTAAATCACAGGGAAAGACAACTGTATGAGAGGTAGATGCTCCACGTTATCTGACACCTAACACTTTTCATCTTCGCCCTCAGTGGGCCAGATTTGCGTAAAACTTCTAAGCACAACAGTGTTTTACAGAATGTCGTGCCCTAAATGTTTAGCCATCTAAGGAGCAAAACATAACAACAACAACGAAACAAGAAAGAAAAAAACAAAACTCCACTCTTTAAAAAAAAACAAAAAACCACAGATTTTTACTAAGAAGTTTGCTGTAACTTCAAATATCCAATCTGGAGCTAAAGAGGAAAAAGGGGGGGGAGGCGCTCCCCGAGTATTACAGAACTTCCCTATTACATCAAGTCTCCCAAAGAAGGAGAGCGAGTTGCTGAGATGTGAGCTCAGGGCAGCGTGCCCTGACTCACTCGCGAGGAGATAAACAGAAAAAGCATCCAGTTCTGGAGACACAGTACGGGCCAAAGTCACTCCGAGCACAGAACCACAGAAAGAGGATCCTTTCTTGAAAATCTTATTTCTTGGGACAGCTATCTCTGCTGCTTTCAGTGGACCGCGTTTTGGACTTCTTCTGCTCATTTAACCACCCAACCATTTATACATCCCATGAACATTAACCGCCCAGGATTCCCATCCGGCCACCGATTGCTGTCCCAGGGACCGTTTCAGATATCTGGTAGAACGAGACACGATTTCGACTCTCTTAAGCTTTACCCTGTCACATGCAAATATCATGGGGAGGGGATTTCACTGGAAGCGGAAGACCACCTTACTAACACAGGTTGAGTCTCCAGCGTGATCCATAATGAGAACCCACAGATTCTATCATCATTATTCAGTCCCAACTGTTGGCAAACGAGCGGCTCCTGGATTTCCTTCTCTTAAGTTCCATTCCTTCTTCCAGCAGGTTTATTTTGCAAGCATGCCCCAAAGGGATGACATCTGCAATAATCCCTCTCTCGAGTTTCATTTGGACTCCCAAGTAAAAGAGGAGGCTGGAGTCAATATTCCCCATGAAAGCAAAGGCGATGATAAGGTCATAAAGGAGCTAAGATGATCTATTTAACAGTATCCGGCCATTTCCAATAACTCAGCCTGCAGCCCCGTGGACAAATGTTACAAACAACTCCCCGATCACGGTGGGGAATTTATCCGAGCACATGTGGAATTAGGATCACTTAAAAGGGGAAACAAATAACAAGCCACTTTTCACCGCTGGCCTTCACATGGCAGTCATTTACCAGCATTCCTTCACGTCCCAGCCGCTCGGAGCTCTGGGCCTTTCATCTGGAAGCCAAGCGCTGGCTCGCGGCCACCCCTCCCCGAATGGATGAATCAGCAAAATGAATTGGCTGTCAGCTGTGTCCTCCAGTGGTTCCAGCCCGCCTGTCAGAAGCAGCATGCAGCGCGCTGCTCGGTAATACTAACCTTTTCCAAATTTGTCAGGGAAATTATTCAAGGCCACCTTTTGGTCGTGCCACTTGATTAGAGCCTCTGGGGAAGCGTGCATGCCCACGGCTGTCCCCGCCTCCTTGTAGGTGAGCCAGGGCAGCCCCCCACCCATGGGCTTCCCCCCACCCCACCTCACCCACCACAGCTTCCCGGGGCCAGATCCGCTCATCTCCTGACACTGCACGCATTACAGCATTTCACCTTCACCAGCACCCCGCAGGGAAGGGATGCTCTGATCACCACCCAGGGGCCTAGGCCGACATCAGGGAAGCCAGGCTGCTGGTCTAAGGTCTTGTAGGTAAGCGACAAAGCTGGTTTGGAACCAAAACGTGATTTTTTTAATGTGATACTGCCATGTGTCCACCATACATTTGTTATGTGTTTATGTGACTACTCAGACTGACAGTTGTCTTCTAAAATGTTTCCTTTACTAGGGGTTTTAAAGAATGTTTAAATTTTTTCCTAAAAATTAAGAACTTTCCATTACTGTCAGGCAAAGCCTCTCCAACTAAGTTGATGGATACGTTATGATTATGGACAAGATGACTTAAGATATAGATCCCTTCCTAAATTGATCTGTAGATTTAATGTAACTCCAATAAAAAGACATCCTACACTTTAATAAAACACTGAAAACATTAAAAAATGAAGTTAAAAAAATCTCAACAGAAAATAAAATGGGGTTAGCCAGGGACTGGGGGAGGAGGTCAAGTACAAAGGGGATAAGGGAATTTTGGGGGTGATGGAACAGACCTATATCTGGATTGTAGTAGTGGTTACATGACTGTCCGCATCTGCTAAAACACAGAGCTGCACAACAAAGAGGATATTTTTACTCTACAAAAATTATATCCCAATTATTCTGTGGAATTGGAAAGATTGATTCCAAAAGTTAAATAGAAGAGCAAATGGGCCAACAATGGCCCAGACATTTCTGAAGAAGAATAAGGAAGGGGGGTTTGCCTTAGCTATAAAAGCTTCCTGTAAAGCCAAAGTAATTAAGATGGTGTATTAATGGTACAGAGATAAACAAACTGACCAATGGTACAAAAGAGCCTAGAACAAGGTTTATGCATCTGTGAAACTTTGATTTTTGACAGAGACAGCATGACAGAGAATGTGGGAAAGGAAAAGCTGGAAAAATTGTTTATCCATAGGAAAAAAAATGAAATTGGATTCTTAGTCACACCACGCTGAAAAATCAACTCCAGATGGATGAAAAACTGAAATGTCAAAAGCAAACTTTGAAAACTTGAAAAGAAAATATAAGTGCATATCTTTCTGAGCTTGAAGTAGGAAAGAATCTATGAAGATACAAATAACGCTAAGCATTAAAATAGGTCAATGACTAGAACTACATTAAATAAAAATCTGTTCATCAGTAGACACTTTAGAGAGCAAAGACAATCCACAAACTGGGAGAAGATGTTGGTAACATGTGGAACTGGTGAAGGTGTAGCACGAGAATATATAAAAATACCTACAAATCCGGAAGAAAACACCCAACACAAAAATGGGCAAAAGACATGAAAAGTACACACAGTCATTTCACAAAAAAGGAAGCACAGAAGGCCCACAGTCGTATAAAGAGATGCTCACGCCTAGGCAAAGGCCAATTATGAGCACAATAAGGCACATTTTGTGCCTATTTTGTTGGCAAAAATTGAAAAGACTGCTCAGAGCAATGACAAGGAAGATGTGGAGCAATGGGATCTCTACTGGTACCAGCGCTATGGAAAACAATTTCGCGTTGTCATTTGAAGTGGACCATGCACGCACCCTACAATCAACAATTCCACTCCTAAATATAAATTACTACATGAGTATTATGAGGTAAAAACAAAAATAAATAAATAAATATAATAAATATAATATAATAATAAATAAATATAAATAAAATAAAAAAATAAAGAAAAAAACGTCTGAGGCTCAGACCAAGGGACTAGCCCAAGGACCCCCGCACTGTTTGTAACAGCTGGGGGGCAGGGAGAGAAAGAAGGAAGGGAGGGAGGGAGGGAGGAAGGAAGACAGGTAGGAAAGAAGGGAAGGAGGTGTAATCCAAATGTCCATCAGCAGGTGAATGGAAAAACTGTGGTGTATTCCCACAATGCAATACTGTGTATCAGGAAACACAAATGAACTACAGCAACATATAAATAAAATGGATGGATCTTAGGGATGTGATGGTGAATGAGAAATGCAAGTCCCAGAAGTCCATTTGCAGAATGACACCCTTTTTACTGTGTTCTAAAATAAAAATCAAATGAAAAAAACATATCCAGGAAGTAGGTGTGTGTGTGTGTGTGTGTGTGTGTGAGAGTGTGTGTATGTGTGTGCATGCTTGTATGTGTATGTATGTCTTTGTCTCTACAAAGACAGTGATGGCCAGAGAGAGAACAAAAAGGCAAGAAAATGATGAACACAACTTTGAAGAGGGCAGTTGCCCCTGGCAGGGAACCAGGAGGATGGGACCAGGAGGGACAAGAGAAAGATGTAATTTATTAGCAGGAGTTTAGTCCCCTGGTTGAGTGGCAGTTTCACAGATGTTCATTACATCTTAGACAAACACATTCTTCAGGTTTTCTGTGGTTTACCCTGTTCAAGTACTATGGGCCATTTCCAGGACAGATGGTCTAAGTCAGAAAGTGTCTCAAAGACCACCTAAGGGTCTCTCCAGGTTCAATGTCCCCAGTGACGTGGTAGTGCCGCTGAATCTGGTGTGTGTGGTGTCAGCAAGCGAGCACTGCCACATCTCGAACCTTCCTCAGGAAGCCAGGCACATCAGTGCCACCCAGCCACCTGATGGCTGAGGTCAGCAAGATATAAATCATCCCTGTGTGCGGTGTCTGCAACGGCCATCTGCAGCGGACACTAATTCTCAATGTCTCACGCTTCATTCTTCAATGGCTCCAGGAAGGAGAAATTTATTGGCTGCTCCCTCTACGAGGCACGGGGAATCCTGTGAGCATTATCTTCACTATCTAGGTAAAGAAAGTGAGGCTCAGACCAAGGGACTAGCCCAAGGACCCGGAGATGACAAGTGTTTGGGCTAGGATCCAAACCAAAGCCTACATTCTTTTCATAACCCCATGTGCAGTGCAAGGGTCCCAGATGGGGTCATTCAGGGTTAACGCAGGGATCTACCTCCATCTTTCGAGAGAATCAGAGTCTGTCCGTCTCTCCACAACACTTCTGTGTACCTGATACAGAAGCCTGATTAGCTGGTCCGTTCGCCTGCCAGAAGGGTGGCCTCTGCCGGCTCTGCAGACACAAAGCCTGCGCCGCAACGCTCCAGCCCGCCCACTTCGGATGCTGGAAGGCGGCCTCTCCTTCCTCCTCCCACGACCGCAGTGCAGGGGCCAGCACCACGGTGCTGTCATTTTGGGTTGTGACCCTGCACCAGGGTGGTGCCAAATGCTGTTTTGTGTTTGTTTGTTTACCTAAATATGAACGTGGTAAACACGAGTTTTCTCATGTTCCATATGATTCTGATTGGGCTGGGTTTATAACAGATCAACCACTTCTTCCCTTTTACCAGATAGAGAATGGCAGCTCCTCTCTTGGATTCTACTGGAACACAAACTTTAAAATCTTTAGAGAAAGGAGTTCAAAACAAAACAAAACACCACCACTTGACCCTAACGGTCAGTCTGCACATCTTCCTGTGTTTGCGAGTGGACATCCCCTCCAGTGATTGGAGAGAGCAGGCGGAGCCGAGGCCCGTGTGGGAACGGGGGACCGAACAGTGGTGTGCTGCTGTCCGAAAAGGTCACGGCGGCCAGCCGGCCAGCCTGGACAACGGTGCCCTCTGCGGTCCTTGCTTCCCCTCCAGAGCCAGGCCCTTCTCAAGTCTTCCTGAGAAAGTACCAGTCCAGGCCGTCAGAAGCAGCCTTACGCAGCCTGGTGCCAGCCATGATGCTGGATCTTTCCGCGCTCTTACCCGACAGGCCCTGGGGCTCTCTGAGAGCAGGGCCTGTGCCTTAGCCATGCTTGTAGCACCTGGGTTCCACCGTGGTTTTTCGCCAGCAGTGAATCTAAGACTGTGGCAGGAAAGGGGGAGAGAAGCACAGCTTCCATAATTGTTGGCAGCCTGTGTCTATCCAAGAGGGAAAAAGCAGAGCCTCTTCAGTCAAGAAGTCCGAGCTGAAGCCTGATCTGGTGCATGAGAGCCCTGGATGGCAAGCGAGGCGCTGGCTCTGGCTCTCAAGACGGGCTTCCCAGGGCAGCAACAATCAGTGCACGTCACCCCAACTGAGCCTCAGCGATGGTGGGAAAGAAAGGCACAAACAGCACTGACAGCGGAGACTGGGGAAGCCTTAGTCACCAGGTGAGGACTCAAGACCCATTATTCCTGGATCCTTGTTCTTCCTTCCATGCAGTGGGCACTTCTCCAACAGATGGTAATTATCTCTCAAGGACTTTATTTTTTAAAGGAATCTCTACACATAATATGGGGCTCGAACTCATGACCTGAGATCAAGAGTTGCATGCTCTGGCGACTGGGGCAAATTATTTTTTCAAAGCACTAAGGCTATAAAACTGAGACCCCGAATGGTCAAAGTAATATTGAAGAAGAAAATCAAAATGGGAGGCATCACAATCCCAGACTTTAGCCTCTACTATAAAGCTGTAATCACCATGGAAGTATGGTAATGGCACAAAAACAGACACAAAGATCAATGGAATAGAATAGAGAACCCAGAATTGGACCCACAAATGTACAGCCAATTAATCTTTGACAAGGCAGGAAAGGGTATCCAATGGAACAAAGACTATCTCTTTAGCAAATGGTGCTGGGAGACCTGGACAGCAATATGCAGAAGAATGAAACTAAACCACTTTCTTACATCACACATAAAAATAAACTCAATATGGATGAAAGACCTAAATGTGAGACAGGAAACCATCAAAACCCTAGAGGAGAAAACAGGCAGTAACCTCTTTGACCTCAGACACAGCAATTTCTTGCTCAACATGTCTCCAAAGGCAAATTCAAAAGGAATTAAAAGCAAATATGAACTACTGGGACCTCATCAAGATAAAAAGCTTCTGCACAACAAAGGAAACAATCAACAAAACCAAAAGGCAACCAACAGAAATGATAAAGATATTTGCAAATGACATATCAGATAAAGGGCTAGTATCCAAAATCTATAAAGAATTCACCAAACTCAACACCCTAAAAACAAATAATCCAGTGAAAAAAATGGGCAAAAGACATGAACAGACACTTCTCCAAAGAAGACGTCCAGATGGCCAACAGACACATGAAAAGATGCTCAACATCGCTCATTGTCAAGGAAATGCAGATCAAAACCACACTGAGATGCTACCTCACACTGGTCAGAGTGGCTAAAATCAACAACTCAGTTAACAACAGATGCTGGTGAGGATGTAGAGAAATGGGCACCCTCCTACATTGTTGGTGGGAATGCAAACTGGTGCAGCTGCTCTGGAGAACAGTATGGAGGTCCCTCAAAAAATTAACACTAGAACTCCCCTATGACTCGGCCATAGCACTACTAGGAATTTACCCATGGGATTCAGAGGTGCTGATGCAAAGGGGCACATGGACCCTGATGTTCACAGCAGTACTTTCAATAGTAACCAAAATATGGAAAGAACCCAAATGTCCATCAACTGATGAACGGATAAAGAAGATGTGGTTTATCTATACAACGGAACACTACTTGGCGATGAGAAAGAATGAAATCCTGCCATTTGCAGCAACATGGATGGAACTGGAGGGTGTTATGCTAAGTGAAATAAGTCAGAGAAAGACAGATACCACATGTTTTCACTACTTGTGTGTGAAACTGGAGAAACTTAACAGAGGACCATGGGGGAAGGGAAGGGGGAAAAATAGTTACAGAGAGGGAGGGAGGCAAACCATAAGAGATTCTTAAATACTAAGCAAACTGAGGGCTCATGGGTGGGTAGGGGGAGGGGAAATGGGTGATGGGCACTGAGGAGGGCACTTGCTGGGAAGAGTACTGGGTGTTGCATAGAAGCGATGAATCTATCCCTAAAACCAAGAGCACACCGTGTACACTGTATGTTAGCTAACCTGATGATAAATTACATTAACAAAATAATAATTTAAAAAAGTACAAGAGGGCAAACGAAAGCACTGTAGGCCCATGAAAGAGGACGCACAGAAATACTGAAAGAAGAGGCAGAGGGGGCGTGATTCTGTCATCCCTGCTTCCCCGAGGCCTCCCAGGGAGTGGTGGGCCCACAGAGGCACTGGGTAAGAGCAGGCGGCTGGGGACCATGCTGCAGAGGTGTGAGGTGGAGAGCTCAGTAGCGCTCAGGGCTCCTCACGGTGACAAGGCTGAGAGAAGGAAGTGCGTGTGGCCCTGGCTCGGCCACCTGCAGGCCGTGCCCATGACGGTGTTCTCTCCGCATCACCCCCTCCACTAAAGAGAGACGGGCATGCATTCTGCCCACCGCTCCCATGCCTCACTTCACCTCTAGCTCCCTAATTAAGGCTGAGGAAGTGGCAAGGAAAGCCTGCTCTACAAGTGGGAAAAGGCTGACACGGACACGGAATGACATTTACTTAAAACCTATGCAAAGAAAGGGAGGCAACAAAGTGGGAAAACCAGACTTTCTGAGGCCACAGAGGCCTGGGTTCAAATCTGGCGCAAATCTTAACTTGCTCCCTGGCTTCTTTTCTTCATCCATCCGATGGGCTTCTCACTTAAGGCAGAGAGGAAGCATGGAGAGAGTGCGTGCAAAGCTTTCAGTACAGGGCCTGGCACACAGTAGGTGCCTCATTAAGGAGGCTATTACTGTTAAATCACAAAATGGTTTGGACTAAGAGAACGGCGCCTCAGCCAACATGAGGTGCTCTGCAGCTGACACGGACCGGGCGAGCTGTAACTCCCACACCTCGGTGTGCCCGACGGGAGTGCGGCCTGACGTCCCTGAGTCTGCACTAGCTCACAGAATACGCCGTCATTTGGAACACGGATGCAATCTAGCAAACCCTTTCCCATGCAAAAGCGTGGAAACAAAACAGAAAACAGAGGGAACAGAGGGACCAATGTATCAACCATACTCGGCAAGAATAAAATCAAAAAGTCCTTAAGTGCCATTTTTCTTTTTTTTTTTTTTTAAAGATTTTTTTTTTTTTTTTTTTTATTTCTAGGAGAGAGAGAGAAAGATAGCGTGAGCAGGGGAGGGTCAGAGAGAGAGGGAGTCACAGACTGAAACAGGCTCCAGGCTCTGAGCTGGCAGTCAGCACAGAGCCCGACGCGGGGCTCGAACCCACGAACCGCGAGATCATGACCCAAGCGAAAGTCGGACGCTTAACCGACTAAGCCACCCAGGCGCCCCATGTGCCATTTTTCAAAACTGTACTGCGGCCAAAATAAGTCCAGTCATTTTCACTAACTCTGCTGACAACACCATAGTCAGCTTTAGAGACATGTGCCTCAATCATTCATTCAACAAACACGGGTGCCAGAGAATGCGCGGAGCTGGGGCGGGGCAGAAGGAATGGGACCTTCTCCGCCCTGAAGAGGCCCACAATCTAGAGGAGGACAGGAAGGGAACAGGTTGGTAGCAAACACCAGGTAGGCAAGAATCCAGGCATGAGGGGGTTCGCAGGAGGAGGGGCCGGAGGGGAGGGGAGGGGAGGGAGGACAAATACCAACTGGCCAAAGGTGGCCTGTGAGGGTGAGGTTGCCAGTTGGGCTCTAAGCCCCCGAGGCTGGCCCCCGAGGCCTTTGCCAGCCACCATAGCATCGGAGGAGCGAGGTCACTAAGGAACACTGCTTCCATTAACCAGCCTGGTGGTGCGTTTGTTCTTTTTCTTTTCATAGTTCCTAGCTGAGAAGTCAATGAGAAATAAATAAGGCTACCATTTACTGAGTGTCTACTGTCTATAAGAACTATGCTAACAGCTCTATAAACAAATGTACTTAGTTCTCACTTGGTCACTTCTGCGCCCATCCATTTGTTTATGAATACAGACACTGATGTAGTAAATTCTCATTTGTTCATTCATTCATCTATCCATTCATTCAGGAACAAACACGCCATCTTCTAAGCCTCGGCAACTGGGGCTGTGAGGGTGGGTCAGGGACACAGGCCCTGTGTTCGCCCGGAGAGAGCCTGTGCACACAGCGCCACATGTGTGCGGAGGGTTGGAATTGGAGAGGCACCGTGGGGCTCCATGCGGAGGTGGTCAGGCCCAGGATGCAAGGACGGTTCCCTAAGGAATAGACATGGGGGTCTTTCCTGAGACTTGAAGGGTTGGGAGAGTAGCGGGGGTGGGGACTGTGTTCTGGGCAGAAGGACCGTGAAGGGACCAATCTCTGAGCGAGGAAGCATATTCCGGAGCAAAGAAGTAGAAGACCATCAAGGCGGAGAAGGAGGAGAGGGCGGAGAGGAGCCCCCGGTGAAGCTAGAGCGAGGGGCACAGTGCAAAGGCCTGAGGACACGCAGCACACAGTGGGAGCACCACAGGGTGTTCAGTCATGGGGAAGGGACACGATCTGACATGTGTTTCTATAAGACCACTGTCCCTGAAGGGGCAGGAACAGGAAGAGGAATGGAGACAGCCCAGAGTTAAGAAAAGAAAGTCATAACAGAACTCAAAGGAGCGCCAACATTTCCTTATCATCCATGTGGGGAAGAGCGGGCACAGGGGCCCGGGAAGCCGCAGGCCGAGGGGGAGGGGACTAACCTAGAGAGCATGGCCTGGGGAGTCCACACAGAAGGAACAGACCAGGGACTGAGTGACCAAGGCAAGAGGAGAGGAGAGTCTGGGGGCTTTACAGCACACAGGTCACAGGGACATGTGCAAGAGTGGTTGAGTGGCGTGAGGAGTCTGCCGATAGATGACAGTGAGGGCGGACACGGGGTGACACATGCAGAGCACTTGACTTTGCAGAAGGAATAAAATCATCAGGAGCAAAAGCGAATTGGGATCCTGGGAGTTTCCCGAAAAGACGGAAGGGATTCAGCAGGTTTCCACGTGGTTGGGAAGAAGTCGACGGGCGGGCACTGGGTCAGGGCACGGCGCCAGGCCCCGGAGTGGACATGGGGCCCAGGGCACACAGTGGGATCGCTTCCGAGAGAAGGGAGGCGTGGCACAGAGCTTCAGGACTCCGGAGGAGGAAGCTGCACTGGCAGTCGGCTGTCTCCCAGGTGGAGGGACTGGGTCTTCCTGAGGGCCCCGGGGTGCGGATCGGGAGACGGGGAGGCCAGGCCGCGGAGCCAGGCGCTGATGAGCTGAGGGCCCGGCCAGAGACGGCAGCCTCCTGTGCAGACTCACCAATGTGCCCGGCTTCTTCTCTTCAAAACAACCCCACAGGCTGGGCAGGAAATTCTGGGCTTTTACAGACCTCCCTGACGTTGAGGCCATGCTTCTACGACTTTTAACCTACCCCTCACGGCCGTCCACAAGGCAGCTGCTCTAAACCTTAGCCAAACAAACCAACCAACAAACAAAGGTCTTGGCTCCTCAGCAGTGGTGTAGAGGCGCGCAGACGGGAGGAAGGGACTTCACGATGGAGGCACACAGGAGTGGACTGACTTCCAGCAAAGTTTCGAAGTGAGAGTTACTCTGAGGGGGAGGGAGATGAAGAGAGAGAAAGCCCCCCCCCCTTTTATTTAAGGCAAACACACAACTTAAAATAGGCCTTTGGAAGCAATCCCGTGCTTGCTAGTGAAGGTGACAGACGGCTGAAAGACCTAAGTGATTTACGCCGTTCTTCCTGCTCCCCGGGGGAAAATCAAGATTGATGTCTCAACTACACAGGAATAATTTAAAGTAAAATCAAATATCTCACAGATTTTGCAACACAGCAGATTTGAAACGTCAGATCCTAAACGTCAAGAACACTACATAAATTCTACTCTAGGGAAGACTAAATATAAATAGTACAGGCCTTAGTTATACTGTTTTCTAACAGAGTCTTTAAGGTCTGTCCATACAGATCACTAAGGAACACAAGTCAAAAATCATCACGGTTGAGGGAACAGTTACCATGCACAATGTGCACCATGAGCTCCCCCCCAATATGTTACCCTTTATTCTGTAGTATCTTAATATATTAATCTTAACACATGCTCTTTCATCTCTAATCCCACCTCCGCAGAAGTATCCTATTGTGAATATGACAGAACGGAGCCTCAGACAAGTCGCTTGCCTGATGTCACAGTGTCAGACAGTGCAAATGGCCAGATTTAAGTCACCGCGGGCACAACGACCCTGCATTAGAGTCTTTAAGGCCCCAAAGGCAGGAGCGTGCATTAAGTTTTAAGCTGCAACAGCCTCACCGAACAATACCCACCTTGACTACACGCAACCCACTCTGACGTCTTCTGTTCTGTCAACCAGCAATGATTTCCTGACCCACAAATGGGCCCCGATCTGAAGCCTGAAACATGCCACGGCTCACTGACACCCACCATTCAAAATGGCATTTTGGTGCGACAATGCGCTTTGTGTTCTCAAAGGGTGATCAACAAAAGGACTTGTTGGACACAACTATTCACCAAGCAGAGCCTGCCTGTAACTGAACTGCACGCTGGCTGCAGGGCGCGGCAGGGTCCGCAGTCAGGAGGGAAGTGGGTTCTGTGATCTGGACTAGGGCTCGCTCAGGATGCTTCGGACAGGCGCCTGAGAGGAACGGACACCACACGCACCCAGAAGATATTCCTGGCAGCATGCCGAGCCGTTTATGATGCACTGAATCTGCCACAATGTTAGTGCTACCGTGAGAGCGCGGAAGCGCCCACCTTCCCTCCGGTGCCCTGAGCCTAATCTGCGGCGAGCTGCATGGACCGGGCAGCCACACTCTCAGACTTGGGGGTTTCAGGAGTGAAAAGCTTAATGTCTGTTTGTTTATAAGCCAAGCAGATACGGGGTGATGCCGCGCCGCGATATTTACGCTCTCGTTAAATGCCTCTGCTGGATGTTTTGATGTGGTTTGCATTTGACAGAGGAATTTACTTACACCTCACGACTCTGCTTATTCATTAACCGAGTGAAACCGGGAGGGAAGGAGAGCCCCGGAGAGACAAGAGGGACAGGCCCTTATCAGCCAGGCAGGGCCGTGCTAGCTCACCTGCAAGGTGAGTCATCAGCCCTGGGAGGGAGGGCATCGGCCACCAAAACCCTTTCCCTATAAGGGAAGGATTCCACAGAAACCCCCACAGCCCTGCGTGTGGGTCCCGTTAACCGTTTCCTGTCACGCCGCCCGGCTGGCCCGGCTGGGCACTCTCTGAAGGCACCACGGTGGCACCCTGTGAACGAGAACCGTCCCTCGAGCTCTGCCCTTCATCTCCTCTCCTCTTCTCTCTACTCCTCTGCCGTGCGCCTACAGATGCAGAACATTCTGAAATGTACTAGCCTCTTGGGCGTCTCCGGGACACCCCGTGGAAGATCTGTCACCACCAGGAAGGTTCGGAAAAATGCCAACGCGGCCTCGCTCCACACGGAGGCTGGCCACCTCCACGCCTTCGGGGAGCCCTGCTGGCTGGCCCCGGGCCCACCCTGTGTGGGGAGGGAACCAGCTCATAACGAAAGGAACGAAATCTGCTCTTCAGATCCGGGTTGCCTCGAGAGACAATGAAATGCCTTTGTCGTAACTGGCAATGTTTGACCTCAGGAGAGAAGTATCCAAAAAGAGTCACACGCTTCTCCAAAGGGGAAATAATTACAGGGTGAGGTCTAATTTTCCACATTAATTTTACTCTCTCTTTGCTGAGATGTGCCCAACGACTCATTTATTTCACCCGCGGCTCCCACCCAGAGGCGACACGTTAAAACCAGAAGGGCGACCAAACACCCCACAGGGGCAGCACGGAACTGAATGAGAACTATTTCCATTTCAAAGTCCCTCCCGCCTTGGCATGTAACACATTCATTCGGGGCCTGCATCATGCTTTTCCTTTTATGTTGCCAATCACTTCTCCATGGACTTCACGACCTGAGGGAGGCCGGTCACCTCTGTTTCCTATGTAAGTCTGCGTCCCTGTGACGGCAGGCTGCCGGTGCCAACAAACGGTGGCCGGCCCGACGGGTGGCATCTGACAAGGGCACGTTAGGCTGTCAAAAGCTGCTGAAGTGACTCAGTGACATTTCTCTCCAGTCAAACACATCTACGCACAGGAGAGCGAGGGGGAGAAGGGAAGAGAGAGAGGAAGACAGGGACAGAGGGACGAGGAGGGGAAGCGGGCGGGGAGAGCCAGGGAAGACAGCTTTTCCCATGTGGTAAGTGCTTCCAGAAGGCGGCGCCTCCCAAAAATCCGAGAAAAAGTGTGTCACTGCTCCTGAACATTTGAGAGCCTCGCTGCCAGCAGGAGAGAAAGCAAGGTTTGGGGGCTTGTTTTTAAATTTTGTTTATTTATTTATTTTGAGAGAGACAGAGACAACACAAGTAGGGGAAGGACAGAGAGAGAGAGACAGAGGGAGAGGGAGGGAGAGAGAGGATCCCAAGCAGGCTCTGCAATGCACTGTCAGCACAGAGCCTGATGCAGGGCTTGAACCCATGAAGCCGGGAGAGCATGACCTGAGCTGAAACCAAGAGTCAGACACTTAAGCAACTGAGCCACCCAAGCACCATGAGGTAGATTTTTAAAATTTTTTTAATTTTTTTTTTTTTTTTTTTTGAGAGACAGAGCATGAGCAGGGGAGGGGCAGAGAGAGAGGGAGTCAGAGGATCCGAAGCAGGCTCCAGACTCTGAGCTGTCAGCACAGAGCCTGACACAGGGCTCGAACTCACAAAACGTGAGACCATGACCTGAGCCAAAGTCAGATGCTTAACTGACTGAGCCACCCAGGCGCCCCCAAGGTAGATTTTATTTTAAGTTAAGATTTCCTGCCTCGAGCTGTTAATGTCTCTTAAGCTGTCCTAAATATTCATTTTGTTTTCTACATCCTAAGGGGAAAGTAATAGAGATCTTTTTGTCTATTTGACATTCAATGCCAAATCCAACTGGTTAGACAATGGAATCAAGTCTCACATGTAAACATATTTAGGGGCACCTGGGTGGCTCAGACAGTTGAGTGTCTGACTTAACTTTGTCTCAGGTCATGATCTCAGCACCCTGAGATCCACCTCTGCACTGGGTGTTGAGTCTGCTTAAGATTCTCTCTCTCTCTCTCTCTCTCTCCCTCTGCCTCTCATCCCTGCTTGTGCTCTTTCTCTCTCTCAAATAAATATAAATGAATAAATAAATAAATAAACCAAAAACATTTACACGAACAAAACAAGAAAACAAATGAACAAAATAACTAACCTATTTAAATAAATAATAAAACTGTTTACGTGAAAATAATTAACAGAATGGCAAGTCTCATGACATCATTACACTTTGAAGTATTTTGGAACATTCTGTAACGGTTTTATCTTAAAATCCCCAGTGACCCAAGGGTGTCTTGCAATGTTGAAATACTCAACACAAATTGGGAAACTGGAAAACGGCTTCTGAAAATCATGTATCGATACAGAACACAGAATGCTCGATACTGTAGCATCCATGGCTTTTAAAACGTACTCTGCATTTACTTTTCCCTAGAAGAATGCTACTGTCCTTTAAATGATACCTCTGAGGTCCCCATCGAGGGCTTCTAGCACAAGGCGTCTGGATTTAAAGCCTGACAACCCCAGTATGTTTGTGTAGTGGCTGAATGTACTCACCCTGCCTTTGCATTGCACTGTGTTATGGTTGTAATGAAGAAAGACAGGAGTGTGCGACAGCAACTTCCCTGGGACCCAGAGGCAAAGCTCCACAAAGTACATTTTCTTGGCAAGCTCACAGACAGTGCTCCGTGCCCTGTGCCAGACTGGGGCAGCAGTCAGAGGCCTTCCTCCCCTGGAGAAGGATAAGCCAGCCTTGCTTCTAAGGCCATAGGTCAAAAGCAAGTCAGCAGCAAGGATGTACATGACCAGACTGCTGCTATATACAGCATGCTCAGTGAAACTGGCCATAGGCCCAAATCACAAATGAAGTCATGCTGGAGGTAAATTAAACAATAAATAAATTTTAAAAAATTAAAACAAACAAAAAACCACAAACGAAGTAATGCTGACTACTATAGGTAAAAGAGCATGTTTCAGGAACCAATTACCCTCAGGACTTGATTTGGGAGTCAAACTGTCCAGATTCTACTTTTAGGTGATATGCAAATGAGAACAGAAGAGACAGCAAATGCTAAAACGCAGGCAGAGGCCCGAAACCTACAGAAGCTGGCCTGCAGGGTCAAGTTCATCTGCTACTCCACCCTGAGCGGTCGTCTGGGAGCTGACAGAGGGCTTCTTGGATCCCCACCGCCTCACATGCCACACTGTGTTTGTTACAGCAGTGGCGGAGTCCTCAGGGCAGGCTGGAAGGCTGTCATGGGTGCCCCCGAGCTCCCCCTGCGCGTTCTCTCCCCACAAACATCTCAGGGCAGGGGTGAAATGCTAGGAGCAGCTAATCGAGTGCAGCCTCGCGTTCGGGGCATGTTCTTTCTCCAACTCAAGGCAAGTGCAGCTGGCATGCGCTGTTGTTGCCAAAGAGAACGCGGGCAGAGCCTGTCCTTGGTTCCCTGGAAGCCCTGACTAACTGCTGTTTGGATTATTTAAGGAAAGGAAAACCGTGTGATCCTTCATGGTTGGAGAGACTCTAATAAGGCCGTATGCGCAGAGTGGCCCAGTGGGACGAGTGTGTACTCTGGGGCTGGGGCAGGTCCCGCTGGAATGAGGGACTACCAGCACTTCGCCTTCCTGGACAACTGGTTTCCTATCTTTAAGCCGAGGTGTTTTCTGCATTCAGTTTGGGCCAAGCGACCAGCGCGGTGGAGTTGCCAACAGTGTGTACGTGTGCAGGGAGGCTAAAGGTGAAAGTTGCGTTTGTCAAAGTTACCCTTGAAAATGCCCTTTCGGGGCACCTGGGTGGCTCAGTCGATGAAGCATCCCACTCTTGGTTCTGGCTCAGGTCATGATCTCATGGTCTCATGGGTTTGAGCCCCGCATCAGGCTCCGAGCTTACAGTGCAAGGCCTGCTTGAGATTCTGTCCCACGCCCCCACCCTACCCCACCCATGCTATCTCTATCCCTCTCAAAATAAATAAATACAACTTAAAAAAAAAAAAAAGAAAGAAAATGTTCTTTGGAGATGCCCCGCTGGCGTCCCCACACGGCTGTTCTTCCCTGCAGGTCAGCACATACACCGCGTTTCTTCTCTCCCACACCAGGGGCAGAAGACGGCGTGCGCGTGAGGGCCACGCTGCTGAATGAGGTCCAGCCAGCGGGATGCTCACTACTGGCACAAGGGGAGAACCGATATTCACACGGCCGGCAGAAGCAGGTCCGTATCTCCCATCTCATCTCCGACTCACTCAGATGCATGTGTTCACTGAGTGGAGTGACCAGCAAAACCAGTCTTGCTGCAAAAAAAAATAAATAAATAAAACAAAACTTTCCTCCAAATGAGTAGGTTTGAATGTCTGAATTCACTCAAGCTTAAAAATGTTATGATGCAACTGTGGTTGGAAAACCAGGGACTGTACAATCCACGCCTTGTGCCTGTCCTCCGACCACGCACGCCAGGCCAGTTCTCAGAAGACAAGGAACGCGTTCAGTCCTCCTGTATCGCCAGGGACGCCTCTCGGGACAGCATATCTGACACGGCTACTTCCCTCTGCCCCCGAGCAGCCCGGGGCCTGCAGGCTTACGACGAGCCACAGACTAACCACGGCTGACCTTTCCCGGAGCGTGCATTTTGCTGGAGATCAAGACGGCAAAGCTGAATAATGAATCTGGTCATTTAAACCATTTTAATATTAAAAGAGATATATTATGGAGTGGAATTTCTTAAATTTGTGAGAAGGGTTTAAATAAAACATGAGGGGAGCCTGGGTAGCTCAGTTGGTTAAGTGTCCGACTTCGGCTCAGGTCATGACTTCACAGTCCGTGGGTTCGAGCCCCGCATCGGGCTCTGTGCTGAGAGCTCAGAGCCTGGAGCCTGCTTCAGATTCTCTGTCTCCCTCTCTCTCTGCCGCTCCCCCACTTATTCTCTGTCTCTCAAAATAAAATACATTAAAAATTTTTTTTAAAAATAAAAAATAAATAAATAATACACGAGACTGCACAGAAATGTCAACCCTTCCTTTCTCTCTCTTTCCACTCACTCCTAATGCCCCTGAGCACTCCTACAGGCCCTCCTTTGGTGTTAGCGCTATTTAGTGGAAGTTTATGATTTTAAGAATGAACTTCTTGCACAGAGGGCCTTGGGAATAAATATTGGCTGAATGAATGACCACTTCTCTGTTCTGGTAGATTAAGACTATAAAAAGGAAGAAGGAACCCCCACCTTCTCTTGGCAGTGAGGAGGTGGATGTAATATACACAGAGAGCTGCTTACACGAGACAATTTGTACTTGAGATTCACAAATGACACTCACAGAGCTGTTAGGAGTTCTCTGTACTTAGCAGCAGTCCTGGAAAGAGCTGACTGGTATGAGAAAAGGGTGACAGGTAACGCAATACCTACTTTTTCAGCAAAGGTGCCAGAAATGGATGCATTGTGGACAAGCTAGGAGAGGCAGGGGCAGCCCATGCTGCAAGGGGGCGCTCTCATAGTTCAAATAAAGCTGTCCAGAAGGGGTTCTGACCCACACAGGTGTGGGCACAATGGAAGGTGGAGACCCTGTCCTGCAAGCCCACAGCTCAGCCCTCGCTGACCGGACAAGTATTTAGCAGCCCGAGTGAAGGGGTTCCCTTGCATCAGTCCACTCATCTGACTGGGACGGACCAGGGCCCGGGGGAGCTTTGAGCAGCAGGGGCCATGGGCACCAGAGCAGCAGCTGACACTTGCTGAGACCACATCCTGTGCGGTCCGCACCGCTGACGCCACCCCCTGCCACCCGCACTGTATAGAGGAGAACACTGAAATCCGTCAACTGACTTGTCCAAAGTCTCACAGCCTGTAAAAGGCAAAGCAGTGGCATTCCCAGACAACGCATCCGGTCACCTACCGACCAAAGCCAGGAAGCTGCCACATGCTGGCCACCTATCCTAACTGTTCTCGGAAGCAGGGGACATAGGGTCAAGCTGTCAGGTCTCTCTGTGTGCCTTTCTCAGCAGACAGTCCACGGACTGTCAGTGAATGTTCTATCTACGTGAGAAGGGGCTTCCTGCCGCTCATACCCTTTAACCTAGTATTCTTCTTTCACAAATCCAGTCCATGAAAACAACCTAAAATGAGGACTGATTTTTTTTTAATGCACAAAGATGTTTGAAGATCAAAATGCATATAGATACATTTTTAAAAAACCATAATCAGGGGCGCCTGGGTGGCTTGTCCGTTAAGTGTCCAACTCTTGGTTTCAGCTCAAGTCATGATCTCATGGTTCGTGAGTTCAAGTCCCAAACTGGGGTCTGTGCTGATAGTGCGGAGCCTGCTTGGGATTCTCTCTCTCTCTCCCCCTCCCCTACTCACAGCCTCTCTTGCTCTCAAAATAAATAAATAAAACTTAAAAAAGATACATAAATAAACCTGCAAAATATTCAACAGCAGGGTAAAAGCTAAGTAATGTGCTACTCATATTCACTACAAGTTATGCCTTTCAAAGGGATAATAACCAAACAATAAATAATCAATACATTCTCTGGCTAGTTATTTGGACAAAAGTAACTTGAATGCCCAGCTCACAGGTAACAACACCAACACACTCACAAAAATATGTGCTGATCATCCACTATAGGTGAGGCACGATTTTAGGCGCTGAAAATATATTTAGAATAAAACTCTCTGCTCTTCTGGTTGGTGGTTTCATGGGTATGTTCACCTTGAGATACTTCATTGAGAAGTACATTTATAACACATGCACTTAAAAAAATGTTTTTAAGTTTATTTTGAGAGAGAGAGACAGCAAGAGTGGAGGAGAGGCACAGAGAGAGACAGAGAGGGGTAGGGGAGAACCCCAAGCAGGCTCCATGCTGCCAAGTGCAGAGCCCAAACACAGAGCTTTAACTCATGAAACTGTAAGATCATGACTTGCACCAAAACTGAGTCAGCCGCTTAACTCACTGAGTCACCCAGACGCCCCAATACAGGCACTTCTCTCTATATATGTTAACCTCAATTTTAAACAGAAAAGTCCTGACTGCATGAAGTTTGCATTCTAGTGGAAGATTACAGACACTAGGGACACCTGGGTGGCTCAGTCAGTTAAGCGTCTGACTACTGATCTTAGCTTAGGACTTGATCTCAGAGTCATGAGTTCAAGCCCTGCATTGGGCTCTGCGCTGGATATGAAGCCTACTTAAAAAAAAAAAAAGACAGAGCGCCTGGGTGGCTCAGTGAGTCAAGCATCCAACTTCAGTTCAGGTCATGATCTCATGGTTTGTGGGTTCAAGCCCCGTGTCAGATTCTGTGCTGACAGCTCAGAGCCTGGAGCCTGCTTCAGATTCTGCCTCTCCCTCTCTCTCTGCCCCTCCCCCGCTCACACTGTGTGTCTGTTTCTCAAAGGTGAATAAATGTAAAAAAAAAAAAAAAAAAAGAATAGTGAGATAATAAACACACACTTGAAAAAACACCATGGATGAGTAGTGCTTTGGAAAAAGAGAAAAACGGGGAGTGCTGAGATGGCTTTACAGTTTTAGATGACATAGTGTGAGAAAGGCTTCGTGACAAGAGGGCAAATAAAAGCACAGAATGCCCAGTTACAGCTGAACTTCAAATAAGCAACAGATCAGTTTTTAGTATTAGTACATTCCATACAACATTTGGGATACACCTATTTTAAGCAAAATCTGGCAATCCTCAATATCTACCAACGAGTGTCATTTGAGCAAAACTCATTCCTATTGGATTAAATACTTCATGTTTCTAAACAAGATGCCAAAGGTAGAAACTATGAAAGAATAAATTAACAGCTGTTACTATGGAAAAATGCAAAGCTCTGGTGTAGTCAAATAGACCTATATGAAGAAGTACACGACAAAATGCGGTAAATATTTGCAAAAACAAAACCCAAAATTAATCTCCTTAAGCATCCGTTTCTTCTGTGAAATGAAGGGGGAAAACCATACCTGTGTTTCACAGAGTTGTTAGGAAAATTTGAGAACAGCATCTAGTATCTAATAACTAACGGCTCACTAAGTATTAAAAATAAATCCGGGGCGCCTGGGTGGCTCAGTCAGTTGGGCGGCCGACTTTGGCTCAGGTCATGATCTCACACTCATAGTTCGTGGGTTCAGCCCCACGTCAGGCTCAGTGCTAACGGCTCAGAGCCTGGAGCCTGCTTCAGATTCTGTGCCTCCCTCTCTCTCTGACCCTACCCTGCTCATACTCTGTGTCTCTCTCTCAAACATAAAATAAACATTTAAAAAATAATAAAAAATAAAAATAAATAAAATAAAAATAAATCATAATCCTAACAGAAGTGTACTTACAAATCAGTATGAAAATCACACAATTCTCAAACTAAGAAGAACCAACTACACTTTTCAAAGTAACTCCAGGACCGCCGGGACAACACGGACACTCTGAACGGACGACATCCCTGCTTCTTAATCAGAGAGAGAGCACAAGTCCCCAGTTCATCTACCAAAACATCCGTAATTACGGAGCACACTGTTGCTGCGAACACATCACCTATGTAAGACTCACGGCAAACCTCTTACTCAGAATCTTATCATGGGACAGACAAAGCCACATGGAGGGCTCTGCAGCAAAACACCCACCACCCTGAACTCCTCAAACAATGTCAACATTATGAAACACAAAAACAGGCTGGGGAACTGTTCTAGAATAAGCAACACTGAAGAGCCATGGTGACTAAATGCATGATTTAGACTGGTGCTTATATCAAAAAATAATAAAAAACTGTAAGACACGTTAACTGGGACCTAAAAGTTAGATCATATCAATATCATGCATTTCCTACAATGAAAGAATATATATATTCATACACATACAAATATATGTGATATACGTTATTTTGTTATGAAGATACGTGTAAATGTGTGTGTGTGCACATGTGTGCACCTGTGTGTGCCTGGAGACTGAGGGGGGATAAAACAGATATGGCCAAGTTGTATCTTATCTATAGACAGGTTTGAAATTTTTCAAAACATAAAGGTGGGGGAAACAGTAAAACATAAACAAAATAAAATGCATCAAGTCCAACTGCAAGGAAAACAAAGAAAGAAAGAAAATATGTCCTTCCTCGGTAATCAAAGAAGTGCGGATAATGTTTTTTAAAAAAATAAATACCTAACATTGGATGGATTATAAACCGACATCATTCCTGGCCCGGGGCAATCAGACAGTATGAGAAATTCCGATTTGTAAACCTTTTGCAAAATCAAAATTCATGTCCCAGACAGAGGCCAAGTGACACTCCAGACACTTAGAATTTTGCACTTGGAGTTCCTTCTTTCACACAACATTCTTGCACCCGAAGAGGTCTGAGGGTGCTACTAACAGCACTACAAATGAAACACAACCTAAAAACTCCATAACAATATTGTTGGGTAAATTATGGTATTATCGACCTGATGACTCACTTAACTAATGCAGCCAGTTTTCACAGAGTTTAAGTAACTTGAGAAAACTTCTCACAACTGTTACTGAAAAAAGCAAAACCTAAAGTTCCGTGTACAGTATGATTCTACCCACATAAGATAAAGAGACAAAAAACAGCAAGAAAATGAATGTCATCATGATTATTTCTACATGATATATTTTTTTTATTCTGTTGGTGTGTTGTGTGTCTCTACTTGAATTTCTATAATGAGCATGTCTTCAATTTTATTTTAATTTGTTTTAGGGGCACCTGGGTGGCTCAGTCAGTTAAGTGTCTGACTCTTAGTTTCAGCTCAGGTCATGCTCTCACAGTTCATGGGGTAGAACTCCCCCTCTCCCCCGCCCTTCAGTGCGGAGCCTGCTTGAGATTTTCTTTCTCCCCCTCTCTCTCTGTCCCGCCCCTGCTCACGGTGTCTCTGTCAGTCTCAAAATGAATAAATCAACTTTAAAAATAGATAAATAAATAGGGGCACCTAGGTAGCTCAGTCAGTTGAACATCCAACTTTGGCTCAGGTCCTGATCTCACTGCTTGTGAGTTCAAGCTCCACGTCAGGCTCTGTGCTGACAGCTCAGAGCCTGGAGCCTGCTTCCGATTCTGTGTCTCCTTTTCTGCCTCTCTTCCCCTTATTCTCCCTTCCTCCTTCCCTCTCTCTCTCTCTCTCAAAAATAAACATTAAAAAAAATTTTAGTAAAGTATTTTTTAAAAATAAAAGAAAAAAACTGACATTCTTAGACTTGAAACAGAGTGAAATTTTTGTTACTGTAGTTACACCGTCAGATGGCCTGGAAGCTTGGTGCAGGGAACACAGACTCATGTTCCTACAGTGCTGTCCTCTGTAATCAGAGAGCCCTATTTAAAAAGAAAACTTTTGAACTAGCTGTGGGATAGCAAAGTTTCTGAAAATTATAGAGAAAAGTTATGAGTTATGAACAAGTTTACACATATTATTATAAATATGCTAAAATGCTAGACACTCAAAAGGACTGATTTAAAGCCAGCCGACACCAGAATAAACACAGTCTCAGTATTTCATTTAATCAATCTGGTGTTGGGGTATAGCTCAACCTCAAAAATCCTAATCAAGACACAACCAGAATTTCACAATTCATTTCATTTATGACTACTGACTGGCTTAAGATATCACAAAGGAAATGGAAATCTGTCTCATTTTTTTTTTAAATTTCTTTTATTTTTTTATTTGAGAGAGAGAGAGAGAGAGAGAGAATCCCAAGCAGGCTTCATCTCAGCACAGAGCTTGACGCAGGGCTCGATCCCATGATCATGAGACCATGACCAGAGCCAAAATTAAGAACTGGATACTGAACTGACTGAGCCACCCAGGCACCCCTCTATCATTTCTGAATGTATGCAAATCAACATCTTAAGGTGACAATTTCTACCGTTTGATGGAATTCAAAAATTACTCTTAGAAGTATATTGTTTTGAGAATAAAATTATTATGAGAATCCAGGAGGTAATTCCAGGAGCTTATTCCAAAGAGTAAGCTAAATGACAAATAAATAAAAATTATTCTGAAACGTATGTAAAACTTGCCATAAAATAAACCACTTAGTGGACTTTGCCTCCCAGAACTGACCTCTCAAGAAAGCCCTCTCTACTGAGAAGGGAACCTCTCCTGGGAGGCTTCAAGCTGCCCAGGAAAGAAGTAAACAGTGTGTCCACCTGCCGGTCTGACCTCACCGATTAGTCCCCTTATCCATCCAGACAAGGACACCCCGGCACAGATCGGTTCTCTGACACCAGCCTTTATCGTGGGAATGTTGTCATTATAAGCTGGCCGTGCTGCTTCCCCACAGAAAGAACAAACAGTGTGCACTTAAGAGTTACTGAACTAGGGGCACCTGGGTGGCTCAGTCGGTTGAGCGTCCAACTTCAGGTCAGGTCATGATCTCACGGATTGTGGGCTCAAGCCCCACATTGGGCTACGTGCTGACAGCTCAGAGCCTGGAGCCTGCTTCGGATTCTGGGTCTCCCTCTCTCTCTGACCCTCCCCTGCTCATGCTCTGTCTCTCAAAAATAAATAAATGTTAAAAATTAAAAACAACAACAACAAAAAAGAATTACTGGCCGGGGGTGGCCAGAAGGGGAAGAAAAGTCTTTATTCAAAAAATATGATTTACTGCGTGGTTGCTTAGTCAGTTTCTCTTCAGCCAGAAGAGATTATTTTGAAATGTTGTCACAAATGGTACAGCCGTGTACTACCGAGATCCACTTTCATGGGAAAGAATATCTGGGGGATGAGATTCTTAAACCCTCAGCCCCACCCATCACATAAGAGCTATCAAATGAACGTCAGATTATAAACTCTGATCATTCTTGTTATGATTTAAAACTCACAAATGTGATGCTCTAATACTTAATCAAAAGTCAAGATCTAAGTATCTGCAAAGCATTTTTATTTGTGATATTAATCGAAACATGTAAGTGTTAGGGCAAAATATTAAAGCAAATTAGAGAGTTTTATAGCTGAAGCAAAAACCAAACAGAGGCCTACAGAACCTAGTATTCCAGGCAGAAATTCCTTTCACAGGAAAAACTGTGTTTTCAGGGCACCTGGGTGGCTCAGTCAGTGAAGCATCTGACTTCAGCTCAGAGCGTGATCTCGTGGTTCGTGGGTCGAGCCCCGCGTCAGGCTGTGTGCTGACAGCTTGCAACCCAGAGCCTGCTTCGGATTCTGAATCTGCCTCTTTCTCTGTCTCTCAAAAATAAAAGAGTAACAATTTTTTGAAAAAGAACAAGAATATGTGCATAACCCTTATGGGGAGGTGGGGCAGATTATATGTATTTTTCTAGTCTTGAGGAATAAACAGTTTGGCAGGGAGTTTCATGAGTAAAGGAAGAATATGGTTAAGTGTCCTTGTTACTTCAGGTCCCTAAGAAGTAGGCTTCACAGCTCTCCAGGGTGGAGACAGGCAACTTATCGTGCTACCCTAGTCCTAAATTTTCTTTCAGTACAAAGTTCTAAATCCTTATCTAGAGCCCACAAACAAACAAAAACAACCCAAGGAAACAACAACAGAAACAAGAGGCGGAAACACTTGTGTTCAGGAAAGAGCCCCAGAAATCCAGCAGCTACTGACTGAACATACTCGGTATTGCCACAGGGCAGTTTCCAGCTCTTCTGCAGCCTAACACCCTCTCCTGGAGGAGAGAAGCAGCAGCAGAGGGCTGGGGGTACGCTCATCTGCGAGGACAAGGAAAGGTCAAGGCCATTTCCAAACCGTGGGGACTGCAAGAAAAGAGATATTCTCCCAAAACTATAAACTGCCACCCAGGGCAACTCCTAATACATATTCTTACAGCCCATTTAACCTGTGCTATGTTTTTCTATCATTCTTAGGAATTCGGGGAAAAAAATGAAGGCTGGGAAAACTATCTACTTAGGGATAATGAAGTCCCTGTGTAGAACCACAAATGATGTAGGGATTTATAAAAATTCACTCTTTTAAAAAGTTTATTAATTTTGAGAGAAAGTGAATGAGCAAGTAAGCACATAAGCTTGGGGGTGGGGGGGGACACAGAGAGAAGGAGAGACAGAATCCCAAGCAGGCTCCATGCCATCAGCACAGAACCTGAGGCAGGGCTCGAATTCAGAAACTATGAGATCATGACCTGAGATGAGATCAAGAGTCAGACGCTTAACTGACTGAGCCACTCAGGCACCCCTAAAACTTCACTTTTTTAAAACACAAGAAGAGAGATTACTCTCTATGATTTGAAGAGGAAAAAGATGATCTAGGCAAAGAAACAACTGCTTAGTGACAACGACAAAGAAGGAAACCCAAACCGACAGCTGGACTTAGTTCCTTAATCTATCATTCTGCTTTTCCAAAGACCAAAGGAGGTCACTGCATCTTGAGCCTTGGGTCTCCACATAGCGGAAGCACGGGGCATCGGACCATGCAACTACCACCCGCTTTATGACGTGGTGTTTTGACTTAACTATGCAGACAATGCTTATCATGCAGCCAAGCTTGATCTTCTGTGATGATAAACTAGGGAGGAGGAAAGACAAGAGAATACACCCGAAGAGCAGAAAAGGGTTTGCACATATAGGAGGATTAGGAGGAAGTTAACCGAGGACGATGTAGGAGAAGAAGGGGAAAAATAGTGAGGGAGAGGGAGGGAGGCAAACCATGAGAGACTCTTGAATGCTGAGAAACAAACTGAGGGCAGATGAGGTGGGGGGGAGGGGAAGGGAGGTGATGGCATGGAGGAGGGCACTTGTGGGGATGAGCACTGGGTGTTATATGGAAACCAATTTGACAATAAAGTACTTAAGGGGAAAAAAAAGAGCAGAAAAGGTAGAAAAGAACCGAAATACAAGGGGAAAAAAACACATTCACCAATTTCAGAAGTTCTGAACGCCACCCAATCATGAGGTTGCCCAATAAAGGTACTTTCTGGATCACTTCCCATTTCAAAGAGTCCCAAGAACACACAAAATCAGATTACAAATTCTTATTCTTATTTTATCTACAATCTATACACATATTTCTTTTAAGCTTTATAATCCTCTTCCTTTATATATATAAAAAAAAAGTTTTTTAGTTCACTGCCAGCTCAGACTATAAAGCACGGACCTTGTTTATCTCCATGAGCTAACACAGGGCAGGGTGAGAAGTCCAAGGTCCTGTTATCTTTTAAAGGTCAAGGATGAGATAGCCTGGCCCGTTCTAAGGAACGGTCTATACCCCTAACACCCTGCTCGGAAATGAATGCTGCTGATCACAAAGGAGGGGGAGAGAGAGTCTAGACATATTAACACACGTATATTCCCACTGCAGAGAAAACCCCAAGCCACGTCCTATTTGACAGTTTGTTAAAAAAAAAATTCCTGGGACGCATTCAAGCAACAGATGAATTACAACATGAGTCAGAGAGGGTAGCTGATAAACACCACATCACACATAACATAAGCTTGAATCAACGCACTGAAATCAAGACCAAATTAAGATTGAGATCTCTTGGCTCTTGTCTGCCTCTGCAGTGACTACACTTAGCAGATTCAAGCTGAGATCCATGGATCGACCCAAAGGGTTAAATGTATCCAAAAAGTAATTCTAAAAAAGAACCTCCAGGGTCTAAAAGTAAGTGATTTACTTTTCTCCTTTTGGAAGGCATAAAAATTTCAAAGCCTTTAATGGTGTGCAAAACCCACCAAGACAATAATTTCATCTTCCGTTCTGCAGGTCAGAGCTGGCACTTCGCTGGGCACTTCCCGAGGGCCAGGCCTGTGCTGATGCGGCGCTAGTGAGCATCTCCGTCATCCTTGCCGATCCTCAGGGGTCAGGGACAAAGGCAACGGGCCTCCGTGGAAGGGAGCTCGCAGACTTGCTGCAGTGGATGAGCAACGTGGGGTCAGCTCAGTCTTCCACGGGAGGACGCCTCGGCTTGCAAAGTGTGCACAGGTAACCGGCCGACCTCACGCGGCTGGTAAAAGCCAGGCCCCAGAAGTCACCAAGGCCTGTCCACTCTGCCTTAGTGCCTCAGACACTTTTTCTTCATCCATACACATCTGTAAAACTTGACCTTCCCTAGGGAGACTAGCACGGAAAGCAGCCATCTAGTACATTTTAAGGGTTTTTTCCTCCCTTCTTTTCTTAATCTTACAACTAAAATAAATGCTTCTCTTCCAGGAGCACTTAAAAATTACTTTCCGAACTTCAGCAGATTAAGTGGACTATTAAGAACAAAACCCTTACAGTACTGTAACCTTGCTAATACATAACACCGACATGAACTGTTTACTGCACATACGTTCTTTTTATCCGATGGCTCTCAAAACCACTGTGGAGGAACCATTTGTGGGCCATGAAGAGTGGCTTCCATCGTTAACCATTCTAATTCCATGCTGGATGTCCTGTAAAATCCTGTGTTTACTAAACGTCTTGTGATAGACCGTACTGTCTAGGTTGTAACCCAATGACGTGACTGTGACTGGTGTAGCTTTTAGGAAGTTCCCAGAGGGATGTCTGGGTGGCTCAGTCAGTTAAGTGTCTGACTTCAGCTCAGGTCATGATCTCATGGTTTGTCGGTTTGAGCCCCGCGTCAGGCTCTGTACTGACAGCTCAGAGCCTGGAGCCTGTTTCAGATTCTATGTCTCCTCTCTCTGACTCTCCCCTGCTCATGCTGTCTCTCTCTCTCAGAAATAAATAAAACATTAAAAAAAATTAAAAAAGGAAGTTCTCCAAGAGCAAGGCTGGAGCTGGGCCTAAGGGTCTGCTTGGCGCAGCTGTACCCAGCGACTTGGGCACCTCGCTCCCACTCCCTCCCGGGGCTCCCCCTGCAATGGCCTTCTCCCAATTCCTTGAACTGAACATGTCAGCCTTACTCCCTCAGGCCACTGAGCCTTCAAAAAAGGTGCTCCGTCTTTCCGGGACGCTCCCCACCCCAGTCAAAAGCTCGTATGTCACTGTTCCTTCACTTTTTAGCTCAAAATTCTCCCTCAGAGAAGCCCACCCTGACTGCCCTGGACTAGCTCTGTGTACCCTGCTCTGCCCTCTCATACAGAACTTTTCCCACTTCAACTAATTTAATTCCTCTCTCCCATTAGCCCCCGAAATTCCACAGGGTGGGGGGGGCACTGTTGCTCAGCACTCACTGTATCCTCAGCACCGAGGTCAGGGCCCAGCACACATGCGCTCAATCAGTAACCCTCTGCGAGCCTGGTGTGCGACTGGTGCTATTCTGGGCTCCAGGCATCTCTCCTGGACCTTAGGCTCTAATAAGGGGAAACAGGGATGAGGAAGGGGGTGCAGGCACAACAGAAAACCAAACAATTACGGTGCTTTGGAGAACAGTAAGGCAAGGAAGCAGGCGGGGACAGAAGAGTTACTTTCCAATGGGGCGAGGCAAGGAGAGCATCGTGAAGAATTTTTGAGTGATGATTCACAGGAGCTGAGGTGAGAGTACGAGCCACCAAAGTTCTGGGCAAAGATTATTCCAAGTGGAGGAAGGAGCCGACGGAAAGGCCCGCAGCAGGAGTGCGCCTGGAACAAGCAGGCACACGGTGGGGGCGGGGGGGGGCACACTCAAGAACGATGTTCTGCACAGACGAGATGCAGAGAAGAGCTATGTGAAATGAGACTGCTCGTGACCGCAGCTGCTGAGGTGAAGCAAAGTTTTTGTCACCCAAGTCCTCTGTTGGTAGTAACACGTCACGTGGGAGTCCACGGAACAAGGGTCTTTACAGGAGGCCCAGAGCAACACTTGCCTGTTCCTGACTCTCCCCTCGAACCAAAATTGCCCGTGTCACTGTGCTAGTGCAATTCTAAAGCATGGGCTTGCTCCTGACGCCCAGTGTCAGACGTAAACACTTCGTACGTAACTTGGACCCGCGGACTTGCAGATGCCTCCGTCCTTTTTCTGTATTTTTAAAAATTTTGTAATGCTTATTTATCTCTGAGAGGGAGGGACACACAGAGCACGAGCAGGAGAAGGGCAGGGAGAGAGAGGGGACAGAGAATCCGAAGGAGGCTCTGGGCTCTGAGCTGACAGCTCAGACAGCTCAGAGCCCGACACGGGGCTTGAACCCACAGACTGTGAGATCATGACCCAAGGTGAAGTAGAATGCTTAACCAACTGAGCCACCCAGGAGGCCCTCACTTGCTCTTTAAACAGGGTCCCCAACATGAACATGAAACGGCTGTAACTCACCTCAGGGAGCGAATTCTCAGGTACGCATCACTGTTGTCAGATCACTAGATTCACAAAGGAGCCCAAGTATGTGTACAAGACCATATTTTATTGCCAATTTAATGTTTCTTCGGGGGTTTTAGTCATAAAAAGTAAGAGAGTACGGCCGAAATGAGTAACAGAAGAGGACTGTTCAAATCCCATGGGAAGTGATTATAAAGAAGCGGCAGAAAAATGATTCCCGTAGCTGGTTGAGAGCAGGCCAGACAGACATGCCTGCAAAAGAGATAAAAACCAAACCTGATAGTTTGAAAGGAACTGAAAGAATTTAAGACCATGATCTAATACACGACGAGAGCATCACATGTAGGAAAACTCAGAAATGAGGTGACAGTACTCAAGGGAACAGAACTCAAGAAAGAATGAGATACAAAAGAAATGCTTTTCTAAGATGAAGACGAAACTGGAATGCAAAGGTGAGTAAATGCAACATGTCTTGGGAGAGAGATGAAAAGGAGGACAGGTTTTAAACCAAAAAGAAATGAAGAGACTCAAAATGACATGAAAGTAACACAGAAGATGGGTTAAAAAAAAGACCCAAATGGGTTTGCGTTTGCACAAAAACAAAACCAATGGAAAAGAACAACCCTAAAAATTATAACTCAAGACAACTTGGCTGAAGTAACCAAAAACAAACAAACAAACACGGTATTTCCTGCACAATGAAAAGACACACTGCAGGGCACCTGGGTGGTTCAGACAGTTGAGCGTCTGACTTCAGCTCAGGTCAGGATCTCGCAGTCTGGGAGTTTGAGCCCCGCACTGGGGGTCTATGCTGTCAGTATGGAGCCTGTGTCAGATCCTCTGTCCCCCTCTCTCTCTGCACGTACCCTGCTCAGCCTCCCTCTCAAAAATAAACAAACATTAAAAAAAAAAACTGTTTAAAATTAAAAAAAAAAAAAAAAAAAAGGACATAGTGCACACCTGGAAAACAGACCCCAAACAACTAGACTGAAAACATATTCTAATAAAACTAGTGGATGTTAAAGCAAAAGACTTTTTGGGCACCCAGTCAAAAAGGATACGTCGTTTAGAAGAACAGAAGGAAATGGAATACCACATTCAAAATACTCAAGGAAAGAATATTTGAACTCTTCTAAAAAAAATATGTATCTAACTAAACTGGCTTTCGAGTACAAAGGCTATTGACGAACCAACGTTCCAGAATTCTGGGAGAATTTTCCCCACAACTTCCTAAAAACCATACTAGAGAGAAAGCTGCGGATAAGCAAACTGAAGAAGCATCATCGGAAGTACTAGAAGTGGGCATGACACATTCACCTGTCCAACTAAGAGCAAATGACGGCTGTGAGGGAGAGTGTGGAGCATTACGCTATGTGCTCCGACAGTGCGGAGACGCTACAGGTATTAGAGAAAGAAGACCAGGGGCTGTACACAAGAGGAGCAGAAAGAGAGGGGTGCCTTCTCGGCAGTTCGCATTGTGAGTGAGAGGGTATTTCTTCACATCAGATACTGGGGAGAGGGAAGGCAGGGAAAATGAAAGATCACCAGCTAAATTTCAATACTGCACACCGTAGGAAACCAACAGACAATGACTAAACACAGACAAGATAAAAATATTACATAGTGTTAGTTGTGGTAGATTATAAGATGGCCAAAAACTCTGCCTTCTTTTGATTGTACACCCTTTGCAATGTGGCTTTCCTACTCTTCCCATCAAGAGTAAATGTACTTCTCCCTTGAATCTAAAACGTCATGTGATCTGCTTTGGCTGAAAATATATTAACAAACATAATGCACACAAAGGGTACTAACAGATGATAAAGCAAGGGGGTGGCCAAGGAATTATATAGTGGCATTAGAATAGGTAGCCCTCAGAATAAAAATGTTAAGTTGCTCAAAAAATTAAAAAACAGAAAGATAAACAAAACCAAAAAACATACTAATTAAAGGAGAAGAGAATAAATAAAACAGACCATATAGAGAAAGACTATCTCTATTAAAGACTTGTACACATACGTATATAATATAAAATAACAACAGAACTGAGGAGGCTTTCAAATAACTATCAGATTGTGCTTCCTTCAAGGGAGATACTCTAAGCTAAAAAAAAAATGCAAAAAAATATTAAACTGTTCTCAATTGTCATACAGTTGGTGACTGCATTGGTTTTCTTATTCTGAGACTGCTGGGTATGAATTATGGGACAATGCAAATGAATAATTATATGATATTCTATTTCTACCATTCCCGGTATCACTGAGAACCAGAATTCTTGGTATAGGACAAAGAAGACATATATGTAGAGCGGAGAGAGGTTCAATTTAAAAAACTGTAGTCCGGGGCGCCTGGGTGGCTTAGTCGGTTGAGCGTCCAACTTTCGCTTAGGTCATGATCTCGCGGTTCGTGGGTTCGAGCCCCGCGTCGGGCTCTGTGCTGACTGCCAGCTCAGAGCCTGGAGCCAATTTCAGAGTCTGTGTCTCCCTCTCTCTCTGACCCTCCCCTGCTCACGCTGTCTCTCTCTCTCTCCTAGAAATAAATAAAACATTAAAAAAATTTAAAAAACTGTAGTCCTGCTGCAGAATAAGAAATATCAATTTGAACTCATGATGTATTTTTATCTGAAAGAGAGGGAAACAAAGAGAAAACAAATTGTCTTAGCTTTGTCTATTAAACGCTCAGAAACCATAACCAGCCGAGGACTCTAACACCCAGAGTGTGCTCTTGAAACAATATTTTCATGAAAAGTAACGAGAGCTTCTGATTCTGGAGAAGTGCTGATTCTGGGCCTGGGGCAGAAATGCGCCTCGGCACATCTTGTATCACAGGGCAAGTCTCAGCCAACCCAGAGGGGCTCTCACTTGCACTGGGTCCCTAGTAAGTGTCAAACGCAACTGACTGCATCATACTGAAGATGAGATTTCATATGTCCATGAGTTCGTAAGGATACTAAAACTGAGGAACTACTTGACTGGTCACCATTGGAGAATTCTAGCAAATCAACTCACTTTTTCAACAAGGAGTAAACAAAAGGGAAGAATCAAATATCTATTCTGCTTTTCAATACCAACTGTAAGCCACACAGGAGGGGAATGAGTTTCTCTTTATAGATGCATCCCTACGAACACAGGAAAAGGAATGCAAGAATGACAGCACTGCCATATGGCAACTGCTAATGGAATAATGGATCTAGGTAAAGAGGAGAACGGGAGAATACGTAAAACGACACAAGGGGATATGATCAGTAAAATCAGGACTGCCGGAAATTGCAGACAAGTGACCCCGCCTCCTCAATAAACAAGAGGAAGAGACTGACAGGCCAACAGGTTAAGAGATGTAACAGACATTTCAACAATTGCAATGTGTGGCCCTTACATGGATCCTGACTCAAACAGAAAAAGAACAAGTCATATTTGGGAGATAACTAGAAATTTTAACAGTAAATGAATATTTGATGTTATTAAGAACTTCTGTTTCAAGAGCAATGATAATATCGTGGCTATGTTGAAAAAAAAATCTGTCTTTAAGACACACACAGTGGATTATGTTTTTTTACCAGTGAATATGATGTCGTATCTAGAACACGCTTCAAAAACAAAAAGGGAGAGAGTGGGTATTGGTAGAGATGAAACAGGACTGGCCCTGATGGGGGGAAGGGGAAAGAAGTGAGTACTAGAAGGATTCATTATGATAGTGTTCTGTCTTTTCTGGGTATCCTTAAGTTATCTACATTAAAAAAGTTCACGCAGGGGCGCCTGGGTAGCTCAGTCGATTAGGCGTCTGACTCCAGCTCAGGTCAAGATCTTGTGGTTTGTGAGTTTGAGCCCCGAGTCAGGCTGTGTGCTGACAGCCTGCAGCCGGCTTCGCATTCTGTGTCTCCCTCTCTCTCTGCCCCTCCCTCGCTCACAATCTCTCTCTCTCTGTCTCTGAAAAATAAACATTAAACACAACACAACAAAACAAAAAAACAGTTCACCCACCCAGACAGCCAGACCACAGGAGCCTCTGCCCTCCCCTCCTCATGCCCCTCAGAGAGCCTACCAGAGTTTTCTGTGGCCCAAGACTGGCCATCCTTATTGGCCTCTCTGGTAACTATGCTGCAATGCATTACCCTTCGGTTTTCCAGTCTACTTCCCCAGGAGCTTCATTAACTAAGGTAAAAGATTTGTCAGAACGGCATTTTCGCATCCGCTGATTTTCAGATCTCCCAAGAACTGTTATAACACACCCTGGCAAACCAAAGCACTCGCTTTTCTTTTTCACGTGAAAAAGGAAACTAGGGCACTTGACATGCAACGGACTAAGTTCCTCTAATTTATTTTTTCCAGAATAATCCAGATGAGCCCTAAGCACCAGCTAAGACATCTTTGGCTTAAGCCACGATTTGGCCCCCTAGGAACCTTCACGCCCGTGGGCTCCAGGAGTTCAAGCAGTAAAAAGAGCCCACACATCCCCCAAACTCAAGCTTTTAGAGCTGTTTCCTGAATGCAAACTGAGGTTGCCAAAACATTCGACGGCCGCAGGTCCCATCCGCCCTCGGCGCGGCAAATGTCCGCTGCGCGGTGGAATAGGGACAGTTGCGCACCAGAAATGAACACATGGAGCGCTGAATGCCCGTGCACACCCACAGACTACCCGGCCATCTGCCGCTCGGAATCCCCGGCAGACAGCACCAAGGGGCCAAGTCACAGGTGAGAGCAGTTCAGCAGACAAAGCAAGAAAAGCCCGGCCCGGCACCCCAGGGAGGGCCACGGCCACGGCCACCACTTACGCCACGTGAAGAAACGAAGAGAGTGAGGTGCCGTCAGGAGGCCGACGGAGCTGAGGCACCATGCGGCGTTCCCTCCCACCAGAGTGCCACCGAAAGCAAACGAGCACCATGCCCTCCCCCAAATGTACAGCTGAGCGAAAGAGAAAGAGAAGGAACTCCTGAGGTGTCAGAAATGAGAGAACGTAAAGCCAGGAGTCCAGAAGAGGAGCAGCGGAGGCGGTCCTCAGAGGCCCGGACGGGGTGGCGGCCCCAACCCCAGCAGCCACACACAGGCCCAGCCCCGGGCGCAGGCAGGAGGCTGAAGCGAGGGCCCCCGTCAAGCAGGCCACACAGAAGGGCTGCCCTCCCACAGAGACCAGCCAACTCCGTCCCTGCCGAAGGCCGCAGCTGGGAAGACCGGAGAAATCACACCTCCAGCCGCCTCCGCAAGTGGGTGTTATGAAAAAAAAAAAAACAAGCATGGGAAACAGTAAAGAAAAATTGCCCAAATTCACCATTTACAATTTTTTTTAAGTTTAGCTACTAGTATTGAGAGAGAGAGAGAGCACAAGCTGGGGAGGAGCAGAGAGAGAGAGACAGACAGAGAGAGAGGGAGACACAGAATCTGAAGCAGGCTCTAGGCTGTCAGCACCAAGCCCAACGCGGGGCTCAAACTCACCAGCTGTGCAATCATGACCTGAGATGAAGTCAGATGCTTAAATGACTAAGCCACCCAGCTGTCCCGACCAAATTCACCATTGAAAAGACAAACATTCTTGAGGCGCCTGGGTGGCGCAGTCAGTTGAGCGTCTGACTCTTGGTTTCAGCTCAGGTCCTGAGCGCATGGTCCACGGGTTCGAGCCCTCTGTCTCCACATGTACAGCTGACAATGACAGGGAGAGCCTGCTTGGGAGCCTCCCTCTCCCTCTCTCTCTGCCTACCCCACGTGCACATACGCTTTCTCTCTCTCTCTCAAAAATAATAAACATTTATTTATTATGGGGGGCGCATGGGTGGCTTAGTCGGTTAGGTGTCCGACTTCGGCTCAGGTCATGATCTCACAGTTCGTGGGTTCGAGCCCCATGTCAGGCTCTGTGCTGACAGCTCAGAGCCTGGAGCCTGCATCCGATTCTGTGTCTCCCTCTCTCTCTGCCCCTCCCCTGCTCACACTCTGTGTCTCTCTCTCTCTATCAAAAATAAACATTTAAAAATAAATAAATAAAAAAGTTAAAAATTAAGTAAAATAAATAAAAGACAAACATTCCCAGACTGAAGAGACGCAAATCTGCATCTATACGCCACTTCTTTAAAGACACGTATGCACGCCTGGAGCAATGCAGAAAGGCTCAAGTAGGAGAAGGAACAGAGGTATTGCGGCAAATACTAGCCCAAAAAAAGCAACAACTTGCTGGCAACAAGTTGTATCAGACAAAACTGACTTCAGGACCAAAACATGAGACAACAAATCACTAATTAAAAGAACAGCATTCAGCTATCCAAAACAAAAACGGACAGAATTACAAGGAAAAACCAACCATGTCAAAACCATTGTAGGAGTTAAAAAAAAAAATCCCAATTATAAATTTATAGATCAAAGAAACAAAAGTAATTAGTACATAAATAAAAGATTAGAACTACATATTTAACAAGCTGGATCTGCTAGACATATGGAGCCCTACACTTCACAGTTAGAAAGCTATACTTTCTTTCCAAACATACTTGGTGTTTGTATAAAAATGAACCAGGTCATAAAACAAGATTCAACCAATACCATAGATTATCTTTTTTTTTTTTAAAGTTTATTTATATATTCTTGAGAGAGATAGTATGCACGGAAGAGGGGAAGAGAGGGAGAGAGAGAATGCCAAGCAGGCTCCATGCTGTCGGCACAGAGCCCAACTTGGGCCTTGATCCCACAAACCATGAGATCGTGACCTGAGCCAAGATCAAGAGTTGGACGTGTAACTGACCGAGCCACCCAGGTGCCCCTGGACTATCTTTTTTTTTCTGAGGCAGAGAGACCACGTGTGTGCATTAGTGAGGGGAAGGGCAGAGGTGGGGAGAGAGAGAATCCTAGGCAGGCTCCCCGCTCAGCACAGAGCCCAACTCGGGCTCGACTCCACAACCCTGGGATCATGACCTGAGTGGAAATCAAGAGCCGGACGCTCAATCAACTGAGACACCTAAGGTGCCCCTACCCAAGACCGTCTCTTAATCACATTCTCTAACACGACGTGGATAGAGCCAGCAACTCCGCAGTGAGGACTGGGGTACAAACTGGAATCATCCTCACTTTCCGCCCCATTTCTCTGGGCACAGAGCAGCCTATCTTCCAGCTAACCTCACATGAATATTGCATATAAGTACATAGGGACCTGCCACAGGAAAGGCTATACACTCATATAGTACAAGGAACGATGATGACACAATATCAGAGACGGTGCAGCTAACCACACTTGGGAAACAAAACCTGCCTGGCCCCGTGTCTCCTGGGAACGAGGCAGGATTAAGGAGCTAAGGACTAAGTCGTTCAGGGGAGCCCAGAGACAACACCAGTAGCCGGTTCTAACCTGTGAGTTTTATTTAAATTCTCTTTCTTCCTCAGTCTAAGGCTCGCAAAACATTTCAGGAACTGTTGTTTCCCCAAGCCAACTACCGAGTTATGGATTCTTTTGTTTTGTTTTTCCTTATCAGTAAGTTCTCAAACAAGAGCTGAGACCTGAAGGCAAACCAGTATATTATCATACCCTGGGCCCATCTCCGGCAGTCTGGATAAGTGAGATTCATTACCAGGTACACCAGGTACACCTTCCTGTCCAAACATGAATTATGAGAGAAAAGATCTTCACTTCTAGGGGCAGCTGTTTACGGCTGCCGCTGGACTGCAGCAGCAAGAGGGTTCGATTTATCAAGATAAGAAGCCAAAGATGAAGCTCTAACATAATCACTTTTCAGAACGCCAGCAAGCACAGGGAAAGCAGGGGAAAAGTTCCCTTTATTCATATTAGAAATCCAACGAAAATTTAGAGGAAAGTCTTTAAATTTACGGAAAATGCTTTCCTGAAAACATTTTATCTCCACTTCTATGTAATTTCGCACACGTTATTCCCTTAAAATATCTCTGAAGCAATATTAGAAGTGATTATCAACTGGTTGTAAAAATGTCTCCAAGGAGTGAACATCAACAAAATATAGTCATCGGTGGGGCCTTTCAGACCCTGGCCTGTGACTCTGATGCACAGCTGTCCTTGTTCAGATCCATCAAATCCATTGCCAGATATGGTGGTTGTATTTTACATCCGCACATACATGTATCCTTTCAATACAGCCCAACCCAATATATGTAACAGCAGGGAAGAAAGATCTAACTCCGTGAGAAAGGACAAAAAGGAGAATTTAAACGACGACCGATTTTAAAACAGTCTACGATAGATATTTTCCAGAACAAATGCTACCACTCATAATTTTTTAAAAAACCAACACATGGGGGTCTTGAAGTATTTCCTCGTTCTGTCTGACGTTATCCAGAATGCTCGCAGATAATCTCGTCACGGTGTTTCGGTCTGGAGACCTCTGAGGAAAACAACCAGATTAAGTTCCAGGACTGCTCCTACTGCAGAGGAGCAGGACACCACCAATGCATACAGGCCGTTCTCGGCCAAGAAATGAAACAGATGACGCCCTCCCCTCTGAGAGATAAGGATGTGTCTGGAAAATGCAGGAAGCCTGGCTTGAAGTTGGCCGAGGCTTGTCAGTGTCAGGAGTTAATACTGATAATGGTCCCATCAATGCAGCGGTCACAAAAGGGGCAACCCCCCGTAACAGCAAGGCAGGGCACCCCGTCCTTCTCAGACGGAGGTAGGGTACAGACACCCCACTCCGGTGAGAGTCAGTGAGGCCGTCTGCAGAAGAGCCTTCCAGGTGGAGAGTGAAGGTGGTGGCGCGTCAGCTGGGCGGTCACTGGGGCACGGGATGGTCCAGGTGGGCACGTCCACGACATTCACTGCGGCCTCTCCTCATTAGCACCCACCTGTAATAGGGTCCTGGAGGCCAAAGGACAGGGCAGAGCTGCACAGTGAATCCAAGGATGTGATTAGCTTGACAGACGTAAACAGAGCACTCTCCTTAACTGTGGACTCCAGCAGGGAGAGGTCTGTGCGGTACGTGTGCAGGGGTGAGAAGAGAGACTACAGAGCGGGACACTCGGTGTTCTCACTTTTGTTACAACCAAATTTGCTACTTGCTCCTTTCCCAGCTACCTGCTGAAAGAACTGATGCAATCTTCCACTGTGTTTTACTCTTCTCCCATCTCAGCCCTTTCGTTTCTCAAGGGGCCCAGGTACCAGTTAAAATGAGCCTGAAATGAAAGGGCTGGCAAGGTCAACCACAGAGCCGCGCTTTGCCAACCCTCAACCTGCAACGGAAAAGTTAAGGCAGAAATCCAGCAGAGGACTGATCTGGAAAAGAAGGTACGAGGAAAAAAGACATCATCATCTTGGATCAAAGTCAAATTCAAGGCACTGAATGGAAAGCACAGAACAGATACTTGGAGGCGCTGGGGTGGCTCAGTTGGTTAAGCCTCCAACTCTTCATCTCAGCTCAGGTCATGATCTCACGGGTTCATGAATTCGAACCTTCACACTGGGCTCTGTGCTGAGAGTGCAGAATCTGCTCAGGATTTTCTGTCTCCCTTCTCCATCCACCTAATCCTCTAGGATGCTGCCGGCGAGTATGCGAGTCACCTGCGAGACTAAGTCACTGAGACAACCCAGTGCCCCGGTCAGGTAAGAGCCAGGACGCTGTCCTGAAGAGGAACCCGTCCTTGAAAACCAACAAGCAGGCAGCCCAGAAATCCTCTTCCCTGAGGGCTCCGGGCCACCCCCGCTGGAGGAGACAGGAAGGCAGAAAGGAGCAAACACTGGTCTCTGAACCACCGCTCCCTCGGAAACCCGGGGTTGGGCTCCGTGGAGACTTTAGTCCCGTCTCCATAAACCAATCAACACGGCTCCTGATTTGTGCGTGCTTCTGCTTCCTGACACCCTACCCGTACACGCTGCTGACTCGCTACCACTGAGCGTGCTAACCACGGCACGCCGCCTCGGGCCTGGGCGCAGCGCGCCTCACACCCCCGTGCCCCGCAGACGGCGGAGCCCAGGGCCGGGCAGCACCTGCGCGCTGCGCCGGGGCCGCTGCAGACAGGAGGTCGACCGCCGGGAAGCACAAAGCCATAGAAACCGCGGCGCTGAGCAGACTGCACGAGGGCGCTCCTTTCCGGTCCGAGCAGGGCAACGGGAACGGTGACTCCCTGTTCACCCTCCACTGGGGAGCGCGTGCGTCCGTTGGGCGACTCGAAGTCTCCGCACTGTGGCACACCAGCGGGTGGCCGCAGAGGCTCCGCACGTGCGGATTTTGAGGTTACGAAAACTGTGATGAGTAGGTGAACTCACAAACACAGAATCTGTGCAGACTGAGGCCTGACTGTACTGTGTAGGCCATCCCCAGACCAGCCACCCACACGAGTGTGGTGCTAAGTGCGCGGCCGGCCTCGTAGCCACCTCGCGGGAGCCTCCAGTGACTGAGGAGGCTGCTCAGGGGCTGGCGTCCGCCATGGAGGGCTGAGCCAGTGCATGTCAGGGGGAGCCGCCCAGAAGGCTCTGGGGGGATGGCCCGCGCCCCAAGGACAAGGGGTTCACGAGAACAGCAAGCAAACTGTCAGGAGCCACAGCAAAGAGAAGGAAAGACAACTAAAAATCACTGCGGACAGTTCAGGTCTTTTGTTTAAAAGGGACAGGCAGGAGCAGCTTCGGACTGGAAGGCCCTTACAGCGACAAATGCAGCCTCACCGGAGGCCCCCTAATCCTGCAGGCTGAGCAAACACCGGGGGCTTCTCAACACAGGCTCCATGACACTGCGATGCACATCTCTTGTAAACTGGAGTCAGCAATATTATTTTAATGTCTGAATTTCTGAATCTTAATGCTTGAATATTATGTAATTAATGTCTGAATTAATCCCATGTCTCTTCTGAAAGGGGTGAAGAAGTGTACACTGACCAAGCAGCCAGGAACAGGCACCACGTTGAGAACATTACCTTCATGAGCTCCGTCAATCTTTCCCATCCCTGAGCAGCAATTTTCCCATCGTCCTCTCACAGCCGAAGGCTCAGGGACGTTAACTCAGGCCCCTGAGATCACACAACGTTACTCCCAAGTCCATCAGCCCATCTGGGTTTCTTTCAAGAGGTTAAAATAAATTGAGAGATGGCTCAGGTATTTCAAGCTGAACGCTAATCCAGTGAGCTGAACTGTGTGTAGTATTTCTTACAAAGTCAATTCATGAGTTTTCCTCTAAGTACTCAGATCTCTTCCAAAACAAGAACAGGAAAAACAGTTTTCTGTCTATGGAAATTTCTATTCAGAAATCTTCAACCCAAATCGTGGAAGACTGCACACAGATCAAGTGCGCGCTGCAGGAGAGAAGGGTGAGGACGCAACCCCGGGCTGACCTGGGAGTTGGCTCTGGCGATCAGGAGGATCCCCACCCCCTGCCCTGTCCTGTCCTCCCCCGCCTACCGTTCCCATACTGGGAGCCGTGCCAAGGACGCAACCTCGAGACAGTAAGGCAGTGCTGCAACCTCCTGAGCGGCATATGTGACTGAGCCCCGTTAAGGCCTCTATATGGACTTGGAAGATTCTAGATGGCAGGAGGAGAGATCCAATTGTCTTGCGGCACTCAAGATAAGCCTCGTAAGTAAGTTCCCGTATTAAACCTGCTGCCTGCCCATCTGGGGCAGTCTGCCTCTTTTTTCGGTCTCCCCCTGTCCCCTGTGAGTATGGGGCCAGTTTACAAACCCACATAGCACCTAGAAGATGTTTCCGTTCTGACTCCAATGGCATCACTTTACCCCAAGTGCAAAGGTGGCCCTGAGCAAGCACTTTAAAACCAGGGTCCCCGTGTCAGGGTTCTCTAGCCCCAGATTCTGAAGGGTTGATCCCACGAAGGCTCCTTGTTGCCTATCTGGTGACACGCTGCACGAGGGGTACACCGTGCACACCGCATGCGAAGTCTGTCTACATTACTTAGCATGAATAAGCAGCCAGCTGACAAGCTGTACTTGAGGAGGGAACGGGGGATTGGCCGCCAGCACGACAGCACCATCTTCTGGCTGGTGAAACGTAACTAAGACACAAAGTTACCTACGGAGTTAAAAAGCACTTCAGCAGTTTGATAATTAACCCAGGAGCGTGGCAAACTAGAAAACTCAGTTTTCACAAAATCTGAACCATATCAGTGTTAAGTGTTTACTTACCCTACGAGGCCAATCATGGACAGAAAAAAAAATTTTTTTTTGTTTAGGCTTGGGGGAGAGGGGCCGGAGGCAGGGAGGTGGGGGGAGGGGGGGAGGGGGAGAGAGAGAGAGAGAGAGAGAATCCTTAAGCAGGCTTCACACCCAGCTCGGGCCGATGCAGGGCTCCATTTCACTACCGTGAGATCATGACCTGAGCTGAGCCCCCCAGGTACCCCGGTACAGAAACCATTTTAACCAGAGGTCCCTTCTGGTTGTCATTCCACGTTTGGAAACACTAGAGCCCCACCCAGCCTCTCCGCTCTCCCACAATGCAGGACCTGTCATGCCCTATGAAGGAAATTCCTTATCATGTCCTCAGAGTCACACCCATACTCTACCAGGTGTGCAAAAAGGCTTTCCGACGCTCACACACCACGCTGAAAGGCAGCAGGGCTGGCAATCACCATCAAGGCCGTCAGGATCTGACCCTTTCCGACCACGCCTCCCACTGGTGCTGGATGGCAGGTGGGGGCATCACCTGCTCACACGGGTCCTAACAAGTTGAGAGAAAGATGGAAGAGCAAATGTGACTCGACATCACTTTGGTGTCCCCCCAAAGTATAGGACTCGTCAGTAGACTGTGCTGGACACAGATCTTGGGCCTGAGGTAAACAGGGCTTCCTACCACACAGCTGCCGCCACCGCCGAAAAGAACCGGACCAGGAGACCCCATCAGTGAAGAGACCGGACGGCTGCAAGGAACCTCCACACTCTCAACTACTTCCGAGTCTCTGCTGCCACAAGGGCCCGACAGTGGCTTCCAGGCCTGCCTTCTTCAATGCAGGGCCCCTACCCCTAGTCAAAAAGGCCCTACGGGGCGAGCTTCTTCCTGATTTCACACCTCAGATAATGACATCTGTCCTCCTTCCACAGCGAGGCATGCAAAGGGGACGGAGAGCAGGGTCAGACACTGAACCATAACATCACTCTCCTGGTGGGAAGCATGGAGGCCTCCTCCCCGCCCACGGAGATGGGATGTAAAGAAATGGACATTCCTCCCAGGTGCTGTCCACTCGAGCCCCTGGCCCCAGACTGGGCTAGGGACAGGAAGCACCCAAGCCTCAAGATCTTTGTCCCTGACCCTCACTTGCTCCCCTGCTACAAAGACCTGCTACCGCGACAGGCATATGTGGTGGTCTCCTAAAGCATGCGAGTCCAAACCTCTGTGACCAAACCTGCAATGACACCGTCTCATTACAGCCTGGTGCACCTATGTGTGTATCTGTATGTACAGATTTATACCTGAAAAGGTGACATAAAAAAAACCTGAGCCTATGGAAACCAAGGTGACAATAAACTATTAAAAAAACAAAACAAAACAAATTATATGGAACTCACTCTGAAATTTTCTAAATCCTTCCTTTTATAAAAATGCTGCTCAGGGGTGCCTGGGTGGCTCAGTCAGGTGAGTATCCAACTCTTGATTTCAGCTCAGGTTGTGACTCATGGTTCGTGAGATTGGGCTCTGAGTCCAGGCTCTGAGCTGACAGTGCGGAGGAGCCTGATTGGGATTCTCTCTCCCCCCTCTTTCTGCCCCTCCCCCACTTGTGTGTGCACACACTCTATCTCTAAATAAATAGATAAACATTTCATTTAAATGCTGGTCACACTCACTAAACTGATTTCACAACCTGCTGAGAGTGTGAAGCACCGTCTGATTAACCCTGTTGCTAACATCCACTTTCACTGTGCCCTCCTATGCTTGCACACACCTCGCTCTCCGCTAACCCAGAGGCAGCCCTCTCTCCAGGACCACCCCCAGGCCTCTCCTCAAAGCCTCCCCAGCTCAGCGCCCAGCACCTTCCCAGACATGGAGGATATAAATTAACCATGGCTAGTTCCCGCTTCCCACGAAGCCTAGTCTACTGAGACAAAGGGCATGTGACAAGATTTGGCTCAGCCACCTCCTCTTCCCCTGCACCCGCCATCTGCATGCCTTCATTCAGTCATTTACTCCTCATCTTTTTTTTTTTTAAATGTTTTATTTATTTATAGGAGAGAGAGAGAGAGAGACAGCGTGAGCAGGGGAGGGTCAGAGAGAGAGGGAGTCACAGATTGAAACAGGCTCCAGGCTCTGAGCTGGCAGTCAGCACAGAGCCCGACGCGGGGCTCGAACCCACGAACCACGAGATCATGATCTAAGCGAAAGTCGGACGCTTAACCAACTAAGCCCCCCATTTACTCCTCATCTTGACTCGCTCCAGAAACGCTTCTATAAACGACATTCGACAGTTTATCAAAAGATAGATCCGTCAAGTGGAATTCTTTTTTTATAATCTTGTTTGTCCAGGGATAATTTTCATGAACTCTAAATTGGGAACTGAAGTGCACTGTCACCAATTCTTGGAAGCCAATGGCCCATTTATTACCCTGTGTTGCATTTATAGATGTGGCGGCTTCCCAAATAAATTCAGTTTGGCCTCAGTCTCTTCCAGAGGGCTATGCACTAGGGTAAATGCAAAAACCACCCTTCTAGACTTAAAAATAAACAGAACTTGCTCGAATACGTCCATCTATTTTTGACTCAGGGCTACAACGCCACCATACACATATGGAAGAGTGCCGTGGGGACAGGGAGCCAACTCCGACAGCAATCAGGCTTTCCAAAGGCGGCTCCCTGCTTGGTCCACAAACTTGGCACTCAATACCTGGAAATTCCTTCAAAAGCCCCAGCCTTCTAAAAGAAAACTAGTTAGATGTAGTATTTTATTTTTAAAACTTGACTGAATTAAAACGAAACAAAACACCAAACCAACATTACAGCAAGACTGGCACAAAGGATAAATGTGTAACACACAAACTCCATGTTTCTACCTTCTAACCTCCCCTCTAGCCGTTCTACCACACGGACCCTCTGCGCCAGTCCTACCAAAGGATGTGGGGATCCCGCTCTCCAGCAAAGTTTTCTGAGCCTTCCTACTGTGCTGACCCCTAGCTCAGAGCCTGGAGCCTGTCTTCAGATTCTGTGTCTCCCTCTCTCTCTGACCCTCCCCTGTTTATGCTATCTTTTCTCTCTCAGAAATAAATAAAACATTAACAAAATTAAAAAAAAAAAGTTTTCTGAGCCTTCCTGTACCAGGCTACCTCCTGGGATCAGCGCAGGCATCACCTGCTCCAGGGAGCCTTCCCTGCTGACCCCCATCTGTGTTTCATCATGGCACTAAGCCTGCGCAGATGCACCAACAGTCTACATACCCATCTGCAACATTAGACCATGGATTCCTTGACTGCAGACTATTATTTCATCTTTATGCTCCACCTAAATTTAGTCCCTCCGTTCCTCAACAGTAGGCTGGCAAATATTTATGCAAAGGTGAACAATGCAGATTTCGGAAGAAAACCGTCTTGTTAAAAACTGTGCAACATACCTTCATAATTATTCTCTACTCTGTTGTTACCATAAATAACACTCAACAAAGACACATAAGGTATGTAGCAATATATAGTGACAAATCAATAAGGCTTACACACCATCTGATAACATAATTATAAAAATGCACACCTGAATGTGACCCTGCTCATGCTTGAAAGTGATACACTTATTTGGGAAATTAACAATTACCAAAGTCAGCAGATGCCCTCTAAGTAGCTCATATTTTCCTTTTGCTATATCATATGCTGTCATAATTTATTTTCCTTCTCTTAGTAACTTTATGGTAATAAAGGATGTGGGGGGGGGAGGGACTCAGTTTTAAAGTTTTTTTTTTTTTATTTTTTTAAATGTTTTTTATTTCTGAGAGACAGATACAGCATGAGCAGGGGAGGGTCAGAGAGACAGGGAGACACAGAATCTGAAAAAGGCTCCAGGCTCTGAGCTGTCGGCCAACGCGGGGCTTGAGCCCACAAACCGTGGGATCATGACCTGAGCCGAAGTCGGAGACTTAGATGACTGAGCCACCCAGGTGCCCCTAAAGTTTTATTTTTATATGTTGTTTTTTCTATGTTCCTTTTCCTAATATGACAGCAGTTTGCTCCCTGGCCTTTGATGCAATGAGAAAACAAACCAAGGGGTACCCAGGTGGCGTGGTTGGTTAAGCATCAACTCTTGATTTCCGATCAGGTCATGATCTTGTGGTTCATGGGATTAAGCCCTGCCTTGGGCTCACTGCTGACAGCGCAGAGCCTGCTTGGCATTCTCTCTCTCCCCGTCTCTCTGCCCCTCCCCAACTTGTGTTGTCTGTCTGTCTCTCTCTCAAAAATAAATAAAATTTTTAAAAAATCAGTACCCCACATTTCTCCAATTAAAATGTAGAAAGGAAAAGGCCATTCCTACTAGTTGGACAGTATAATATAAAGCCTTATTACTAAACAGTTATTTTAAGCAATGTTTGTTTCTTATAATCATACAACTTGAAAAACACTAATAACTAGATATTTGAAGTGGGTATAGAATTTAAGGCAAAAACCATGGTCTCAAGTGCTTAGGGTCACCACTACCATCAATTATAAATTATTTAACACTCCAGGTGTCTAGCATTTTCTGGCATTTTTGCTAAACATAATGAAGTAACATTCAGCTTGCTACTAAAGGATATTTGGGCTTCTTTCCAGGACAAACAAGAAAAGACAGGTTGTAAAAATACTCAACAGTGGAAATACTATCAACAAATATCACATATCAAAAAAGTTTCATATTCACCCTTTCAGAACAGCGATTTATAAGCCAAGAAGTTGAAGGAGGAAATTTCAGAGAAACTAATTCCACAAATTTCAGGATTAGAAAAGAGATACATAAAATAACTATAGTCAAACCGTATGAAGAAACTACTCTGCTGCTGTCTGAGTTTCAAAAGCAGAATGTTTCCCTTTGCTGTGCTCCTGCACATAGAAAAAGACAAGTAATGTTGTTTTAGTCTTAAATTTAAATATTTTAACACATAGGTAAAAACTTTTCACTCTAGAAAGTCAGCAAATGAAAAAAAAAAAAAACACAACACACAATATAATAAAACTACCTATAATTCTATCACCCCAAGAGACTCACTGTTGACATTTTTAGTAACAAAATAGTATTTTGAATTAGCCATGAAAGTGCCCCCAAGTCATTTCAGATTTGCTGAAACCAGATTTATTTCATTTTTAAAAATAATAAGTTTGTAACATGTGGAATCACAGATGAGAAAACAATGTTAAGTGTAAAGACGGACACAACTAACCCACTTCATCAGCAGTTCACTATTTCTGATGACAAAAACACAGCACCAAAGGGCACTGGAAGTCTCCGGAACAGGACTCAGAGACACGGCCTTTACACAGAGTCCTCAAAGTTGGTCTAACAGAGGCCTGAGAGCGACCAGTCGGCCTCACAACTTTAAATCTCCTCCTGCCACCAACACTCCAAAAATGTACTATGAGCGAACTATAACTATGGCACTAAATCAGGCCCGATCTAGTATTCTGCACAATCTTAAATAGCATGTGCGATAAAAATAACAGTGAAACATACAACTACATTCAAGGATACGCAGAATTATCTGAGTGTATAAAGGGACATATCATATCCTTGGTCATACAGATTCAGTACGTCCAAACAAAGATGTCAATACAATTAATCTGTTAAAACATCAGGGAAAAATCCCAATGGGCTGTTTGACTGACCCTAGCAAAATGATTCGAAAGCTCAATCAGAAGAATAAATAAAAGCTTGTTTTGAAATAGGAGTCAGGAGGCCTAAAACTGCTTAAATTAAATGTCCAACAAAGAAAACTGTTAAAAGAACAAAATGTAAAACAACATGCAAAGCATACATTATTTTTGATGAAATATGCACTTAAATACCATATACACAAGTGAAAGGTAAATCCCAAATCTTGCTGTAATTATTGTTGTTAATAAAGAGAGGGGCACTGGACAATTTTTTGAGTCTTCTGGTAGTTTAAAATTTTACTGATAACAAAAATAAATCATCACTGTTTAATAAGAAAAAAAGAGTTGTTTTTAGTTTTTTTTTTTTTTGCATTTTTATTTGAATCTAATGATTTTGCGTCTCCAGTATTTATTTTAAAAATAAAACATACAGGGGTGCCTGGGTGGCTCAGTCGGTTAAGCGCCCAACTCTTGATCTCAGCTTGGGTCATGATCTGAACAGTTTGTGAGTCTGAGCCCCACCAGGCCCTGCGCTGAAGACACGGAGCCTGCTTGGGATTCTGTCTCTCCTTCTCTCTGCCCCTCCCCAGCTTGTTCTCTCTCGTGCTCTCTCTCTCTCTCTCTCCCTCTCTCAAAATAAATCAACTTAAAAATATTTTCAAACAAAAAATACAAAGACTAAGGTATTAATAAAGATGCCCTTTAAATTAAAGAATTTAAAATAGTAAACACTCGCCATCCAAAAGGGATACAGTTAAATAAGTTACGTGAAATGCAGGGCATCTGAAAAAGAAAACACTCCCAGTAAACCGCGTGACAGCACGAGAAATGCTCATGACCTAATATTAGCTGAAAAAGCAGACTCAGAAATGCATTTGCAGTCAGATCCCAACTGATATCAAAAACTTAACAAAAGTACTCATCTTTACAAAATACAATAACTAAAAAGAAATACTCATCAAAATAATACTAGTACTTATGACTAGGTTGTGGGACCATGGTTGTATTTTCTTCTTCATATTTTCAAGTATTTTTCACATTTTCAACAAAGAAGGTGATTTACTTCTAAACCTGGGGGCATGAGAGCACAACAAAAGCAGTTTGTTACAAGTGATGCTACAATTAAATATGACAGATCTACGAAATATTCTGATAGTGCAACAGAAAGCCAACATTCTTAGATGTAGACAGCACTGCCTCGAGAACACTAAAATCAAATCCCATGCTGGGCACCAGAAATAATGTCACAGAACATGAAGATTCCGCCTCTAGAGCTCGGACACTGCCCTTGTTTCTCCTGGTTACATCCTCCCTGCCGCAGAACTCATTTTCTTACTGCTGCTTTAAAGCGCGTAATTATATGAAGCACTTGGGAAGCCTTATCTGGCAGTCAGGAAGCTTTCTGCCCTATTCTCATACCAGCTAATGCCCTAAAGAATACTAATTAGGGAGATTCCAAGTTACTGCTACTCTCTTAAATAAATCTGCCTGATACAGATTTCATAGGACAGATGTGTAACACTGCTAATTCTCAAGATTAAACACATGGGGGAATTAGGAAAGCAAGAAGGCTCTTAATAAATATTATTAAAATTTTCCACAGCGCTTTCTGTGGATTAAGTGACTTAGAGGAGCTTAAAGGGGAAAAAAAGTCAATTGGCTTTAACAGGTTTTCAACAGAAGATATATATACACAAAACAAGACATTCACACTCTCTCACTAATAGTGACTTCCCTTTACCACTAAGCCACTACTACAAAAACTTGGCCTGAATAAAAACAAATACGTTGGTTCGAGGATGCAGTACTTAACGGCAGGAAAATCATGTATCATTTAAACACACCTAGTAATTTATCAGCCCCTCCTTCTAAAATAAGCTTATTTAATAGAACCATTATAAAGTCATGCCACAGCTAAACTCATTTATCTATCGCTATATTTTTAATCCAAGATAAGTGTTGTAAAGTTAACACTATCCAGAGTTTAAGACTAGGAAAAATTAACATGAAAGGAAAAACATTCATTTTTTTGGTTCTTTCTTGAGTGTTCTATACATTTCCTCTTTGACAAGAATAACTACACAATAACGCACTAGCCAACTATGAAAAAGACAACAAATAGAAACAAAGATATCAAAACCTTTAGATTTTGTCTATTAGTATACATACTACCCAAAAGGAACTGAACTTAAGTCACTTTCAATTGGTTAAAGGAGCTAATAAGTCCCAGGTTTTGTTTGTTTGTCTGTTTGTTTGTTTTTTTAATGGATCTTCAGGAATGAATGAAGACATCCGAAAGGGTATCTGGGTAAAGAGAAAAGAATCCGCCCTTTTAAGTTCTTAAAATACATATGACTGCTTAAAGCAAAATTATAACACAACTTTGTAGGATTTATAATGCATGCAAATATTATACATACTCCAAATACAGCTTGAAAACCAAGGGGGACTGGAATAAAAGAACTGTATGGAATGTAAGGTTTCTACATCATATGTCAACTGGTATAATATGAACTCTAAGTAGACTGTGAAAATAGATGTTAAAATTTCTAAAGCAACCACTAAAAAAACGATGTCAAGAAGAGGCATTAGAAAGGCAAGAGAGAAATTAAAACAGTATTTAAAAACTTCAAATAATCCAAAAGAGGACTGGAAAGGGAGAAACAAAGGAACCAAAGCAGAGGGAACAAAGAACAAATTTTAAAATGACAAAAGCACTGGGGCGCCTAAGTGGCTCAGTCAGTTAAGCCTCCAACTTTGGCTCAGGTCTTGATCTCGTAATTCATGAGTCTGACCACTGCATCAGGCTCTGTGCTGACAGCTCAGAGCCTGGAGCCTGCTACAGATTCTGTGTACCATTCCCCCCGCCCCTCCCCTCCCTCACTTGCTCTCTGTCTGTCTCCTTCTCTGCCCCTCCCCTGCTGGCACTCAAAATAAACATTTCTCTCATAGATAAACAACACTGAGATAACAATATCTCAAAAATTAATAACATTAAAAAAATGTGTACACACCTAATAACACAGTCTTAAAACTAACATGATTAAAAGGAAATAGACAATTCCATAACCACAGGAGATTTTAACACCCTCTCTCAAAAATTAATAGATAAAATGAAACATTGGTAAAGACACTGAATATGTGAGCAAGAGTTAATATTTATACACCAAACCATATACTGCGGAATTCACATTCTTTTCATGTGCACATAGTCTATTCAGCAAGGTAGGCCTTCTGTTAGGCCATAAAGCAAATTTCAGTAAACTTTAGAAGACTGAAATCATAGTGAAACCTCTAATCACAACAGAATTAAATTAGGAATTATAGCAAGAGTTCGAGGAAAATCTCTAAGCACTTGGAAAGTAAGCAACCCAGGGTCAAGGAGAAATTAGAAAATATATCTAACGATGATAACGGGATTACAACATGGAATTTGTAGGAAGCACCTAAAGCAGTCCTTAGAGAATAATTTGTGGCTCTAAAATTTTATATTAGGAACAAAAAAAGGTCAAAGTCAACAGCTAGGAAAGAGTCTCGGCTACCTCCACAGTGCTGGCTGGCCATGAGGGCTTCACACCCACACACAAGACAAGGAGGTACAGCTGAACGTAAGAAACGGGGCAGACGTGCAAACTGCTTACCTGGCGCACGTCTTCCCCAACCCAGCTGCCCAAAGGTGGAGGTCTCACCGTTCCAAGGTGTTTAAGCACATACTTGACCAGTCACTGGCTGACCACGGAGCTAAGTGACCCAGGGGCAACCTCTAGGAAGCCAGGCATAAACGATTTCAGAAGAATGTTTAAAAATCAATCACAGACGGCAGCTCTTTCTGCCCATGGGCCCTGTCCCCATGCTTTAATAAAATCACCTTTTGCATCCCCCCAAAAATAACAAATAATAAAATAAAATAAAAATCACATAAGGTTCTACCTCAAGAAGTAAGAAAAGGAAGGGCAAAGTAAACACAAAGCAAATAAAAGAAGGAAAAAGGGAAGGAAAAGAAAGGAAGAAACCCAGTAAATAGACAATAACAAACAATACAGAAAAATGAATTAAACCAAAAGCTGGTTCTCTGAAGAGACCGTCAAAATGAGCAACCCCCACCTAATGTGATCAAGGAAACATAAGAACACAGATCACTAATATCATGTATGAAGCAAGCCGTTAGCACTACAAATTCCACAGACATTAAAAGGAAAACAGAAGCCACAGGTAAATTTTAAAGTTGGAAGCGCCCTTTAGCAAATCAGTGCTGAACAACTGCCTCAGGGTGTATCCACAGCTCGAATATTTATCTGTTCTGCGAAAGTAAAAGCTGTGTGTTTCAAAGTACAATTTAATATAAACACGCTCACTTGAAACCAAAGCAGGGCAAGTTTCTCCCTCCATCCCCACAGACTGTCCTCAACAAGCCCCTCCTAAAGGCAGCGTGTCAGAAATTTATACAACTACCCGCTGGCTTCACAAAATAATTGTCAGGTTTCTACCTCTTGTAAAGTGCCTTTACCAAGTTCTGCTTTCTAAATATTTCTGGTAGTGTGCTGTAATTTCTAGCTTTCAGCATAAATTGAAAGGTTCTTTTTCTCAAGCTATTACTATGAAAATCTTTGATGCATTTAGGATGCTCAAGACAAAAATACTCCATGTCGAAATATTGAGGGTATGACTAGAAGATTCTCTGAACTTTTGAAATATTGCTGGGCCCCTCCCCCATTTAACAAAACTACATTAGGAATATAAAAATCTTGGGGTTTTTAAAAGTTTATTTTTATTTATTTATATTGAGCGAGAGAATGCAGGGCAGGGGCAGAGAGAGAGACAGAGAGAGAGAGAGAGAGAGAGAGAATCCCAAGCCGACTCTGTGCTGACAGCAGGTCTCGATCCCACAAACCATGAGATCATGATCTGAGCCAAAACCCAGACTCAGAAGTTTAACCTACTGAGCCACCTAGGCACCCCAGGAACATAAGAATCTTAGGGGCGCCTGGGTGGCTCAGTCGGTTAAGCATCTGACTTTGGCTCAGGTCATGATCTCATGGTTTGTGGGTTCGAGCCCCATGTCGGGCTCTGTGCTGACAGCTCAGAGCCTGGAGCCTGCTTCAGATTCTGTGTCTCCCTCTCTCTCTGCCCCTCCCCGACTCATGCTCTGTTTGTCTCAATAATAAATATTTTAAAAAAATGTTTTAATTAAATATGAATGAGCAATTCAGAAGTGACAAAGGTGATTTCTCACTCCAGTACTTGGAGGAACATTCTCCAACAGGGACACTAAGTGACGTTCTCCATGATCATGAACAACCTTACCTTAAGAGCTATTACCAGGGAACAATGCTCAGTGTATGGCTTGTATGCGTTATCACCTGAACAACAAAGCCACAAAAACCCTCACCTTGACCTTTTGCAAACAAGCAAACAAAACAATCAGAAACCAAACCAAATGGCACTCGGGAGAAAGATTTTAATAAGTAGTATAACAATGTCCCCTAGAAAAAGAGAACTTTCATATTCAGAATACTGAATTTTTTTTTTAAATACTGGCTAGACTTAGTATTATCAAAAGAAAAAGACAAGTGTCAGTTTAAAAGCCATTTTTAAATGTAAATAAAAAATTAGTTTGTAACAGAGCCAAAGAAACCATTACAGGCTGCTACATAAATAGGCGTTTAATGATTTTTCCAATGTTACATTATTGATCTAACAGGCCCTGTTTCCGCTGAAATGAATAATTTGTTTAAGTTAACACTAATAGGATGTGCAGCACATTAGCTATCCTAGGCCTCTCTCATCATTAGAATTACTATTATAAAAAACAGATTTTTACACGGTCTTTCAATGAAACTGCACACCCAGGCACCCCAGCAAAAAGGCATTTCTAAGTCATAATACCTGGAATATCACTACGCAGTTCAATAAATATCTATTCTCAGCACTAAAAACATCGTGGTGAGCAAGAGGTCTGGTCCCTGATCTCAAAGAGTTTACGGTCCACCAGGGAAGATAATCAAAGTATGTCCATAAAGGATGACAGGCTGCAAAGAAATGCGGCCCAGAGAAGAAGACATTCAGAGAAATGGATGCTTGAGCCGAGATGAGGCAGGAAGTGGGACACAACCAAGTTCTGGAGGAAAAGGATGGTAAAGACGTGGCTTGTGGCAAAGAAAATTATGGTCATAGGCCCAGCCTGCACAAGTGGCCAGCTGTTTCTGCTAAGTGCTGTCCCCTGAGTAAGAAGCTACAACGGAGACTCAGACTTCACAAGGAGAGCTGCATCTATCGAGAGACAAGTCACCTACTTCATCTGGGAGGAAAACGGTAAAAAGGTCCCAATGTCATCTGGGCCTCTTCCCTGTGTTACCCATTCAAACATGCATGTCTTCACTCCTGCCACAGTGTGTTTGGGGCACCCGAGGAGTCGGTGGGGATGGGACGGACTCAGTGCTGCCCTCGGGGAAGCAACACCAGAAACCAATCAAATCTCGATGCCTCCAAAGCCACGTGGTTCTGCAGTGCAGTTCCCGGATTTCAGGTACCGCAAAACGAAGCTACTGTTTGAGGCCTCTTTGGATCACAAGGAAGGCAGCAGTCATTACTGGACATCAAGTGTGGCATCGTAGGGACTTGAGAAGCTGTGACACCACACATGCATGAACAAGAAACCTGCTTCTGCGTGCGATTTACACATCTCATGGAGCTTGCGCACACGCTCATTTCTACTCTCCACAGCAAGGGGGGTGGGGGGGTAAGCAGATACCTGCATAATTACCCAGCCTTCGTAGGACACCACTAGAGGAGTGCTAGGGCCCCCCTCAATGTCCATGATCTCACTTCACAAAGTGACCGTCACCATCCCCACCGCTCAGATAAGGAGTTTGTGGCTTAGAGAGTCTACGTAAAGGGACTGCCCAGAGACACACAGCTGATGAGTGCTGGCGGCAAGGGGAGGCCCCGGGAAGTCTGGCTTTGAAGCAAGTACGGTTCCTTTGCCCCACCGCATGGCTTCCATGTCACACAAGCATGACCTGCGAGAGAGCTGAAGGGGGATGCGGAGCCAGGGAGGTGACTAGACTTCGGCCGGGAGTTCTAGTTCTGTGTCCTTGTAGCCACAAGAAAGTCTTGTTACGCTCTCAATCTCAGAGTCCCTCTCCCCTCCCCAAAGTTATCTTCAACTCTCTAATAATCAGTCCCTTTGGGTGGCATCTCAACGGTCTTTCTAAGGATTGCAGGAGAATGAATCACAGAAATAAGTAAACACCGAAACATTTAGCAAGCAACATCATTCACACCCTGTATCCAACACTATTCTTGGTGTCATGGGCTCCTGAAGGAGATTGCACAATGAAATCCACTACTAAATAACTGTCATACAAGTTCAAAGCTGTGCCAGGCTTCACATACATCATCTCCTGTAATCTTCACAATCACCCCAATAAGTCCATACTGTCATCCTCGCTTTACAGAGATAAACAGAAGCTCATCCAGGTTAAACAACCTGACCAAGGACAGGTGGGGCAGCAGTATGATAGCAGAGCCTAAGCTTTTCACGACAATATAGCCTATATTCCTGCAGTGGTCATAAAATTAAGAAGAAACACCAAAATACTCTGATCTGAATAGGTATATTTGTGGAAGTTTACATATGTAGTTACTCATATAGTTACAGTATCAGAATTATATAGTTTCAGTATGTGGCACCTTGTTAAATAAACAAAAATTTAATTAGATGTATCACTTTGGGGCGCCTGGATGGCTTAGGCGGTTGAGCGTCAGACTCGTGATTTCAGCTCACGTCATGATCTCAAGGTGGTGGGATCGAGTCCCATGTCAGGCTCTACACTGAACACAGAATGTGCCTAAGATACTCTCTCTCTCCCTCTGCCTCTCTCCTGCTCACACATATCCTCTCTCTCAAAATAAATAAACATTAAAAAAAAAAGACATAACACTTTAACATTCCATACCTCTTACATTAATAAGCACAAGGCAAACTTGAAACCTATTTGACTAAGTAGCCGTTTAACAAAACATATTTTTAGTCAATAACTTTTCATCCTAAAAAAATACATTTTCAGATCGTTAGTAGCAAAATTCTTTAAGATCCAGTAAATCCAGTGGTGCTCCATCTTTCTACCATCCTATTTTAAAAGCAAATAAAATGCTTTTCAGTTTGTTTGTCAAACAAGTATTTGAGACGAGTTTAATGATACGGGTATCACTTTTTGGTGCTCCCCATTCTTCTCAACGTGCTTTTAATTCCCAAAGCAAATCTGCAGATTGTTTTCAAAAAAGTACAACAGGAAGGGAACAGAAAGGAGGTAATCTACACGTGATACTTACTGATTACCTCCTTTACTTTAGAGACGGCTCTAGGCAAACCAGGCAGCAATGCTTGTGAACCAGAGGACTCAAGCCACAGCACAAGGAGGGCGAGCTCGCATTTTCATGCACATACAAAAACTAGACCCAAAGCACTCACCAATCTGTACTTGTTCGGGCTGGCTGAGAGAAACAAACGCTGATGTGTCATCGATCCAGGATATCTGAATGTTCCCTGTAACAGTGAAATAAAAGTAAAGGTAACGTGACCACTCAGATCGCTACCAGGCTGCATTTGCATCTCTGGTATACTTCACAATGTGTTCTTTTTTTTTTAAATTTTACCCATAGTTTTCATTTTTAATATTTATTTATTTTTGAGACAGAGAGAGAGAGAGAGCACGCACGAGTGGGAGCAGAGCAAGAGAGAGGGAGACAGAGAATCTGGAGCAGGCTCCAGGCTCCGAGCTGTCCGCACAGAGCCTGATGCAAAGCTTGAACTCACAAACTGTGAGATCATGACCTGAGCCTAAGTCAGACACTCAACCGACTGAGCCACCCAAATGCCTATTTTCATTTTAACTAAAAAAAAAAAAAGAGCCGTGTGACACTGGACAGATAGTCTCTCTGTGTTTCTGTGCTCATCGGATGATGATGATGATGCCACTTGCTGCATTAAGTATGTCACAAGAGACATAAGCTTTGAGAATTACACCTGAAAACATAAAATGAATCAATGTAGCAAGAAGTAAGAAAAATTCAGTGCTGATCTCAAGGTCAGGTAAAGAAAACAGGTAGCAGGTAGAAGAAGACAAAAGAAAAGGCGGCGTCAGAGAAAACCAAGACAGACTAACAGAGGCAAGAAAAAACTGAGAGCGGCAGAAAGCAGTCGAGTGAAACCTAGTGATGTCCACATGAAGACAGACAGACCCTCAAGCGAGGCTAACTACCTGCCGACAGACAGACGGAAGGAGGGCGCTGGGGAGAAGGGAGGAGGGGGGTGTGGGGCAGAAGCTGGAGAAAACTGAAGGTAAATTATTATTCTAACTATTCTGCTACTGTACTTCTCGAAAAGACACGGAAGACTGGAATTATCAAAACTGGGTAAACATCACTGGAATTTAGTAGTGAAAAAAAGTTTTAATTCCCACTAAAATTTTCAAAGGCTACAAATGCTGGCAAACTGCTTTGCCTCAGGTCGTAGGACAGAAGCTCACTTCCTGCTGCATAGCAAGGTGTCATAATGACTTCCTCAATTACAAAAGTCCCTTCTCTACTTTCTGTGTTTTAGATAAATAATAACAGTGAACATTTACTAAGCAGTTGTATGGTACAAACTCTGCTAAATGCCTTCCATGATTAGCTCATTTAGTCCTCGTGAAATTCTTAAATGTAGTAAGTGGCATCATCACCTCCAATGAGGACACAAAGACACAGAGAGACGATCTGTCCAGTATCACGCAGCTCATTTTTTTAAAATTTAAAATAAAAACTGGGGTGGGGCGCCTGGGTGGCTCAGTCGGTTAACCGTCTGACTTCAGCTCAGGTCATGATCTCAAGGTTCGTGGGTTCGAGCCCTGTGTCGGGCTCTGTGCTGGAAGCTAGCTCAGAGCCTGGAGCCTGCTTTGGATTCTGTGTCTCCCTCTCTCTCTGACCCTCCCCTGCTCTCACAGTCTCTCTCTCTCCCTCTCTCAGAAATAAACATTAAAAAAAAATTTTTTTAAATAAAAACAGGGGCACTTGGGTGGCTTATTCAGTTAGGTGTCTTAGGCTGAGGTCGTGATACCACAGTTCATGGGTTCAAGCCCCACATCGGTCTCCAAGATGGCAATGCAGAGCCTGCGTGGGATTCTCTCTCACCTTCTCTCTACCCCTCCCTTACCCGTGCTTTTTCTTTCTCTCTCAAGATAAATACTTAAAAAAAAAATGAGGGGGGCCTGGGTGGCTCAGTTGGTTGGGTGTCCGACTCTTGATTTTGGCTCAGGTCATGATCTCAGGGTTGATGGTTCAGGCCCTGAATCAGGCTCTGCACTGACAGCGTGGAGCCTGCTTGGGGTTCCCTCTCTCTCTCTTTCTCACTGTCCTTCCCCTGCTTATGCTCTCTCTCTCTCAAAATACCTAAGTACACTTTTTAAAAAAATGTTTAGAAAATGCTTAAAAAAAAAAAGAAAACAAAACTCTACTCAGAGCATTCTACTTAATTTACCCAATTAAAGGGTGACTAAATAGGGTAAGCACTTCACAATACGAGAAAGAACAGCAACATCAAAAGCTCTCAAAACAAATAGGCCATGAAACTCAATTGCATTTCCAGATCTGTATTTAAATTAAAAAGCAAGACAAGAATTTCAGAAGTCGTTGAGACCGGCTGCAAAGACTGGGGTAACTTTCCTGGAAATATACCTGTTTTCGCTTACTTTTCTAAAAACTAAGTCTGTAAAGTGTTTTACTTATAAAAGCTAATACATATATGCTTATTTTAGGAAATACAGAGAAGCATAAAAAAGCCTACTTCACCATCAGTGATGCCGCGCCTGGGTGGCTCAGTCAGTTCAGTGTCTGACTTTTGATTTCAACTCAGGTCATGATCCCAGGGTTGTGGGATCAAGCCCTGTGTTGGACCCACACGCTGAGCACGAAGCCTGCTTAAGATTCTCTCTTTCCATGAGCCCCATTTCAGGTAAGCTTGAGCCCTGCTTGGGGCAAGAGACATGAGCCCCACTTCTCTCTCTCTCTCTGCCCCTTGCTCATTTGCACCCTCTCTCCCTCTCCTAAAAAAAAAGAAAAAAAAAAAGATTCTCTCCCTCCCTCTGCCCCTCCCTGCTGTGCACTCTCTCTCTCTAAAAAAATAAAAAAGACACAAGACAAAACAGTTGGTGGTAATAGCATGAGGCTTCCTCTCAGTTGGACTTCTATACAAAGAATTAACAAAAAAAGTGATACAGGAATCCTACTTTGTACCTGCTTTTGACACTGAATGTTAAAATATACACACTTTACCATCTTTTAATAAACCCTTCAAATATTTCTTAAATGGCTACATACCAGCCTGTTGAAGAGGACACTAGCCCACTGAAAAGGTACATAAACATTAACAGACAGTCTTATGATTGGCCATTTAGATTTTGCGCTGCCTCTACTTTATCTAAAATTTCAAGAGAATAGCTTAAATAGTTCATTGGTTAAAACAAAGAGGCACTGCTGAAGACTCACTGTCAGAAGGGAATTTATAAACTCTCATGAGAAGACTGTTCACCTCCACCTATCACCTGCCCTGATAAAAAGGTGCCCTACCACAGACATAACTCATCTCTCGGTCCTCCTGAACATCTGCGTTCATCTGCTTGGATATTCAATGTCAAGGAGCCACTGCTTGCTTGCCCTTATGAAACAGATGTTCTGAGTTTAATCTTAAACATGATTTATCCTCAGCCTAGATTTATTTTCCATGGTCAGCACTAAGGGCAGTCACAGTAATAGTATCCTGCTTTCTGTGGATTAATAATAGCGCTCTTTTGTGGGGTGCTATTAAAAGTTCCTCAGGTCATATTACTACAAAGATAGCAATATATCAAACCCTGAAATACTCCATGAGTGAGATTAAACTCTTGCAGAGTAAAAGTCTTTCATGTCCAAGCTAAAGCTGTCATATACCTGTGGCCACCTGGATAGACCAAAAACAGAGCAAAATCCTGACCCTCCAGATATACCTGTGATTTACTTACCAAAGGCACTAAAAAGCTGGTAAAGGTCGCTGGTTTTCCATTCTTTGGGGAATGTCACATGGAGAACATGATCGCGTTTTGGTTGCACTAGGAGACAAGTTTTGGATAAAAGGTTGACAGCTGAAAAGTGAATGAACTCCCAGTGGTTCTTTAATTGAACTAACCCCAAGCGAACCTGAAGAACTGCTGTGAATGACTCGATTACCAAACAGCTCCTCAAAGTATTCTTTGGAATGCCACGACTCTGACACGCCACCCTCGACTCGGGCTCCGATACTTTATGGGACCCACAATAGTTTGAATCCTGACAATTCTATGCAGACCATACATAGGAATGCAGGAAGTTCCAATGAAAATTATTTAAAGGGGGGGAAAGGCTGCTCTGTTCCAGACACGTCACTAAATGTTTAACTCTCCTTTTAAGCTCGCTGTATGCACGTGAGGGTAACGCACCGCCCGCATCTGACGGGCTGAGCTGAAGCAGAGCAGTCCCAGGACTGACCCCTCTGGCTACTCATGACTAGAAACTGGGAACGAGGGTGCCGAGCGCGCAGAACTGCTGTGACAACGATACACCAAGACAGACTTACGATACGGAGTGCAACACCGATGCCCTCCGATCGTCACCCCCCTCTATATCCCTACGGCATGGATTAAGGCCCACAACTCAGGCTAGAAACAGAGCATCGGAAAAGAGTGGGAGGGTGAGGAGCATGAAGCAGAAAACTAATCTGAAGTAGCTGTAACCGCCTCCCAAATGGACTGGCCTCTCGAGGTTTTCAGTGAAAAGGGGGGAAAAAAAACAAAGCAAAAAACCCTACCCCATCAAAAAATAGACACACTCAAGTAAGTGGAAAAGAGGGAACGTGTGGTTCCTGACGCGGCTAACGCATCTCAAAGTTTATCATGTGCGCTTACGGGAAATTATGAACTTAGAGTTCTGAGTGAAAATGAAATAATGAAGAGAAGATATACATTTTTAAAAAATTCAACTCATGCATACTGGAAAATGTAACTCGAGAGATGAGTTAATCAAGACCCAAGGGTACCATTCCCTTAAGCATGCTATTCATATCGGCCACAAAATCACTGCCTATTTTTAAGTGAATAAAGCACTTTCTTCAGTAATCCTTTTCCTGTGAGCCCTTCCAGACCACACACTTAACTGTGCAGATGCGATGGGGAAACAAATTCACTTACAGTCTGGTCCTTCCAAGTTTAGATAGGGGATATCCATGACTCTCATAAGAAATAACCTACAAAAAGAAAAGAGAAACAGGTAATGGGCTAATTTCTATTGGAAACACGACATAGACATCTATTGAATTCTCTGGTAGACACTTCTTAAATGTATTCCTTCACTTCTAAAATCATTTTAAAAAGCTCTTACAGTTCACTTCAAAGATTTTTCTCTAGGACTAAATATCTATCATAAATAGGGGGAAAAAATCCACCAAGCTGCGGCATCCCCAACACCCACAACAGTCCCTGGTGTTCAGCAGCTGTTCAATAAATATGAAATTAGTGATCAGAGAGTCAAAAAAAAAAAAAAAGTCCTCTGCGGATCTGCTTGTTAGTCCAGGGAAACTGAGAGAAATTATAAAGGGAACTCCTATGACTGGTGTTTGGAGAGCTGAGAATGACAGCAAAGAAGTCTTTTTTTTTTTTTTTTTTTTTTTTTTTTTTACTGAATGGAAAGTCGCTGGATGAATACCAATCTTATTGGGTAAATTACACAGTGTGAAATAAGTAACCATCTCAGAAGCTCACGCCATTACTGTCATTTAAAACATATTAAAAGCACCAAGAGAAACACTCTGTGGTAAAGAAAGCAATCACACTGATATAAAACATAGAACAGGCATTTCACGTATACCTTCGAAAACAGATACAAAGGCACTTAAAAGAAAGCATACTTGTAAATTACAACTCTCAGTAATTCAATTTTTTTATTTGCAAGATTATGAACAAAATATCAGGCATCCGGTGGTTTGTAAGATGATTTTAATAAGCTTTACTAAGACGACAATACACGGTACATTTCTGGTGGAGACTGCATTATACAGCAAATTAAAAAGGCAATCCAAGAGCCCAACAAGCAATTAGTTTGGCTTCAGTGACCCACAATTAAGGCATATTATTACCAGGCATTCAAATGCCAAGCAAGGCATGGTCTAGTCTACAAATGGAACCATCAGCATGAGTAACACTGTTTGGTTAATGCCAGAAAAAAACGAAGCCATGGTACTCTGTGGTTTAAGAACTTGTTGCCTGGCCTACAATTTAATAAACCAAACCCTATGGCTAAGAAACCAATTTTATTTTTAGTTCACTAATTTAAGCTCGAGCATACTATTCTGGTTCTGGGGGCCATTTTTCGTTTTGTTTCTTTTAGTTTTTATTTATTTTGAGAGAGAAAGATAGAGAACATGGGCAGGGGACGGGCAGAGAGAAAGAGAGAGAGAGAGAGAGAGAGAGAGAGAGAATCCCAAGCAGGCTGTGTGCTGTCAGCATAGAGCCTGATGCAGGGCTTGAACTCACAAGCCATGAAATCATTACCCAAGCCAAAGTCAGATGCTTAACGGACTGAGCCACCCAGGCGCCCCAGGGAGCCGTTTTACCCAATTCGATCTATACCACCTGCTATCCGAGAGGACACTAACACACAAAGCACCTGACACAAAGGAGCTGGTCGCTGACGGCGGCTATTACTACTACCACCAACCAGAACCTATGGAGTTACTCCTGGGTGAGAAGGTTCAATATTTTTATGCTTCATAAAGTTTTCAATTTTCCATTTAGTCAATTTAGAGACAGTCCCCAAATTCTAAAAACCAAATAAAAAAAAAACAACCTTAATTTAAAAGTTAATGGAACATATCAAGCACCATACAGATAATTTAAATTTTTAACCCTGAATTCAACAGAAGAATAAAAGCTTGAATCAACATGTTCGTTGCTATAGTGTCAAACACCCCAAAAATCAAAAGCGACCTTAAGGGTCAATCATATGCTGGGCTGTCAGTAAATTATAGCTCATCTTCTCAAAAGAACATTAAACAATCCAAATTAACTACAAAAACATTTTTTAATGTTTATTTATTTTTCAGAGAGAGAGGGTGTGAGCAGGGGAGGGGCAGACAGAGAGGGAGACACAGAATCTGAAGCAGGCTCCAGGCTCTGGGCTGTCAGCACAGAGTCCAACACGACTTGAACCCACCATTGGTGAGATCATGACCTGAGCCAAAGCTGGACGCTTAACAGACTGAGCCACCCAGTCTGTTACTTTTTTAACTTTTTAAACTTACTATTACTATTACTTTTTAAACTTAAAAAAAAAGCCAAAGGCTAAGCAGAACTGAAAGGCCCAGAGGAAAGAACTAGAAGCTCTCCCAGACACCTGACTGAGAATGCCACTGAAATCAGTCCTATGCCCCGTCTTACCTGTTGTGGGGAGAGGGGTATAAAGTAAAACCACATGGCTGAACCTGAAATTGTTTGATTTCTTTTAAAAAATACTGTTTTGTTTCTAAAATCATGGGGCCTCACTAACACATTCAGAAAATCAACGGTCCCATGAATTATAATAAGAATTACACTTAAAAAGGAGACTTCCAGGGTGCCTGGAAGCCACTTTCAGTGGCTCAGTTGGTTAACCGTCCGACTTCGGCTCAGGTCATGATCTCACGGTTCGTGGGTTCGAACCCTGCGTCGGGCTCTGTGCTGACAGCTCAGAGCCTGGAGCCTGCTTCAGATTCTGTGTCTCCCTTTCTCTCTGACCCTCCCCTGCTCAAGCTGTCTCTCTCTCTCTCTCTCTCTCAGAAATAAATAAACATTTTAAAAAAAGGAGACTTCCCCTGATCGATCTCACCATGTGTTTCAAAACCCATTTTTGAAAGGTATCTTTTGTCACCCAGCATACAGGCTATTTGTTGTCTCGTATTTCATCTGATTTCGCCTCTGACTGAAGTAAGTAAAAATCTGTTCTTGGTGGCTAAAAGACTCAAAGATTTTTTTTAAGTTATCTTGTTTGCTTGCTCAACACTTTCACTGAATAGAAACCCTTTTCAAGTAAATTATTAATAGCGTTTCCCCCTCTTCCTCAATGTCTCTGTGTCTGGGCTTGAGAGTAAACGAACAGCCGCAAACCCTGCAAGAACACGCAAACCCACCACGTGTGTGACTTGGCCGACGGCACCTCTGGAGAAAGCCACGCAATTGGGAAACCGACCCTAAAACTGCAGCTGGGAGTCGGTGGAACCGGCCCAAAGTCAACTCCCCAGTGGCCCCCACACCGTGTGCCAGGCTGTCTGCAAGCCACCCCTCTGGTCATATCCCCACCCTTTTGAAGTAAAACATTACAACATTTCACTGTATGCTTGCCTCGTACAAACTGGCTGTCAAAAGGCCTACGCCTCCCGGAAATAATGTGACAAAATACTTCCCATTTGATCATCGGCTGGAGAGTGTTCGTTCTAACACACGAGGGAACGCACTGGGCAGGCGGAAATGCCGGCAAACCCGTAGGAGGGTGTGCCTTCGCCGTGAACTGTGCTGAACAATGCTCTTGCAGAAGGCCTTCAGAATCTGCAGCTATCAAGGACATTTGGGCCAACACTCGCACGAGACGGTCTTTCTATTTTCGTGAAGATTCAAGATGGCTGTAATTTAGTACAGCCCTGACAGGGCAGAAGTCTTGCCACATTCCTGCAGGCTTTCTCATGAAATGTTATTCTAGCACCTACTCTCTAAACGGGCTGACACTATTAACTCCATAAAACATTCAAATTAAAACTCTTATTTGGTACAATTGCCCATTTTACACCAAGATTCTATCCTAAGAAACTGTAAACTCAGGTTCACATTCTAGATGCCAAGAAACAAAGTTTACCCCTGTGGGCGTCTGTCAGATTTTTAGTGTTCTCCAGTGATTCATGATGCTGTTTATCTCGGCTTTCAAACACGTCCGTAAAGATAGATCCAAGAGTAAAGCACAGCAAATTCCAAGGCCTTTTGCTCATCAGACTAGGTAAGTACAGCTGAGCCTCCATAACAGGCTGCTCTGCACACTGCTTTTCTCTCTCCGGTTCCCACATGCTGCACGGCACTCACAAAAAGCCATCTGCCCGTATCCTTTGCAGACCAGGGCAGTATGACATTGTGACCTAGACTATGTGACGAGCCTTGTTAGTTACTGAAGTTCATTCCAGATATGAAACTTCTTAGGAGCCCAGAACCTTGAGTTCTTATCAGAATGAGGTTCCCCAGACCAGCAATGTCAGTACCGCCTGGGAACCTGGTAGAAAGGCAAATTCCCAGGCTCTACCTAACACCAACCGACTCAGAAGCTCTACAGACTGAGAATCAGCAAGTTAACAGGAAGAGTATGTTCAGTGTTGTGCTAATTGCCATTAATGATGATTCATTAATCAACTGGCATAAAAAGGACCAAGAAGCTGTGCCAACTGCTCCAAAAAGCATCAGTCGTAATGATTTGTGTGCATTAAATGAGTCTGGCTTAGAAAAACACAAAACCACCAAAACAAATACCAAGGAAGCAATGACACAAGTCTTCCACCACTCCCTGAGGTCCACTGTCACCAGCAACTAGCTTCTCTGCAAGAGCTAAACTGGGAGGACATTACTGCTGGCAACTGTTGTTCTCATTTTTAAGAAGAAAGGTGAAAAAGATCACTAATAGGACTCCCTTGCCGACACACGGCAAAAGCCCCCCCTGGTTCTATGAATTGGCCACAAATGGACACCTCTAGCGTCACACGTTAAACTTCAGCACTAATGCAGCACCGAAGACCGTCAAACACTTGGTGTGAGCAATATGCACAACACACGGAATCAGACACCTCTAACCTTATCGAAATTCTCTGACCTCACCAGCAAGTGTCAGACGCTGCCTCTGGCCACCACAAAGCATGCGAAGATGCTTGAAGAAGTACACGAAGATTAAAGGTTATTCTTTGATGACACAACAGCTTGCCTTGGACTGTGGCTTCTCTGAACCATTCTCTGGTTGTCCGGTGAATAAAAGGGATTTGCCAAACTCACGACAGTGTTAACCCATTTTATGTAGCAAAGCTCAAGGAAACAAAGACGGCAGGGGCACCCTGGGTGCTCAGTCGGTTAAGTGTCTGACTTCAGCTCAGATCACGATCTCAGGGTTTATGGGTTCTAGCCCCACATTTGCGCTTTGTGCTGACAGTTCAGAGCCTGAAGCCTGCTTTGGATTCTGTGTCTCCCACTCCCTCTGCCCCTTCCCCACTCACACTCGGTCTCTCTCTCAAAAATAAAGAGACATTAAAAATTTAAATAAAGGGGCGCCTGGGTGGCTCACTCGGTTAAGCGTCCAACTTCGGCTCAGGTCATGATCTCATGGTTTGTAAGTTTGAGCCCTGCGTTGGGCTCTGTGATGACAGCTCAGAGCCTGGAGCCTGCTTCGGATTCTGTGTCTCCCTCTCTGTATGCCCCTCCCCCAATCACACTCTCTCTCTCAAAAATAAACATTAAAAAAATTTTTTTTAATTAAAAAAAAAGAGCAACTGGCAAAAAATGGTCAGGCTCATCACAGTGTAGAGGACGTGCTGACTGACAAGACCCAACCACGAAAGTTAGGTTGTAAGGGGACCATGACACATCCACTCGATGAACCAATGAACACCACCTACGTGCCACTGGCCACTAGTTTTCATGTCTTTGGAAAATTCATTACTGTATTTTTTTAAGTTACAAAATTACAGAATAAATACCATCTCAATCAGTAAATGAATCATACTGATCTCAATTAGTAAATGAAATAGACACAGAAAACACACAGCTAGGACATGCACCGAAAAGAGGGAATTTTTTTCCTCTTTGGCTGGTGGAATCATGAGTGGGTATTTTGTGTTCCAACGAGACAAGAAAATATGAAGCACAAAGTGCCTGACCAGAAAGACAAAGTGTATTACTGTACGTTCAGCCTCCCCGCCCCTCTGGTGTCCGCAGGACAGGTGACAGGTAGGTAAGTGCCGGCCTCCTCAGACCAGCAGTGAGGGCGCAGGTTTCCCAGGTGTGCTGGCTTACCTCTGGCCACCACGGGAGCAGAGATGGGACTCAGGCCCAAAGCTTCTGGCTACTAGCTCTACACTGAGGCCTGCCTCCCCTGCCTCTGCTGGGCACCCCTCCCACATTTCACTTTTTTTTTTTTTTAATGTTTTATTTATTTCTAGGAGAGAGAGAGAGACAGCATGAGCAGGGGAGGGTCAGAGAGAGGGAGTCACAGACTGAAACAGGCTCCAGGCTCTGAGCTGGCAGTCAGCACAGAGCCCGACGCGGGGCTCGAACCCACGAACCGCGAGATCATGACCTAAGCGAAAGTCGGACGCTTAACTGACTAAGCCACCCAGGCACCCCCCACATTTCACTTTTAATCGAAGCTGTTTCGAAAGGCCCCATGTCCAATGGTGAGGCAGAAACAAACAGGAAGAAGTCATGTTTTGAGTCTTCAGTCCCTACTCAAGCCCCAGGTGAAGCAAGAGCTTGAGACACAAGTCCCCAGAAACATTTTTTTGGTAATGCTCTAAGGGCTGATTAAATTACAGCCAGGCCCAGTCACATGAAACGAGGCTGCCGTTTGAGCAAGAGCTGGGGGGAGGCTGAAATTTCAAGGCAATGGGAAGGACAGGCCGCAAGGAAAGCCAGGCTGTCACAAACGGAAAGGACAATCTTTCAGGGCGCCTGGGTAGCTCAGCTGGTTAAGCATCTGACTCTTGGTTTTGGCTCAAGCCATGATCTCATGGTTCTAACTCAGGTCATGATCTCAGGGTTCATGGGTTCAGAGCCCTGTGTCACGTTCTGTGCTGACAGTGTGGAGCCTGCTTGGGATTCTCTCTCTCCCTCCCCCCCCCCCCACCCTCTCTGCCCTTCCCCTGCTCACACACACTTTCTTTCAAAATAAATAAATAAAGTAATCTTAAAAGAAAAGGACAATCTCCCCATGTCTGCAGTGCAGACAGAGCTGCTACGGTGGGCTGCCCGGGCCTCGGGCGCCCCCCACCCCCAACCCCCTCACTGTGATCACCCTCAGGAAAACCAGTGAATCGGCACATCGAGCCTGGGAGACCTGCAGGTGCCTGAATACAAGAGTCTACCTTCGGTGACGTGAGAGTTGCACACGTAACCGCCAGGTCTGAATGATCTGGAAGGATCTCTAATGTTACAGCAGGTCTGAATAAAGGCCAACAGTGTTTGTCTGATCTCCTCCCCTGACAAAAAGAAAACCTTTAGCCCCCAAACTCTTCCCTCTTCTTCCTAGAAACGCAGGATTTCATTCGATGAGTTAAAAATTTATATTTGCCCAACCGCTTTCTTCCCGACTCTGCTTCTGTTCCTAAAAAGCTTTGTCTCAAAAAAGAGATTTCCAAGTAAAACTGTATTCCCCTCACACCACTTAAGACTGGGGTACAGAGATGGGGAGTAAAATCTAATCTCCACACAATGTGAGCAGTGAATTAGTTTGAGGCTCGCCCCACATCCCGAGCCTTCCAAAGGAAAATTGCAACCTTTAACGGCTGCCAGCCCTTCTGTACTTGCAAATGGGCTCGGTATTTCCTTCAGGGCACAGCGGTAAAAGCACTTCATAAGAACCTTGTACGCAAGGGCTCATCATTATACGTATTTATGTGCTATAAAAAACTAATTTTATCATCCAGGGTAGGAAGCATGCAGACATCTCTCACAAAACAAGCTCATTTATTTTGCTCGCTAAAGCTCTTGTGTAAAATAGGAAGACATCCACTAGCTAGAAGGGACTGGCTGGGGCATCAGTTATTTTAATTTCACTCGGGCGCGAGGCACCCAGTGCTCAATCTATAGTCACTTGATATTTTGACAAATAGAGCGTTACCCGACATCTGTCCTGAAGCCAATTCACGGCCTTTCTTAAACAAATACAGCACTAGAAACAAGGAGAGGAGGGGAGAGAAAGAAAACCAGCAGCTCATGTGAAGAGTCCCCACCAAATGAACCGGAGCAAATCACGTCAAATGAAAACGTTAAACTAAGCATTATGCAAAGGTGACGTGTGCGCTGCCTGCGGAATGGCGGACTGTAAAAGTCACAGGAAACTAGCCCTGTGCAACCCAGGGGTCAAAGTCAACATCTTGTATGATCACTGCTCAGGCCAAACACCAAGAGAAAAGGAAATCCTTCACAGATACTAGCACCATCTCCTGGGAAAACGGGCAGGTGAACCACCACAGAACTCTCTTTAGAAACCGCGTGATGTGGAGGAAGAAACTATTCTTGGTCGAGGACAGACCTGGGTTGTCCCTGACTCTGCCACTTCTGACACCCTTGGCAGAAAGCCTTAGCTCTAAAATGCGGACATTACTGGGCGGCCTGGAGTTGGGAGGGGGGGGGGGAGGGGACAGTCAGTTGAGCATCCGATTTTGGCTCGGGTCATGATCTCAGGGTTGTAAGATCTAGTCCCGCATGGGGCTCCAGGTTGGGTGTGGAGCCTGCTTAAGAGTCTCTCCCTCTCTCTGTGTCTCTGTCTCTCTCTTCTCCTCCCTCCTTTTTTCCCTCCCTCCACTCATCCCCCACTTACAAGTTTGTTCTAAATAAATTAATTAAAAAAATAAAACGGGGACATTATTGGAGCACCTGGCTGGTTCAGTCATCAGAGCACGTGACCCTTAACCTTGGGGTTGTTGAGTTTGAGCCCTACTTTGGGTGGAAAGATTACTTAAAAATAAGAACTCAATGGGGCGCCTGGGTAGCTCAGTCGGTTGAACGTCCGACTGCGGCTCAGGTCATGGTCTCGCAATTCTTGAGTTCAAGCCCCACATCAGGCTCTGTGGTGACAGCTCAGAGCCTGGAAACTGCTTCAGATTCTGCGTCTCCCTCTCTCTCTGCCCTTCCCCTGTTCGTGCTCTATCTCTTTCTCTCTCAAAAATAAATAAACATTAAAAAAATTTTTTTTAAATAAGAACTCAAGGGGCACCTGGGTGGCTCATTCGGTTAAGCATCCGACTTCAGCTCAGGTTGTGATCTCATGGTCCGTGAGTTTGAGCCCCGCGTTGGGCTCTGTGCTGACAGCTCAGGGCCTGGAGCCTGCTTCAGATTCTGTGTCTCCCTCTCTCTCTGCCCCTTCCCCACTCACACTCTGTCTCTAAAAATGAACAAATATTAAAAGCTTAAATAAAAAAACTTAAAATGGGAACATTACTATTTACCTCTGAGGGTTGCTGGCAGCAATTACGGTAAATATGGATAAATGATGTAGGGAACTCACTAAAGCATAGACAGTGTACAATGGAGAAGGTTTGGGGGTAGCCAGTACCAGATATTCAGTATTACACTGGTGACCCTTGAATTGTATGAATGAAATGTTACATAATCTTAGAAGTAACTATTGCCTGGTTTTTCCTCCCCAAAGCAGGGCGAAGAATACCTAAGAATGCTGCCTTTACTACTAACAGCCTACAGTGGGCTGAATGGTGGTCTCTAAACAGATACGTGCACATTTAATCCCGGTACCCATCAATGTGGCCTTATTTGGAAAAACAGTTCTGGCAGATGTAATTAATAATTGCTAAGGCTCGTGAAAACATTATCCTGGACTAGTACCCAAGTCAATTCTTGGAGATTCTATCCTAGTAACTTGGGGAACCAAAAGTGAAGCGAACGTGACCCAGGTTAAAATAAAGGGCTTTGGGGGCATGTGGGTGGCTCAGTCGGTTAAGTGTCTGACTCCTACTTTCAGCTCAGGTCATGATTTCCCAGTTCAAGGGATCGAGCCCCAAGTTGGGCTCTGCACTAACAGCACGTAGCCTCCCTGGGATTCTCTCTCTCCCTCCCTCTTGCTCTGCCCCTTCTCTCACTTGTACATGTGCTCTCTTTCTAAATTAATAAACATTTTTTATAAATTAAAATTTAATAAACAAAGGACTTTGGTTAAAGTATGTGAAGATAAAATATATCCTGTGTGCTGGGGTAAAATACATTCTGGAAGCTAGGGAGAAACGGGCTCTAATCCTTCTGGGATCTGGGAGGCTGCTCTGAGCATCTGCAATGCTGTGATTTTACTACTCATGGTGCCAGACTCCAAGATTTGCACAAACTGGAGAAGGTTGAAAATGGACTTTTTAAAAGTTTTTTTTTTAACTTTATTTAAATAATCTCTATACCCAACAGGGGCCTCAAACTCATGACCCCAAGATCAAGCATCACATGCTCTTCTGACTGAACCATCCAGATGCCCCCCAGATTCCATTTTTTTAAGTTTATTTATTTATTTTGAGAGAGAGAGAGAGAGAGTGCAAGCAGGCAAGGGGCAGAGGGAGAGGAGACGGCGAGAATCCAGCAGGCTGTGCACTGCCAGCACGAAGCCCGATGTGGGGCTTGAACCCACAAACCGTGGGATCATGACCCAAGCCGAAGCCAGATGCTTAAGCCACTGCACCACCCAGGCACCCCTGGACTCCTACTTCTTGGCTCTCTATGACTACAGGCAATCCCCACAACAGCACCACGGTCCCTTCTACTCAGTTCGGAGCAGGTGGTGGGCTCTACTCCCTATCCCCAGCACAAAACCATTTCTGGAAGAAGCTGAGGGGCAGAGAACACGACCCCTCGAGGCCAGCAGCACCGCGAATATAAAATTAAAGGACAGCCACTACCATGTTCTTGGGAAAGCCAGCCCATCAGACATGAAGGGTCCCACAGTCACCACTGCCACTGTCGGCCTCCATCTGCCTCCCTGACCTCCGCGGCGCCACTGTCACCAGGGGCTGCCGCAGCGAGAAACACCCTGGCAGCCAAGCTGCTCTGGGTGGCAGACGAACGGAGGACACGTGTGCCTTGCACAGCTGCCTCGCGGCCTCATAAGGCTCCACCCCCACGAGAGGGACCTGCACACGGCAGAGTCCCTGGTTCCCACTCAGCCCAGCCTCGCAGCCAGACCTCTTTCACGACAACGCAGGCCCGTTAGGCCATGTCTTCCAAGGGCCCCAGGCTGGCGTCCCCCGGAGAACGGCTCCCACGGGCACCGTGCACCTCCGCCTCTTCCCTCCCTGCGACGCCGAGACTGCCACCCAGGAAGATTCAGCGAAGCACACTCAGCCTGCCTGCTCTCCCGGCCACGGTCCCCGCGACCAGGAGAAACGAGAATCTCGTCCCCTTCCTGGACGTTCACTTCGGTCAAAGTCACAGCACCAGCTGCACTCGGTGCGCCCATGACAGGCCACGCGCCACGCCGATAGGCCTCGTCGACGCCACCCTGCCACCGCTGCGGGCCAACCCGACCGGGTGGACGTTTATCATCTCCGTTTCCCAGACGTGGAACCCAGCACTCAAAGGACGAGTGTCGCGCCGCCATGGCATGGGGCCCGGCCCGGTATGCACACGACGCTGCACCCACCCACGTATCTCGAGGCCCGTGTGCCTAAGAAGTGACTGGAACAGAAGACAGCAAACAAATAGAAAAGAAAAATGCTCCAGGTGTTTGCAAAAGATCATTTGTTCTAACAGATTAAAATCTCATGGAAGTGATCAGTTGTTCAAAAAGGGAACAGCTCACGAAAAGGACAAAATGTATAGAGACAGAAAAGTAGATTAGAGGTTCCCAGGAGCTGCCAGAGAGGTGGGGATGGGGAGGTATTGCTTAATGGTTACAGAGTTGCTATTTGGCATGAGGGAAAAGCTCTGGACGCGGACGTGGAGAATGATGATGGTAGCACCATACTGTGAACATCCTGAGTGCCACTGCACTGTACACTTACAAATGTTTGAAAATGGCAAATCGGATGTTACACATACTCTGTCATAGTTTTAAAAATGTAGGGGCACCTGGGTGGCTCAGTCAGTTAAGCATCCAACTTCAGCTCCGGTCACAATCTTGCGGTTTGTGGGTTCGAGCCCCGCATCAGGCTCTATGCTAACAGCTCAGAGCCTGGAGCCTGTTTCAGATCCTGTCTCTCTCTCTCTCTCTCTTCCCCTCCCCTGCTCGCACTCTGTCTCTATCTCTCTCTCAAAAATAAATATTTTTTTAAAAAAAGTAATAATGTCATATGCCCCAAGCCATTCAACTGTACACTTTATTTGCTTCTTTTTTAATGTTTAGTTTTGAGAGAGGAAGAGAGAGCATGAGCAGGAGAGGGGCGGGGGGTGGGGGGGAGGGAAGAGAGGATCTGAAGCAGTCTCTGTGCTGACAGCACAGAGCCCAACGCGGGGCTCAAACTCATGAACCATGATCTCACAACCTGAGCCAAAGTCAGATGCTCAACCGACTGAGCCACGCAGGCGCCCCGGATTGTACACTTTAAACGGGTGAATTGTATGGTATGTGAATTTATGTCCCAATAAAGCTGTTAAAAAAATAAAAAGAAACAGCTTGCCCCACATCACTAAGTAAATGCTATTTCTTTCCTCTCCTCTCCCAGTAAAAATCCATACCTAGGAAGGCTACGCGGCAGCAAGAGTGAGAAACCACCACATGCAGCAAAGGACAAAAACAACAAGGAAAAAAAGAAAACACATTCGGATCTTCTCCCTGGACACCACTTAGAAAGCACCCTTTCCTCTTCGCCTCCCTGTTGTGATCAAGGCTCATAACTGAACAGAAAGTCCCGCTTCCAGGGTGTGTGCAGCCCAAGATGGCAGGGCGTCTTCTACGAAAGCCAAACAGCCCTGTGTGTGCCCTGGGCAACTGGTATGAGAAGCGATCCCCCAGGTGTCAGTGTCCTCGCGGCAGCACAGCAGCGCCAGGCTGACCGGGGGCCACGAGGTGCCAGCCGCTGTCTGTTGCACATACATTCTCTCATTCTACCCCCACTACAGCCCTATCAAATGAGTAGGAATGTTCTCTGTGGACAGACGAGGAAGCTGAGGCACAGAGGGCATATGTAACCTGCCCAAGATGGCACAGGTAAGAAATGGGACTGGGATTCAAACCCAGGTACCTGACCCCATGGACCGCAAGAGCACTGTGCTACTCCCCGAGACCCCAAAGGGCAGCAATTCTATTGGAGGAGTTAAACAAGCAATTTAACATCTGAAATGCAAACCGAACCAATTATGCAGACTGCTGTGACAGCTCCAGCCACGGGTAACGCCATACTCACAGCACAAACCGTTGTTGTAACTCTCACTTACGGTGGGACGGCAGAAGTCTCGCGGTAGGAAAATCACTGTAATGCTTGTAACGACAAGACTTAATTTAGACTCAAACACTCAGTAAAGACACAAATGACCTGGGGCGCCTGGGTGGCTCAGTCTGTTAAGCCTCCGACTTTGGCTTGGGTCATGATCTCACAGTTCGTGGGTTCGAGCCCCACGTCGGGCTCTGTGCTGACAGCCAGCTCAGAGCCTGGGGTCTGTTTCAGATTCTGTGTCTCCCTTTCTCTCTGACCCTCCCCTGGTCATGCTGTCTCTCTCTCATCCCTTTAGCCAGGATGTTAAAAACCAACAGCCAACATGGGGAATCAAAACAGAGTAGGCTCATTCTCCTGTTATTCCAGCACCTTCTGGGTGAGGGAGGGTACCAGCAGGAAAAGGATAAACAATCACCTGGCAGGTGACTGGGTACCACGCTCGAGAGATAAGCAGGCTCCGCACTCCCAGGCAGTCGGACCCTTGGACAACTCACGAGGGACCCGGCACGCCATGCTGCCGGGCATGAACGGCACTTGCCGGCAACCGGGGCAATGTCATCTCAGGAAGTCCTAGATTTCTAGAGGAATCCTGTTCCTATTCAGGACACTTGTATCAAGAATAAGACGGTCATCCTCTACAGCAAATTGCAGGCAATTCTTCCCTTTTGATGCCCTTACTTCCAGAGGTTAGCCAAAATAAGAGACTTGCTCATTTCCTTCCTCCTTCTAAGAAACGAGGTAAATAGAAAATAACCTTCCCAGAAACCTTGAGAAAAGGAGATCCATGCGAGTTCACCGTGCCTTGCAGACACGGATGACTGTTAATAAAATATAAGGCAAAAGCTTGATTTCGTGCCTTCTGTCGTATGAAAGAAAGTGAAAGCAAAGAGTATTTTTAGCTCTTTCCAGCCTAAAAGGATTTGACCAAAGGAGCTTCTCAAAGTCTGGTTTTCCATGCACTGATCAAAACTGACCAAGGTTCTAGAAGGAGGTAAATCACTCCCTGCCCAGACAGCCTACAACATAAACGAAAGCCACACTCCACACAGCCAGTCATCAGAGGTGCTGATGTGGACTGCCACTGCTCAACTCCTTTATGACTCTCCTTCAGATGCCAACAAAGGAAGGAGAAATATAGGAGGTGCCTGGGCCACGAAAGAGACAAAATGGCAGCACGCCAAATCCGCCCAGGATGTTCTTCTAGACAAATATGGTTCGGAAAGCCCTCACACTTGGTTCCGTCTCCGCAGACCTCTCCAACACCAGCTGTCTCGGGGAGTTCTCGAAAGCTCTCAATAAAACCTTCCCAAAAAGGCAGAACTAATGCAGCTAAATGTTAATTCAGAATGATGAAGAAATAGGTGGTTTACTTCCTCCTCAAGGTTTACTTTTTAAACATGAATCTGGCGAGAGAGGATCAAAACGTTCTCTGCATATGTAGGCAGTTTGATTTCTACCCAAATTTATGGGAGGACTATGTAATATTTGGTTAAGCTCACGTTGAGAAAAGCCCAGTGCCAAACAAATAAACTCTCAGAAAAATTTACAGATTTTTCTAAAATCAACCACTTGAGGGAATGCTAATGGCCATTTCTGGATGTTTCTCTACAAGGATATCTTGAAAAAAATGACAAAATCAAGGTTAATGCCATAAATCAAACCTGCATGGAAGTTAAGAATGAGGTCATTATTAATACAAGAAAGAGACATCAAAAGAAAGCAAATGCTTTTCCTGCTTTCTCAATGGGTTGAGGAGGGTGACCACATTCCATAATGTATGTAAATACCACGTCACCACATTGTACGCCTGAAACTAATACAACGTTGTGTATCAATTATTTTTCAAAGAAAAAAGAATTGATGACTGTACTTGACAAAACTATTCCAATATACGATAAAAATAGTCCTGTTCTGCATTTCAAATCCTGCTGGACTTTTTTCCTTCAAAGATGAAGAAACTGTTCTTCCTTTCCAGATGGGGGGAAAAAAATGGAGCAAAAAACCAAGAATTTTCAGCGCATTATCACAGGATGATTCCTGAATCTTCAACTATTTTTGGTATGCAGCTAGGTTTCTGGGGGAAAAAAACAATGAATGAACATTCCAATTTAAAATGAAACTGTCCTTGGGTGCTTAGGTGTCTCAGTAGTTAAACATCTGACTTCGGCTCAAGTCATGACCTCACAGTTCATGACAGCAAGCCCCGAATCAGGCTCTGTGCTGACAGCTGACAGCATGGAGCCTGCTTATAATTCTCTCTCCCCGCTTCTCTCTGCCCCTCCCCCACTCTCGCATAGCACACGCAGGCTCTCTCTCAAAATAAACAAACATTTTTAAACAAATACTGATTTAAAAAATTATATTACAAAATGAGTAAGGGGCGCCTGGGTGGCTTAGTCGGCTAAGCATCCGACTTTTGCTTAGGTCATGATCTCGCCGTTCGTGGGTTTGAGCCCCACGTCGGGCTCTGTGCTGACTGCCAGCTCAGAGCCTGGAGCCTGTTTCAGTCTGTAACTCCCTCTCTCTCTGACCCTCCCCTGCTCACGCTGTCTCTCTCTCTCCTAGAAATAAAACGTTGAAAAAAAAAAATGAGTAAACAGGTCCTAGCTGAAAAATATCATTGAACAATGAACTTAACATCCTGCACATAAAAATACAAGGAATAGTCAGGATCCAAACAATATTTAGGGTCCCCTGCACATTCCGCAGTCTCTGACATAAGCTGCCCTTTCAAAGATTTACAAAGATAAACACAGCCCCCAAAATAGAGGTTAAGAGCACAGAATAGCCTGTTTCTCCCATAAGGGCTTGGATAGACAGCAAGGGCTCAACTGTTAACAGAATCAATTTTCCATGAAAAAAGAAATTAAACTCTGTACACTTAGCATGATGCACATGGAGTAATGTACAGAACTGGTGAATCACTGTATTTTCCACCTGAAACTAACATGACACTTTATGTTAACTCTACTGGAAATAAAATTTAAAACTTAATAAAAAACTTCAACTTGATTTTCAGTATATACTGCATTGCTTCCCATTAGTCTCTGAAAGACATTCTGACAGTCAAACACATTAGAGGGGCAGCCGGGTGGCTCAGTCGATTGAGCATCTGACTCCTGATTTTGGCTCAGGTCATGATCTCACAGTCGTGGCACTGAGCCCTGCGTCGGGCTCCACACGCTGAGTGTGGAGCCCACTTTAGATTTTTTTTCTCCTTCTGCCCTTCCTGCCGCTCCCACCTCCCACCATTTTCTCTCTAAAAAAAAAAAAAAAAAAAAATTTACCTCTGAACTTCCACATAAAAGATTTAAAAATAAGAAGCCACAGTGTGATAAGATTTACTAACTCAGACTGCACAAATCCCAAAGCCGCTAGCATCCAGGTGTTTGGAATTAACACCTGTCTCTGCAGCGCGTCATCTAAATACAAGCTCCGCGACACTAGTATTTGTACAAACAACCAAAGGAGACAGCATTCTTGCTGACGGAACTGTAAAGAACTGCATACAATGTAAGGAAATGATGTAACCAACCCAACACTCAAGCAGTTCTTTCTCCCAGGCGGAATGACCGATGTGGGCTGCCTCATTCTGTCTGGCTCACCCAGAATCTCCTAGAATAAATCCTATTAAGAGAGCGGGGGTAAAGAAGGCTTAGGGCTCTGGCGATGGCCCAACTGTGGCCGGCCCGAGGTTCACATCCATAACTTTAGTCTCAACGGTGCCAAGAAAGCACAAGCCACACTCTGAAGTCATCATCTCAAGAGTCTTTGAAAATGCTCTGAACTTCGACGTCTCCCTAAATCACATCGACTCCTTCCAACCGTGAGTACACGAGCAGGCTTCTTCATTGAATCCATTCAGATGAAAGCTCGGGATAAATGACAATCAAGCCTTCTCCATAGATTATCTTTTGTATAACCAACATCTTCTTAGAATTTTAATGAGATAATACTAAAAGTATAAATAATAACCTCATGGGTAAAGTATGTTGGCAGTGTTAGGTCCAACTGTGTACACACACACACACATGCACGCACACACACAGACGTACACACTCTCTCGTGTAGAGTCTCCCTTATAGGTAATTCAAATGCCAAAACCACCAGTTTTTTGCCTTGGAAGAAATGCACTATCTTTGGCAGTGTTTTCTTTCTTTCTTTTTAAACCAATAAATCATTTCCCAGAAGGTCAATTTCTGTTTCCAAAAAACATGTGAGTCACTAGAGATGAGAAACCCTTTATCTAAAAATGACTCCAGCTCCCAAGCACCCCTGACAGCAGTGAGAGAACGTGGGCCTTGGGGCTCTGATTACTTACTTGTTAAAAAAAGGTTCAATGAGTTTTGATCTGGCAGACACGTGAATTTTTGGAGGGCTAAGAAAAGAACCTAATGAAGAAAAGAAGCAGAGTATTACACACAGTCAAGGAGACGGAGCCCGAAAGTTCAGATGACCGTCTATGTAGATCAAGTGTGCAGTTCAGAAGGGTCAGAAGCACTCATGAGGGCCGAGCGCCAAGCATCACACCAGTTAGGTGTCAAAGGGTCTTCCTAGTGCACTCGCCACACCCTGCCCCGAGCCCCTCTGCTCTGGCCTCCGACCCTCCCACTTCTACCTGGGCAAGCGGGCCCCATGCAGAGGACAGACAGGCCAGAAGCCCACCTCCTCCCCTGCCCCCAAACTCAGCGTGTCTGGTGGAAGCAGCCACAGCGAGTACCTAGGTAGTTGGCCATGGCGATGAAGCACAGCCCCGTGATATATGCATCATAGCCTGCCTCGTGGAGCTGCTCGGCAGCCGTGTCGTAACTCGGAAAACCTTCTGCACTTTCTAGAGGGAAAAAAGAACAAAGGGTTTGCCCAAGGACATCACAAATCACGAAGACTGGTAGGCACGCTGCCCTACCAAATCCAAACAATGCTGGTATGTGCTGGAGAAATAGCCCAGACAAGCAGGGAAAGGCTATCTGCTTCTTAATTCCCTGCACAGGAGACCTTGCAATATGAGAAAAAAGGGTTACTGAAAATGAGGGCTTGGGGCTAGAAGATGCCTCAGTTACACCCCCAGAGACCAGCCACAGGCTCCTCACTGCACACGGGCGGGTGCTATTTACAATCATGCACAACTTGCTCTATGACAGTGATCTGTCTTCTGCCTGCTTTCTGAGGTCACTAGGAACTTCTTCCCTGATGATATAGAGACATAATGGGTATTTCGGTCACGACTAAGAGCATGGATTTGTGCATTCCATTGTCTGAGTTTAAATCTTTGTTCCACCATTTATGTGCAATGTGATCTTAGGCAGGTCGCTTCACCCCCGGACCTCTACTTTGGCAGGATGGAGATGAAAACCTCCCACGTTAGGCTTTTGTGAGGATCAAATGAGCTAATGTCAGTAAAGCTCTCACATAGTGCCTGGGACAAGGTAAATGCTCTGTAACTGTTACCCATCAATACCCCAGATAACCCTGCTAAAAGGCAAAAGGCGCTAATTGACATTGGCAGCTTGGCTCAGCACTGCCATCTGCCACATCTCCAAACGTACGATCTAAAGATGGAGGCACAACTAACTCCCAAACTAGATCAGAACGTGCTATGATGCTGCCCGCGGAGGGGCGTGCAGGTGGCTCAGTCGATCGAGCGTGGGACTTCTGCTCAGGTCATGATGTCACAGCTCGTGAGTTCCAGCTCCTCATCGGGCTCTGTGCTGATAGCTCTCTCTCTCTCTCTCAAAAATAAATAAAACATTAAAAAACATTCTTAAAAAAATGCTGCCCATGGAACATGGGACCACTTCTTAGGAGAGACCATTTTATATGATTCTTACATCACACTGATACACACAGATGCTGAGTGCAGTGTCTGGGAAGACTGACCTGCTTTAGAGTAAACCCTCTGCCATGTGCCAGAATATTACATGGAAAGAATAAGATAAAACTATAACTCTTTAAAAATGTTTTTAAAAAGCTGTAACTCATAAATATTTCCCAGTACCATTCTGGAAATGAGTATCAAAATGTTACAACAAAATCAAAAGCATGAATGGGAATTAACAAAAAGACTGTGATTGTTTTTTTTTTTTAATTTTTTTAATGCGTATTTATTTTTGAGAGAGAGAGACAGAGCATAGCGGGGGAGGGGCAGTAAGGGAAGGAGACACAGAATCTGAAACAGGTTCCAGGCTCTGAGCTGTCAGCCCAGAGCCCGACATGGAGCTTGAACTCACAAACCATGAGATCATGATCTGAGCCAAAGCCAGAGGCTTAACGGACTGAGTCACCCAGGGTCCCCTAGATTGTGACTGTTCTTAAGTCAACATAAGGGTCTATAAGCAAGAATTTTTTTAACTTATGTATTAAATATTACACTTTAAGCTTAAAAAAAAAAAAAAGTCTGTTAACATGATAGCCAAGTAAGTAAGAGCTTCTACTCTACCATCAGCTGAAACACACATTTCCAAAATCAATGATTTCCATCACAGTGTTAGACAAAAAAGGTCTAGGCTTTCTTCCCTCACCCTCCCTCCTTTTCTTAATTCCTTTTTTGGACTATTACCCAAGAAGGGAAGCAAATGGCTATAATCTTGGCTGCTTTAGTACCTTCCATTGTCAATTTCTGAACCATTAGCCCAATTATCAATGTATTCAGAAGTTTGCAGGCTACAGCTAATGGAATGCTAATTACGGTATCAGCAGCAAAATGAGGCAAACAGGAGGGAACACGTGGCAGGTTCGCCACACACCTGGGTGGTGGCCACGACCAGACATGGCAAAACATCTCTGCCCTGAGAAACGTTCCTCCCTACTTCTGGCGTTCCTTGCTGCTGCCCTTCCATTGCTTGGCCACCACTGATGGGGGTGGGTGGGGGGGAACTCTTTCCTCATCTCTCAACCCAGTTTTGGTCTTCCCTGAGACAAAAATTGTCTTTCCCTTTGACCCCTGAGTTTAATCACCAACTCTTTGTCTCTGCTTAAACAATGTGCCACAGAAAAGATAGATACATCAAGTTTTGGGAGAATTCCAAGCATTAGGAAATAAAAGCCCTGAAACTTTAACTGCTAAATTTCTCAATGAATGGGCTACCCAACTGGATTAACATAAATTAGGTGTAGGATTATGAGACCACCTTTATTCAGAAAGCGTTAAGTCAGCACAGGGCAGGAGCAGGTCTGCTCAGCCAGAATCCGTACGTGTGCACGGTGGCTTCCAGAGCAGCTTCTTCCTTCTGCGATGTACATCAGTCATGATCGCAAGGGCTCTGGGCACTATCGGGATCACTTTATATTCTTACCAACTTTAGGTGGGTTGAAAGGTGTCTCTTTTAACCGCTTTTCCAATTCTGCAAGAGATGTGTTGTTAATGATATCCTGCAAAGCAGAAAGTGGAGGTTTACGTATGAGCGTAAATCATCTCAGTGTAACTTCCAGCAGAGATTCACTGAATATCAGAACCAAAAATCAAGAAATGATAAAAAGAAACACACAAAACAACCCAGTATCTAGTACTGCCCCCTTGTGTTCTCTGAAGAAACACAGGCGTCCTCATTCATTCAACGTGAAAGGCGTCAAGTGTCATTTTCCCCATGCGGAAAGCATCACCACATGAAAGGTTGCCAAGACATGTTAAATACCTACAGAACTTGGGCCAGAAACCTAAACAGTTCTGGCATTCATTTCACTCAGTTGTATAAAGTCACTTTACAAAACAGCAAATGATTGATTATACTTTTACGTGAATTTTTCTGGTCAAGAAATATAACCAAAATACATAAAATCAGGAAAATAATGAAGTGTAACCTATTCATGTGTAACCTATTCAGAAATGCATTACACACACACACACACACATTTTTAGAAGGCTCATTGCCCAACATGAGGCCTGAACTCACAGCCCCGAGATCAAGAGTCGCATGCTCTACTGACTGAGCCAGCCAAGCGCACTCCCCCCAAAAAACACATTATATATTTTAACATCAAAAACATTTATAGGGGTGCGTGGGTGGCTCAGTCAGTTAAGCGTCCGACTTCAGCTCAAGTCATGATCTCACGGTTTGTGGGTTCAAGCCCCATGTTGGGCTCTGTGCTGACAGCTAGCTCAGAGCCTGGAGCCTGCCTTCAAATTCTGTGTCTCCCTTTCTCTGACCCTCCCCTCCCCATGCTGTCTCTATCTCTCTCTCAGAAATAAATAAAAAAACTTTTTAAAAAATATGTAAATAAATAAATATTTTTAAAACTATAAATAAACAAAAACATTTATATTCAAAATGAATATAGGAGAAAAAAATAATTCTACTACCCAAACACAACCATTATTCACATTTTGATATATTTACTTCTAGTTCTTTTCCAATTTTTTTCTTTTTTGAATGTATTTGAAAAGTTATTTAGGGGCGCCTGGGTGGCTCGGTCAGTTAAGAAGTCCAACTTCAGCTCAGGTCATGATCTCATAGTTTGTGGGTTTGAGCCCCACATAGGGCTCTGTGCTGACAGCTCAGAGACAGGAGCCTGCTTCAGATTCTGTGTCTCCCTCCCTCTCTGCCCCTCCCATGCTTGTACTTTGTCACTCTCTGTCTCTCAAAATTAAATGTTAAAAAATTTATTTAAAAGAAAGAAAATGGTATTTAAATAGACCAGAATTTCAAGCCCCTAGTGGCATTCTGAAACACATCAAAACATAGTTTATCAGTGATAGCTCATATTTTAAAAATACCTTAAATGGTTGTGTGCTGGCCATCAATTTTGTATCTAAGAGTCTAAAAAACGAAACAATTTTCAGTAAGATAAACAAAATGCACATCCATGTCCAAAATGTATTTTACTCAAGTGAAAAGCCTACTGTCCTAAAAGCCGACAGGAGAGTTAAGCACATGAAACGTTTTGACGTAGTGCCGGCATCTCCACTACATCAGACTGGGACTCCATCCTGTCAGCCCCTCTTCATCAAGAGGCTACAAGACTCCACCACCCTCAGAGCACAGCTCTTGATCTGCCTGGACCCCAAGATGGTGTGGGCTACGTCGATCTCAAGGGGAAGGCAGAGATCTTCCTAAGTTTATACACAGTTCAAATATGGCTACTGGACTAGCACCCCCCCACCCCCCTGCCAACGTCTTTACCAACTACTATCCTACCCAGATTTGTACAAAATAAACTCATGGAGGTCAAAATCTGCATTTGGCAGTTTCATGCTATCATTGTTATTTCTTAGAATTTGGTTTCAGAGATTAGAATAAGAAAAAAAGAGAAAAAAAAAGAGACAGACACTAAGAAGAAAACTCTTGTTTCTTGCGACATAAATGTGAACAGTGTCCGTAACAGGGCAAATTAGCCCGGATGTAAGAATGACGGCTCTGCTACCATGCCCATCCCTCTTCAGACGGGTCTTTACACACAGACCCCTGCTTTGGAGGCTCCACGTGGCCGACAGGGGACCTATCAGACATGTGACACGTAACGTATCAGACCTACCATGCGGTATTAACTGGGGAGACACGGACAGGTAAATTCAGAGTTGTGGGAAAAAATCTCTAGCCACAAAAATCTCTAGAAAAAATCTTCTATACCACAGAATACTCTGAACTGGATAACGACAGGGACAAGGCAGGTCCGATGTAAAAGAGAGACAAGAGCCAATTCAAGAAGACTCTGCCAGTTTTCCAGACCATAGGGTATGGGACGAGAGGAAAGGAACTGCTGTCTATTTTCACTCTCAGTTCAAATTTTGACTTTTAATGGAATAAAATGAATCCTCAATTAAAAAAGCAAACCATCACAGCTGGACCTGTTAAACCATTTCCCAGCTTGTATCAGCTGGATCATAACCACAATCAGGTAATTACCATTATTACTATTTATTACCTGTTTATATTATAGACCATAAGAGAACTATTTTGAAGGAAAGACAAAAAGAATCCTTAAAGAAAGCTTACCTGGGGAAAACACATGTTGTCATCTCCTTAAACTCATTTAAGTCCTAAAACAAAACAGAACAAAACACGGACAATGACTTACTGTGATTTTACTAATATGCTCACAATACTGAAAACACACATGAACATTTCAAGCTTCATAGTTCTCTTTTCAAACTGTGATATTTCACACGGGCCCTTTAGGCTCAATGGCCAGATCCATTTCCAGTTAATAATTACTTTCTAAAAATCTTCACAACTTCTTCACTGACTGAGAATCCTATGATGTGACATAAAACCTTTGCATAACCAAAATAAACAAATTCCAGCATTTTACGGCTGAAACAGGAGGGAGAAAGGTTTCTAGTACACGCCAGGAAGCTTTCAGTAATAGCTCTATTAAACAAATCCATCATAACAGCAAGACTAGTAGAGCTATTTAAATAAAGTGGTTTAAATAGGAAATGGGTATTCTGTAAACTAGGTTATACCATTACTGAGAACGCTTTTGAAATGCTAGTTAAAAAGGCCATTAACACACAGACGTTCCAAAATGCGCAATGCACGCTTTAACTACTCAGAAAATTGCTAAAGAAGCGCCTGTAGCAAGTGCCTAAATTAGACAATTCATTTCCCGGTTTATTTTGATCAGGAAGTCTGATGCTGAAAGGAGAGGGATCCAATTTTGAATGAACCCATTTACATACATAATTGCCACGCTAGACTGAATCGTCATACTCCTGACCCTTTGTCACCACACTTCTCTTCAGCGTTATTCATGCTTCAGAGCAAACTGCCACTTCCAATTAGCTCTCTGAGCTTATAAATACAGACAGTATTTAGCTAGTTTGGAATATTTACCAGCTTTTCAACGGCTGTCATGAAATTAACAGACAATACGTGAACAAGTGTTTCAGTGCTGAGGCCAAACAGAAATGCACTGACTGCTGTCACCTCTCAATGCCATCACAAAGCCTCACAAGCAAGAAAAAATTAGAACTCTGGCTCCTTCCAGGGCTAGCATACAACAGAGCTCTGGATCAATACCTCGTAAAAGGTCAAGCGCAAGTACCATGGAGGTTCTTCAGAAGCGACTCTCCCCTAAAAGGCAGCTCCAGAACATGCATTCTTTAGAACTCCTTTAAATGCAAGATGCGGTATGAGCACATGCAAAAGTTCTCCACTTTTAAACATGTTTTCTCATTTATTCTCATTGCTTCTTCCTAAACGCACTGGAAGAAAACCATTTTCGCCTTCTGACAGGGACAGAACACAAAGAGGTACACTTACTTACTCAGGTCGCTTTAGTAATAAAGGAAGGGATGAAGCCACGTCTCCTAACCCACGTCCTACTCTGCAACAAAACACATGCTCTTTGTACTACAACTGGATTCAGAACTGCAGTAGTTTCATTCAGGGTGACATTTATTAAGTGCTTGGACAACATGCTATGCTAGGCGTTTGGACCCAAACAACAAAAAAGGTTAAACCCCTTGTCCGAGAAGCCGATCACCTAGAAGAAGAAAGGGGGAAAGCTGTCAAGAAAAACAGTAGGCACAAGAGGTACACGGTTCTTTGGGAGTTCAGAGAAAGGAAAAATCGTCTCTTGGGCAAGGCAAGTGGGCATGGAAGACTTCCTGGAAGAGGTGTTTGCGGACGCTGGAAAGACTGGGAAAGCTGTATACGGCAAACGTGGAGAAAATTTAAGGTAGAGGAAATGGTATCCCGAAACCACGGACAGCCAGAAACACCAAGTGGTTCCCAGGAACAAAGGAGCCAGGCTGGCTGGCCACATGGAGCCTAACAAGTGACTCGAAGGCACAGGCTGGTTGGGCCAGATCACAGAGAGGCAGGGTTTGCCAGGCTACAAAGAGTCGGCTGTATAGAAAAGCAAAGAATGTGGGATTAGGTTCAGACATTTGAGCAGGGTCAGCGATGTGAACCTGTGAGCCATACATCAGAAGATTATAAAACCAGCACAGCCAGAAGACATTCGGTTGTTAACTCAACATGTAATGCCTCCTCCGGGCCCAGCTCTGATTGGTGCTCAGATGCAGTATGTCACGCCCCTTTCTCTTTCCTTACCAATCACTTCACCGGTTTAAAGGTCAAAAAAAAAAAAAAAAAACCCTGAGAGGAGCTGCTGTACTTTGGCCTACTGGGCCAAAAGAAGTGGTTGATCTGCAATCAACAGTAGCCGTTTAGATTTCTACACTGCGAGTTCACACCCGTCCTGTTTGAGACTCGCCACTACAGTCTTTGAGTCCCAGAGGGTGACACAGTTGTCATGAAAAGCCCCGGCAACCCTGAGGGTGCAGAACTAGGACAAGGGAGCAACGGACCCACTGCATTCTCAGCAGGGCTCTAGTGGACTTTTCCTAAGAAAGCAATCAAGATCCTGATGGAACAATGTCTCATAAGAAACGTGACAGAACGGAGGCTTTGCTGATGTATAAATGACACTGGGCTCTGAAGGAGATATCTTCCAGTCCAGAAGTCCTAAAAGATTAATGTGGTGGCAGCTGAAAGCAGAGACCGGCAAACTACAGCCCACAGCCCAAATCTGGCCCATTCCCTACTTTTTAAACCAAGTTTTCCTGGAGCAGAGCCACACCCCTTGTTTATGCATTCCATAGCCATTTTCCAGCTACAGTGGCGGTACTGAGGGTCATGACAGAGACTGTACAGCCTGCAAAGCCTAAAATATGTTACTATCCAGCCCTTTGGAGAAAAGGTTTGCCGACCTTTGTTTGAAACGATGGGCTGAACGTGAGAGACAGGGAAGCCTGCCTGGTGTGTGCCAAGCTGCAGATGAGAAACACGGCTGCTTGCAATTAAAATGAAGAGACTCCAAAGGTGAGAGAGACAGCATGGAGACAAGCTGTCAGGAATCCGTAGGTGACCAGGAAGAGTCCAAACTGATGTTAAAAATAGTACTGGCGAGAGGGCACCGTTTAAGATTTACAGTGAAGGAGTAAGGAGAATTATCTGGCTTAGAGAGAAAGAGACGGGAAGAGAGGCAGCCTCAGTTACACATCTCATCTGAAAACTACACGCCACACACCCCGCCTGCTCTGAAGGCATCTGAAGGGTGGAGTCGTGTGGAGTCGGGCAGGAAGTGTGTACCTGTGTCTGAGGAGAGATCACGGCTGCAGATAAAGATGTCACTGTCCTCAGCTGAAGGTACAAGAGTGGGTGAGATCACCGAAGGTGGAAAACAGGGACAGTCAACGCGGGGGGGGGGGGGGGGGGGGGGGGGGGGGGGGGCGACTGATGGGAGGTACACAGCATGAGGCCACGTGCACGGGGAGGGAGCAGAGGAGGGAGGCAGACGAGAACTCCTTTCCCGCAGGGCCGAAGAAGCTTGTGCCTTGGTGCGCCCAGGCAACTCGGCTCCAGGAGCGAAGGACCACCAAGGTCACTGGAAGATCACAGGGAGGCAGCATCACAAGAGGTAATCCCAAGTTTTGCAGGACCTGCTCCAGCCCAGCTGACCTAAAGCACAACTCGCCATCAATGGCCCCATTATAGCGAACGTTAGCAGTGGCGAACCGGACGACCACAAGTGTGGCCGAGGAGCCCCTGCCCAGCGCTAACTGAGCAAACCACTGGCGTCAAGGCGGAACAAAGGTCCAGCTTTGCTCTGGCAATGGCAGATGACTGAAGGTCCCTTGTAACGGTGCCTAAGTACATCACTTCAAAAACAACTAAGCACTGACACCCTCCCTCAGAGCCTGCTGCATACACGGAAACAGCTGTCGTGCAGAGAACGCTTTCTCAATAATGAGGAATTGGGAATGGTCTTCTCTTCTTTTTTGAAGCTTTTATTTAAATTCCAGTTTTTCTCTTCTTTTCTGAAGCTTTTATTTAAATTCCAGTTAGTTAACACAGCATGTAATATTAGTTGCAGGTGGACATCAGAGTAATTCGGCACTTCCACACATCACCCAGGGCTCATCACAATAAGCGCCCCCCTCCATCCCCATCCCCTATTTCGCCCAGGCCCACCCACTCCCCTCTGGTGACCATCAGTGTGTGCTCTACAGTGAAGAGTCTCTTTCTTGGTTTGCCCCCCCACTTTTGTTTCCCTTTGCTCGTTTGTTTTGTTTCTTATATTCCACAGGAGTGAAATCATACAGTATTTGTCTTTCTCCGACTGATTTATTCCACTTAGCATAATACTCTCTATCTAGCTCCATCTACATTGTTGCACATGGCAAGCAATCGTGAATTTTTACACAGCTTAGGGCACTGGGGTGGCTCAGGGCACTGAGTATCTGACTTTGGATCAGGTCATGATCTCAAGGCTCATGAGTTTTGAGTCCGGAGTTGGGCTCTATGCTGTCAGCTTGGAGCCTAGAGTCTGCTTTGGATTCTGTGTCTCCCTCTCCCTCTGCCCCTCCCCCATTCGCACGCGCTCGCGCTCTCGCTCTCTCTCTTTCTCTCTCTCAAAATGAAATACACATAAAAAAATTTGGACCCAGGCTGACGAGTCACTTACCGCAGGCAGAGGGCAGTAGAACTGATGAACCGTGTGCATGACATCCAAGAGCATATTGTGTCCAATAACGAGTTTTCCCTACAGAAAAGTCAAGGTCAGAAAAAAGGCTTCTTGGCACAAAATTATATTGGGGCTTGAGAGTGAAATGTGTGCTTTGGATTCTATGAGGACTTTGTCCTAAACTTACTTTTTGACATTAAATATATGTATATGTGTGTGTGTGTATATATATATACGTATATATATAAATGAACATGTTAGGGTGTTAGATGCAGAATTCAAAGTAAAAGCACCAATGACTTTGATTTAATTGATGTTTTTCTTGGCTTTTTATTCATCTTGCCACCCTTAAGAAACAGAAGTAGTAAAACTTTTATTGAAGAGCTCAAAAAAGGAACTGAAAACACTAACTACCTTGAACTGTCAATAATTTGTGAACAAGACTCCAAATATCTATCCTAGCAGTGTATTCTTTAAAACAACTCATTTATTTTTGAAAGATATATTCAAGAGAACACTGAAAGGTAAAAGAGTAATTAAGTTCGAGTTCTATTAAATGGGAGTAATTTCCATTTCCGTCACATCTATGTCAAAATTCATGTTGGGGGGGCGGTTCTTAAACACCATTTCCAGTGCAATTTGCTGCTTTGCTTTTCAATCAACTGAACTATACAATGTGTTTAATCAATTACTCCATCGTGATAAAAATTTAACTATCAAAATGGAACAATGAAGTAGATTTAGCCAGCCAGGTGACACCGACTTTAACATAAAGTACCTGGTCATTACCGTGGAGCTTCTGACCACGTCCCAGTGCACCCCCAGACTGATACTCCTGGACTCACAGGGCTAACCACAATTCTCGGAAAGAAATAATTCTATACAAAATCCTCCAAATCCAGCAGACAAGCCCTCCTTGCGGCCACAGCAGTAACTAGCACAGCAGGAACCTAGCGCCAGATCCGCTTTCTAAACACCATTATCTAATAAAAGGAACCAGGGCTCCTTGGAGAACGTATAGGTTCTAGAACTGAGGCATGGAAAACACAACATGAGTCTGAACATTCTGCGATGCCAGAGAGGAAGGAGGTGCATGGAGAAGGATGGGGGCCTGTTCAGGGGACATGGGAACCAACCTGAAGAAGCGCTAATGGCCATTTTGAGCAACAAAATAAACAATAAAAATATCAGATGATAATCTGTAGACTAAAATAAATTCCCCAAAGCCCCTGTGCTTCTCAATATGTTTCCAATGAATAAACAAACATGGAATAAGGGACATTATCTCTCTTACAGAAGAATTCCAAGAACAAGTGTAGAAGGAAAGAAGAAAATACAAACTCGCCATTAAAACACCACGGCAATAACGGCTGCGGGCAAAATCCACGAGGATGCTGTGCGGCGGGCAAGAGTTTGAGAAAAAGCGGCATGTTCATAGTCTCATAGGGTCTCCCCCAGTTTATGAGCACAAGGGGATGAATGATAACGTCACAGTGCACAATTCCAGCAGACACCACCTCGACACGTGATCAGGGTCAACATCACGAACTATCATTTCCGTGGGATTCTTGCCAAAACTGTACCTCCTCAATCCTATCATGAGAAAAGCTCAGGCAAACCCAAACTGAGGGATATGTGACAAAACTGCAATCAGAATTCTTTAAGCACATGGAGATTACAGAAGACAGAGAGACTGCTTGGACGGCTGAAGACTAAAGGGAAAGACGAGTAAATACGACGTAGGATCCTGGAAAGAGTCATGAACGGAAAACGGATTCAGTGGGAACAGTGAGGAGGTTCAAGTAAGGTCGAGAGTCTGGTTCATAATATGGTACCAGCACTAATCTCCCGGTTCTGATGCCCCTCTGGTTATTATGAGGCGTCAGCATAAGTGTAGCTGGACGAGCGATCTACGGAAACTCTGTACTATTTTTGCAACTTGTCTGTGGTGTTTTAAGACTATAGAAAACACAGATTTACTACGAAGAGTGGCAGGGAGAGAATGTGGTGTCATATAAATATTTAAGAGTGTTTACTGTTCACTGGCTTTACAGAACTTGACTCTGTTTTTAAAGGATGTGACTTAGAAATGTTAAATGTCTGGATCACTAATAAACGGGACTTTTCTTCGGTAGTATGCTTTGTGACATTACCTACCAACAGTCAGCAACATGCTGTGGATTACTCTGTAGGAGACAGACAACAGGGAGGAAAAACCAACAGATGCACAGCCAGCGAAGGCATCTGAATATGAACCAGGTGAACAAACACCATCAGAAAAGCTACCGGCGCTCAGAGCCAACTGAGGCCCCGCGCGTCTGTATGGGCCAGCCTCAGCCAAGTCCACCGCTTCTCCGCAGCCCGCTGAGCGTGTGCAACGAAAGCAAATGTTACCGGTCCTCCTTCCTTGTCTGGATACCTGTTAATTCAGCCACTTGTGAACAGATTCTCGCCTTTGTTTCCCTCCAGGCTCATCTGGCTTTCTATTCCATTCTGATGACCTCACTCCCTTCACACAAAGAGCTCCCAGCGAGCCAGCCGTCTTTCTTTACAGGGCTCTGGCGCTGCTGCTGTCCCCAGGCGAGGACGGTGGCATGCCTCCGCTCGAGTCCTGACATGACAGCCTGCACCTGGTGATGGGACAGCCACGGAACTCTGGGGGATGTCTACAGCCTTAAAGTGTCCTTGATACAAAGCCGAGCATCTAAACGACAAGATGATTCCTTCTCTTGGGGGGACAATTCCTTCTCCCATGGCCAACGACTCAGAAACACAAAGTCTGAGCTTCCGGGCTATTTAGCAACCCAGCAAGCTGCCTGACTCAGACATGCATCCGCAGAACCGCCAGCAGCCTGACCCAGTTTATCTGCGCAAGATGTGGAGGCCTCTCTGCCAAAGGGACTTAGGAAACAGGCAAAAATGTCTGCCATACCTACCATGGAACCCTCGTGCATAGTTACACAAGTGGTCAACACGTTTTGAAAAATTTATCAAATATCATCAAGGCTATCAGACATAAGATTCAGTTACAGTTAGGCAGAACTCCAGTACTTTTGTTCTCTAGATGCTCCTAATTAAGGAACAAAACACCCTCAGCCAGATACCTGATTATTTCTCCCCATACACCGTCCTTTCTTACTCCACTTCTTATTAGCTTTGAGAATAATAAATGTTAGTTTCATGCAGCCATATAAGGACATCATAGTAGAATCCTCCTGTGTGCTTTACAAGAAAACCTTTTCTTTTTAATTTTTTAAAAGTAATCTCTACACCCAACATGGGCCTCAAACTCCTAATCCCAATATCAAGAGTTAAACGCTCTATTCACTGAGATAGCCAGGCGCTGCTGCATGAAAACCTTCCAACAAATGGTATGGATCCAATCAGCAATTACAATGTCCCACCCAGTGCATTATAACCAGTCTCCCTTCAAACCAGGTAAGCGTTCTACATGTGACCAAAGAGCTAATCCACAATCATAACGAAGCATCTCACCTTAAATGTTATATTTAGGAACCTAGTTAAAAAGAAAAAGCCTCGGGGCACCTGGGTGGCTCAGTCAGTGGAGCGTGTGTCTTCAGCTCAGGTCATGATCTCATCGTTCCTGAGTTCAAGCCCACATCAGGCTCTACACTGATAGCACAGAGCCTGCTCGGGATTCTCTCTTTGCCCCTCCACTGCTCTCACTTCCTCTCTCTCAAAATAAACAATTCAAAAAAAAAAAAAAGAAAGAAAGAAAGAAAGAAAGGGACTCCTGGGTGGCTAGTCAGTTAAACGTACAACTCTTGGCTTTGGTTCAAGTCATGATCTCACAGTTTGTGAGTTCGAGCCCCACAATGGGCTCCATGCTGACAGTGTGGAGCCTACTTGGGATTGTCTCTCTCTCTCCCTCTCTCTTTCTGCCCTTCCTCTGTGTGCATGATCTCTTTTTCTCTCTCTCTCTCAAAATAAATACATAAACTTGAAAGAAAAAAAGAAAGGAAGGAAGGGAGAGCCTGGTTCACTTACCGAATTGGCAATGGCATGAATAACTCTAGAAAATCCCACAGCATCATTCAGTTCTTCCTAATTTAAAGAAACAAACCAAGGAAACTATTGACGTGTATATATTCCTTATTTGAACAGGTTAAAACCCAGCCCCCCAAAAGCACTGAATTGTTACATCGAGTTAGACAGTTCTGTTTCCCATGTTCTGTCTCCATCATTTCAAACAACTGCATCTGAAATGATCGATGTATACACCTCTCTTCTGTTTTAGAACATGGAATGAGCAAGGAGCAAATTATTCATTAGCTACTAAAATAACAGGGCCTAGGGTTTACCCATCAGGGCACATCATTTGCTGAAATTTCCAAGCCTAGCAAGTGGTCTTAAAAACACAAACTTTTCTGCGCTGCCACCTGCTGGCCAAATTTAGCACTGCACTGATTTCTGAGGAAACCCATCCAGCAGCTGACGGCTCAAATCAAGCATTCTCCAAACTCTCCTAGCTTTTTTCATCAAACACATTTTCATACAACATTTATAGCACAGCATTCTGAGACCCATCCCCGCTCGGTTTCTTCTCTCCTTTCTTCCTGATGGGGTTTGATTAGGCTCAATTTGTCCATGTCGCGAGCCCCCGCTGCACCATCTCGCCTCATCACGGCTACATTACTCAAGTCTTATCTCCGCTCGCTAGATCCAGCTTTGCAGCCAGCTACCTGCCACCCTCTGCTCTCTGGCTTCTCCCCCGCCGAAGCTGCTCCTCTCTTTAAACTACTCCCAAAGCTAACAAGCGCTGGTGGGGATGTGGAGAAAACTCTAACACTGGTGTCTTGGTGGTGGAAACATAAAGTGGCACGGTCACTACAGAAAATAGTATGGTGGTTCCTCAAAAAATTAAATATGGGGGTGCCTGGGTGGCTCAGTCGGTTAACTGTCCGACTTCGGCTCAGGTCATCATCTCGTGGTCCAAGAGTTCGAGCCCTGCGTCGGGCTCTGTGCGGCCAGCCTGGAGTCTGGAGCATGCTTCAGATTCTGTGTCTCCCTGTCCTGTTCATTCTCTCTCTCTCTCTCTCTCAAAAATAACTAAACGTTAAAAAAAATTTTTTTAATATATTATTTCCATATGATCCAGCAATTTCATTTCTGGGTATGTACCCAAAGGAATCAAAAGCAGGGACTCAAAGAGACATTTGCACACCCTTAATCATAGCAGCATTATTTCACTGGGATCGAAAGATGGAAGCAACCCAGTGTCCATGAGGCACAAGTGAAGAAAACAGCACATCCAGACAAGGGGCTATTACTCAGCCTAAAAAGGAAGGAAACTCTGACCCTGCTATAACCTGGATGAACCCGGGAGACATCACACTAGGTGAAATAAGCCCGTCACAAAAAGACAAACACTGTAGGATTCCACTCAGAGAAGGGACCTGGAGCAGAGTCACACTCCTAGAGATGGAAAGTAGAAGGGTGGTTGGCAGGGGCGGGGTGGGGGGTAGACAGGGAGCCAGTGTTTAATGGGGACGGAGTTCCGGTTTTGCAGGACGAAAACAGTTACAAGGATGGATGGCAGTGATGGCTACACAGTAAGGTGAACGTACTTAACACTACAGAACTGTACGCTTGGGAACAGTTAGGATCAGGAGCACCTGGAGGGGCTCAGGCAGTTAAGGGTGTCACTTCCACTCAGGTCATGAACTCACAGTTTGGGGAGTTTGTGAGTTCGAGCCCCACATCGGGCTCTCTGCTGTCAGCAAAGAACCCGCTTCCAATCCTCTGTCCCCCTCTCTCTGCCCCTCCCCTGCTCGTTCTCTCTCTCTCTCTCTCAAAAATAAATAAATATTTAGGGGTGCCTGGGTGGCTCAGTTGGTTAAGTGTCTTGACTTCGGCTCAAGTCATGATCTCATGGATCAGGAGTTCAAGCCCCACATCAGGTTGTGCTGAAAGCTCAGACCCTGGAACCTGCTTCAGATTCTGTCTCCTCTCTCTCTCACTCTCTCTCTCTCTCTCCCCCTTCCCTGCTTGCACAATGTCTCTCTCTCTCTCTCTCTCTCTCTCTCAAATATAAAAAATAAAACAGGAAAAAAAATTTTTTATGTAAAGAAATAGAGTAATAAATTTTATGTTCTGTGTCTTTTACCACAGTTAAACATTTTTTTAGCTTTTAAGACTATTTTTTAAAAACCTGACATCCCTATGCAAATTTTTAATGACATTTTCATGGCTTCCTCCCAGACAGACTGTTAGCTCTTAGACAGGAAAGCCAGGAATCCGTTATTCTTGCACCCTCTGTACCTACCATAGTGCTTGAACATATGGGGAGTCGGTTACAACTGGTGAATGACTGATGTGACCCTGACTCCTATACCAGAGCTTGCATTCTCCCTTGCGACCAGAGGCCCCTCTCGTCAAGCGCATGAATTCCTGCAGTGGGGAGTGCTGGGCTGGGCTCCCTGCTAAATATCCCAGTTCCCTGGGGGCTCGGATTTCTGCCTCTTTCTCCTCCGTCCTCTGGGAAACTAGAACAGAGATTTGGAATCTCTCTCTCAAAGATGTTATTAAACTTGTACTGCAACACTTAAAAAAAAAAAAAAGAATTACTTTAAAAGAAGAGCGACTCCTCCGACGGCTACACCCTCAGGGCAGGCCGACTCCTCGCTGTCGGCACCCCTGCCTCGGCGCTCCCTCCCCGGCCGCCGGCCACGGCGCTCTGGGGGCGCCTCTGCTCGCGCCTCTCACGTAAATGCTAGCTCCCTCAGGGCCCCACTGCAGACCAGCCTACCCCGGTTCCTCAGCGCGCCCGGCGCGCCCACCCAGGCCCGTGTCCCTGCCAGCGACGGCCACGCCCGGCCTCACCTCACCGTCCCTCCCGCGCTCCAGAGTGACAAGCCGGCACGGGACGCTCGCCTTGCACGACCCAAGACACCTAAACACCGCACAGGGTCACATCCCCTCCACCCCCGGGGGACGGCTCTGCCACGGCGCCCGGGCGGCCCCGCGCTTATCCACGCGCGCCGCACAGGCAAGGGCCGGAGTCAGGACCGGTCCCCTGGCGCAGCCAGGCCAGGGGCAGCGGGTGGGAGGCCAGCTCCCGCCTGCCTCCCTCTCTCTCCTCGGACGCTGCAGAGGGTTTCTCACCGCTTCTCAGGCTCCGACGAGGCCGAGGCGTGCAGTTTTCGGCCCCTCCCTCCTCTGCAGAATGGAGCCACCGCACAGAAAGGCACTCGGCTGAGGCCTAGAACGGACTCCCCGGGATGAGTAGCCGCAAGTCACGCCGCAGCCCCCTGGCCCCTCTGGTTACGGTGTGCAGGACGGGGACCAGGTGCAGCTGGCACCCCGGGCTGACCCTCCTTCTTTATACAATAAACTGCCTACACCCGACAGTGGCTTTTTGCATCTTTACTGGTTGAATGAGTCCGACGTGGCCCCGACGGCTCCCTGTGTGAGCTCGGGCCTCCCCCGCTGTGTGAGCTCCGGCCCACCCCATCTGCCGTCTGTCTACCCCCCGCCTCCGAGTTCTGGCTTACGTGTCTTTCTTCTCTCCTTTCGCCAGCCACACCCAATCCCAACTTCCACCAGTTCCACCTTCCAAATCCCTCCAGGTTCCACCTCAACCGCTACTCACTATTCTATTCCCGCTCACCGACCCCTCCTGGCCAGGTTACCCCCCCCCCGCGTAACTCCGGTCCTGTCCCTGCAAGCATGCTCCACAGGCACCAGGGGACGGGTGCTGAGAGTGCAGACACACCATGTCAAATCGCCTGCTCTACCCTTTGTTTTAGGAAAACCAGCAACTGCACCTGAGGTTAAACCCAGCGGTACCAGTTGACGGACGTGAGGTTCCGTCCACACAAGGAGAACCAAGAACACTTTCCTCAAGACAGAACCACAAAGGTGAACAGAGGTCAACCACCATGTCAGACTCCCGTTAGTGGCTATGTCTACATTTTTAACCGTTAAGTTGTTCTCACTGTATTCTAGGTTTTTATGCCAGATCAATTCTGCTGTGATAGGAAACTACTCATTAGGACGAACGTGACACATGATCTGCAAACACACAGAAAGGACTAAATCAGTACCTAGGTGCTGTTTCTCACCCACAGGACGTGAGCATGACTCCATTACCTGCTCTTTCGCGTGTTTCTGCTGCTCTCTCCTTTTACGTTCTTCTTCATCTACTTTGCTGATGACGATGTATCGCTCCTTCTGAAAGACACAAAGCAGACATAGAACTTTCTGGGAGCAAATGGACTGCAAGCAACTCAGATCCTGCTACCATTTACAGTTAAACATTTTATCACCACACAGCTTTCATGGGCTAAATACCCTGAGAACATTCTGAAATGCCGCCAAAAACTGAGTGGATGCATTTACAAACCAAAATTCTGTCTCTGCAATGACATCCCCTTTCCCTGCAGTTTATTAACTCACCGCAACAGACTTCAGAAGTACCAACAGACTATGAGAATAAGACACCTTCCACGATGAACATGAAGAAGTTACAATGCATGTGAACATGAATTTCTAAATAGCTAGTTTTAAAATGTCTACCGTAAGCAGCAAGCTCTGAGATCTTGGCTGAAGCAACTTTTTAATAGACACATCACCAGAGGCCAGGGAAACAAAAGCAAAAATGAACTACTGGGACTTCATTAAGATAAAAAGTTTTGCACAGTGAAACACTCTATAAAACTAAAATGCAACCAATGGGATGGGAGAAGATATTTGCAAATGACATATCTGATAAAAGGTTAGTATCCAAAACCTATTATGAAACTCAACACCCAAAAAACAAATAAGCCAGTGACAAAATAGGAGAAGACATGAAGAGACATTTTTCCTAAGAAGACACCCAGATATGGCTAACAGACACATGAAGAGATGCTCAGTATCACTCATCATCAGGGACACAAATCAACCCCCTCACACCTGTCAGAATAGCTAACATGAACAACACAAAACGCAGGTGCTGGCACGGAAGCAGAGAAAGGAGAGCCCTCTTGCACTGTTAGTGGGAATGCAAACTGGTGCAGCCGCTCTGGGGAACAGCATGGAGGTAGTTCTAAAAACAGAACTACCCAACAATCCAGCAATTGCACTATTAGATATTTACCAAAAGATACAAAAATGCTGATTTGAAGGGGCACATGCACTCCAATGTTTATAGCAGTGCTATCAACAATAGCCAAACTATGGAGAGAACCCAAACCCGAATGTCCATACTGATGAATGGATAAAAATATAGTGTGTGTGTGTGTGTGTGTGTGTGTGTGTGTACACACACCAACGCAATATTTATTACTCAGCCATCAAAAACAATGAAACCTTGCCATTTGCAATGACATGGATGGAGCTAGAGCATATTTTGCCAAGCTAAATAAGTCAATCAGAGAAAGACAAAGACCATCTGACTTCACTCAGATGGGGAATTTAAGGAACAAAAGAAATGAAAATAGGGGAAGGGGAAAAAAGTGGGGGGGAGGGGGAAACAAATCACAAGAGACTCATAATGACAGAGAACAAACAAGGTTGATGCAGGGAGGTGGGTGGGGGGTGGATGAGAAGGGGGATGGGCACCGAGGGCACCTGTCATGGTGAGTGAGCACTGGGTGTTATACAGAAGGGATGAATCACTGAGTTCTACTCCTGAAACAAGTATTGCACTGTATATTAACAACAACTTAAATTTTTTCAAAAAATGAAAAATAAAATGTGTGCATCGCATTTCAATGACATATGAAAACTATTCTGGGTTTCTAGGGGGCTAGTCCGAAAACCAGTCCTTTCTTTCTCATAGATCCCGTTTTGCATCAATTAAGCACACCACATTGTGTCAAAGCTTGAAATTGGTCTTCGAGCAAGATTTTTTTTTTTATTTACTTAATCTCTCATTTCATTTGATACCTGATTTAAGAGTAACATCAGGGAGTGAAAAAAAGCCACAACAAAATTCCAAAATTCTACTAACGGAACCCACCATCGGCCTCCCATCAGCCGTCACGGTTCCATCAGCACACCTTGGGAACGCAAGCCTGAATGTATGCCCAACACTCACGCTTACGCCCCAGATTCTAGAACTGCGCTTCATATGCCCGGCTAACAGGAAGACAGATTTTCGTGCAGAACGCTACAGCTTTCCGCCGGAAGAGGAACACATGCTAACATTTGCACACTTTCAAGTTTACAAAGCATGTTCATGTCCGCTAACCGGCGTGATGACCCGAGAACCGCTGTGAGACAGGCACAGACCACCATCATCATGCTCATCTCCAGGGTTCAAAGGAGGAAGAGGAGGCTTAGAGAATGAGACCCCAGGCCGCCCAGCTCACAGGAAGCAGAGCCAGGAGTCAGTTCTGAGTCTCAGCACATCAGTGCATCATTGCATGCGTTTGGCCCTGGACAGTTTGTGGGGTTACCTTTTCGGTTTCTAAAGTCTCAACGTGAATGCCTTTGGGATACCTAAAGGAGAGAGACATACCAGCACATTACTAGATGAGCCAATGACAGCTAAAGCCCTAGGTATTTTAAAAAACAACTCAACAGCGATATTTTAAGAGGTTTTATCAAATATAAAATAAACACTCCTACAACAATGACTTTATAGTAAACCTATCCCATAATAACTTCAGGTACTAAATGTTTCCCCATGTTTCATGCTTGAAAATGCAGGAGTGTAAGGGTGCCTGCGTGGCTCACAGGTCAAGGGTCCGACTCTTGATTTCAGCTCAGGTCATGATCTCATGGCTGCTGTCAGCACAGAGCCTGCTTTGGATGCTCTGTCTTCCTCTCTCTCTCTCTCTCTCAAAAATAAACATTAAAAAAATAAAAACTAATTAAAAAATTCAGAGTGTATCTGATTTCAAATTAACTTTTTAGGAAGCAGGCATCATGCTTCTAAATATAATAATGATTACTTCCTAAGTGAAATTCGGCAGGTCGTTTCAGATGGTGTGGGGCATACACAGAGGAGGTATGAGAGAAGGGGCCTCTACTGCAGCCTGGCACTGCAGTGTGCGTCAGCCCAGGAGAGGGATCCAGAACCCCGTGGAGTCCACTGCAGGGACAACAGGACAGGCAGGGAGCCTCGTCAGAGGACGGTGGCCCTTCTCCAGTTTTGTTCAAAGTAAATTCCAAGTACACGCATCACGGGGGGGTGCCAACAGAACACGGGCCCCAAGGAGAGTCGAATGCAGGCTTCCCCCTGCTCGACACTGAGGTTCAATTTGGGCTCGAGGTCTGCTTGAAAGTACAGTGAAACCGATGGAAGCACCTCCAAAAAAATACAGGCACACAATTCTGGATATTATTTCAGGGGGTTCACAGACCTCCTGAAGCCGACCCATGGGCTAAGCCCTGCCTGAGAGAGAGCATTCACCTGAGTTATTCCCTAGATCTTAAAACCCAATCTTTATTATTTAACCTTCAAAGAACAAAACACTATACACCGGGAACTTAATGAACCTCTGGCCAAAGTGACAACTGAAAGAAAATTTAAAAGGCTTAAAAGCATCTGCTACGAAATAATAACAAAGACAATTAGTGGGTATTCAAGGAACATACGCAGTAAGGGGAAGCTCAATAAAGCAGTGCCCCAGAACAAAGTATGGTCAAATCACCAAGAATGCAGAATCTCAGAAGTGAAAGGAGAGCTAAGAGATGATATTTAGCTTTCCACCCCGGGTCCCTCACAGAGCTCTCACATGTAATATAAACACTTACTTCCAGCTCAAAGTCTGATAAATTAGTTTTCTTTGGAACCTATAAAAACAAAAGAGAAGGTACTGATTGAGGATCATTACAAGAAAATCCTAGCTGATCAAGCACTGGTTGGGAAAGACATTTAATTTTTAAGAGCGACTCTCTGAGAAGTGACAGGTGTCACACAAACAAAACCCAGTGGATGTATGAGGCGGCAGGACCACCCACCCTCCAGCTTCCTCAGAATGTTCTCTAACATTATTGCAGCGCATGGGTCGAAGAGGGAGAAGTCCTTCTCCAACCCCAGTGTTACTTCCTGTGGCTATACAAGGAGTTTAAAGTAGACACACACACTGAAGCACTTCTGTGAAGCTGGTCATAAATGATTTAAGTCACTGCCTCTCGAAACACAGAGAGAAATTAAAAGGACGGTGAGTTCTTCTCTTTGAAGCCTTCATGTATTAAGTGCCCCTAGAGGCTAAAGTTAACTAAGCCACGCTGGAGCATAACTTAAAGCTAAAGGGGCATCAAGGGATCTTTCTCCTCCAGGACAGGACAAACTGTTCATTCGGTGTCTCAATATACCATTGTCCCCACTGTGTTAATGCTAAAGTTAGGGTTTACCTCTTGGGAACATACCTATAATAAAAAGACTATTTATGAATGTGGGTTTAAAAGACCAAAATGAAATACGCCAGAAATCAGCCACTCTCCAAAAAAAGAACATGTGAAAATATTTAGGGCGACTTACCCAGTACATGGCTCTAAATCCAAGTTCTTGTTTTCTTCACTTTGTAATAAATCTTCTATTTTCTCTCTGAAGAGTTAAAATGAAAAATCACCATCAATACCTTTCAGGAATGAAGCCATCAGCCAACGGATTAATTAATCATATTCAGAAGCAATTTAAATATAAGAACACAGGGGCGCCTGGGTGGCTCAGTTGGTTAAGTGTCCAACTTCGTCTCAGGTCATGATTTCGTGGTTTGTGAGTTCAAGCCCTGCGTTGGGCTCTGTGCTAACAGCTCAGAGCCTGGAGCCTGTTTCAGATTCTGTGTCTCCCCCTCTCTCTGCCCCTCCCCTGCTCATGCTCTGTCTCTCTCTGTCTCTCGATAATAAATAGAAATATTTAAAAAAGTTAAGAAAAAAAAAAAGAACACAGGACAATGTAACTCTACCCAATCAGGTTATAAGTTTTAAGTTATACTTAGAATTATATCTGGTTATACGTAAAGAAAAATACTTTACTTGGACATACTCTTTTCGTTGTTGTTCTTCCTGAGTTAGTGACAACTTCTCAAGGATTCATCGATACAAGGGATTTAAATTTTTACTTTTCTAGGGGAGGAGGGGGGAGGGTCGAGCAAAACGGGTCAAGGGGAGAGGGAGATAGAGACAGGCCTCCAGCTACGGAATGAGTAAGTCACAGAAACAAAAATAGAACATAAAGAATACCATCAATGATAGTATAACAGTGACACAATGGGATGGGACAGACGGTGGCTACACTTGTGAACACAGCATGACATACAAACTCATCAACTCACTAAGCTGTACACCTGAAACTGATGTAACAGCGTGTTGACGACACTCAAATAAAATTAAGTATTTAATTTTTACTTTCTAGGAAAGCAGTTATTCTGAAAACTCAGTAAAACCAGACACTCCCCCAATGGCACACGAGCTTGTCAGAAATTTCATTCAAAGAAACAAAATGAGGGGCGTCTGGGTGGCTCAGTCAGTTAAGCATCTGACTCTTGATTTCGGCCCAGGTCATGATCTCACAGTTTGCTATCAGCACAGAGGCTGTCTGGGATTCTTTCTCCTTCCCTCTCTGCCCCTTCCCTAATCAGGTTCTCTCTCTTAAAATACATATATAGGGGCGCCTGGGTGGCTTAGTCGGTTAAGCGTCCGACTTTCACTTAGGTCATGATCTCATGGTTCGTGGGTTCGAGCCCCGCGTCGGGCTCTGTGCTGACTGTCAGCTCAGAGCCTGGAGCCTGTTTCGGAGTCTGTGACTCCTTCTCTCTCTGACCCTCTCCTGCTCACGCTGCCTCTCTCTCTCTCCTAGAAGTAAATAAAACATTAAAAAAAATTTAAAAAAAATAAAATAAAATAAAATACATATATAAAATTTTCCTTAATTAAAAAAAAATACCAAACAAACAAAAATGTGGGTATGTTGCAAATACCCAGCTAGGCCTGTTTCATTCCTCTGCCTTCGGGGAAACGGGACAGTGGTTATCGGGCCCCTGATCCATTCCCACTGGATCCAAGTGGGAAGCCTGCCCACTTGCCGAGCTAGTCTCTTTCCTAGCGATGTGGCAAGTCTAAGTACAGTACCCAGAACCCTAGGTCACAATGTGCTGTGATTACACCGATTCAGATATGGCCCACCTGAATCCTGCCACTCAGGATATCACGCCCGTGTGTGCGGTGCTCACAAGCCTGAGCCACAGACCTCAGTCCTGCCCCGACACACATTTATGTCATGCACACTTTCGGTCTGGGAACTTACACCACTTGGTCAATAAACTTCTTCTGATCCTCAGGGATCGTCACAGGACACTTTGACGCGTTGGGGGAAACATAAGCCAGGGCGCCCGAACCGTCGGACTGCAGGCGTTTCTCGTCGTACTGCTCTCTCAGCTGCCTTTCTTCTTCCTGATTTAAATAGGGAATTCCTAAGTGTAATTTTAAAAAGAATGCATTAGCAGAGGTGACTAAACATAAAAATCTCACCATAAAAAGTTTTTTTTAGCAAGCCAGTGAATCTAAAATTCTCAGGCAAGACTTACCATATTTAACTACATCCCCCAAAAAAACATCAACAGAAAAGGGAAATGGTTTTGAAATACGATGGTCTTTGCATTCACGCCATGCATTCTTCCCTCAACAAATGTTTCTTTGGCACTTACGCCGAGCCACTGGGCATGGGATCTAACAGGGAACAGAGCAGACACCTCCCACTCTGTAGTGAAGAGAAGGACTTTCGACAGGAAGATCAGAGAAGGCCATTGCGAGCAAAGAATGAAAGGATAAGGAGGAGTCAGGCCAGCAAGGAGCCAGAAGAGTATTTCAGGCAGAAGAAAACCATAAACGCCCAGAGGATTGAATGGTGTGGACAGTCTCCAAAACCAGCAAGGAGTCGGCATCACCAGAACACAGTGAACAGAAGAATGTTTCCCCGTCAGCATGGAGACAGGGTGCATGACTGCGCAGGCCTTTATAGGCCGTGATGAGAATGTTTGGTTCAGGGGCGCCAGGGGTGCCTGGGTGGCTCAGTCAGTTAAGTGTCCAACTTCAGCTCAGGTCATGATCTCACGGTGTGGGAGTCTGAGCCCCGCACGGGGCTCTGTGCTGACAGTTGGGAGCCTGGAGCCTGCTTTGGATTCCATGTCTCCGTCTCTCCTGCCCTACCCCTGCTCGTGTTCTCTCTCTCAAAAATAAACATTAAGAATTTGGGGGAAAAAAAAGAATTTGCTTTAATCAAAGAGCAATGGAATGCCGTTAGAAGGTTTTAAGCAAGACAATTACATTATCGGCTTCTTGGTTTTTTTTTTAAGTTTTTTTTTTTTTAACATTTATTTAATTTTGAGACAGAGCACGTGCTAGGGAGGGGCAGAGAGAGAGGGAGACACAGAATCTGAAACAGGTTCCAGGCTCTGAGCCGTCAGCACAGAGCCCGATGCAGAGCTCGAACCCACAGACGGCGAGATCATGACCTGAGCCGAAGTCAGACACCCAACCGACTGAGCCACCCTGGCGCCCCTCTGCTTCTTGTTTTTAAAAGGTCATTTCGACTCCCATGAGGGTTGAAGTAGGGAAGTCAGTTAAAAGCAACTGTCCAGGCAAGAGATAACTTTCTCATAGAGTATACAGTAAATGTTTTAGGCTTGTGGGCTGCATGGGGAATCTCTGTTGGAACCAATCAACTCTGCTCTTGTAACATGAAAACAGTCACACACAGTGGGCAAATGAATGGGCATGGCTTTATTTACAATAAGACTTTAACAAAATGGGCTGTGGGTCATGGTTTGTGACCCAGCTTAGACTAGAGATGGAGAGAATGAGTACAGAGATAGGAGAGACAGAACCTACTGATACACCGGAATGGAGGGAGAAAGGGAAGAGCAAAATCAAAACTGAGACATGGCTGTTAGGTGTAAGCATTTGGGAAGATGGCATGCCCACTTACAGAGGTAGGGAGCACCAGGCACAGAGTAACTTTGGGGCCCAACAGATGAAAATCAAAACCTACCACCTGAATGCATTAAATCAGCTAAGGATATATATAAATTAAGGGTTGTGGAACACTCAGGAGAAAGGTAATGAGATATAAATTTAGGTATCATCAGGATATGGGTGGCATTACAAGTCATGGGACAGTAATGGACTTTCTACAAGGACAGAAATAGAAAAATCACCATTTATCACCAATACTAATCATCGCATGCAAGAATCATCAGTGGATGCTAAAACTAATTGGTGGAAAAGGTGATCAGCGTCAATAACACCAATAGTCACACATTAATGTACTTAATAGTACGCGAGGTGCATGCAGTCACTGGTGATGAGACCCACGGGGCTCCCAAGGGCAGAGACGGCTGGGGGCAGGGGGGATGGGAGGTGGGGGAGCTGGAAGCAAAGATTGCTGAGCACCTGGTCAAGAAACAGATGAGACGGAGCATTTGTTGGTCACCCACAATGAGGAGAGAGTTAGGAGTGGAGACAGAAGGCCAAAGGCAAGGCTGTTGGGAAAGCCACGCCCATGAAATCAGCAGAAAGAGGGGTGGCAGAGCCCGTGACGCATCCTGAGAACTGTGGCTCCTGGGAAGAGGGAATCCACGTGGCTGTTACATGGCATGGCAGAACAAGGACACCCAAGGATGCCTCCCGGAGATGGGGGGCAGGAGTGGGGGAACCACTGTGCTCCAGAGGGCTGCAGGGGATGCGCGGCAGAGGAGTCACCTGGTGCTGTTTCAGCTCAGGCAAGGAAGTGAAAGGCACTTCCAAGAAGACTGCCAGGAAAAAAGCGTCTGGCATTTGCGGAGCCCGGGCACAAAGAACTGATAAAGAAGAGAAGGGAGGGTCTAGATCAGATTGAGTGAGCAACAGCGTGGGATGAAGAGTCTGGCAATGACAGATGTCCTGGGAACCCTGATTCAGTTGTGACGAAAATACTCCGAGGTCTGACTTATAAAACGAGGAGAACGAGGCACGTTCCAATTTGGCCGTTTCTCTCCTTTAATGAAAATAAAGCCATCAGGCTGGAAATTATACATCCGTAGGAGCCTGGTTAAAGCAGTTCCCTCAACAGATTTTCGTACTTCTTCCAATAGCGTGCTCTCACTACATCTCCAACTTGTATTTGATAACAGCTTTCATAGACAGGTCTGAGCCAAAGGGAAAAAATTTTTAGCATACCCAACCTGCGCTGCCCAGCTGGTTCATGCACTACTTGAGCGGTTTGGGCTCCAAAATGCTTTTTTTTTCCCCCCAAAAATAAAAAACACTGGGGTATCTGGGTGGCTCAGTCGGTTAAGCGTCCAACTTTGGCTCAGGTCATGATCCCATGGCTTGTGAGTTCGAGCCCCACATCAGGCTCTGTGCTGACAGCTCGGAGCCTGGAGCCTGCTTCAGATTCTGTGTCTCCCTCTGTCTCTGCCCCTCTCCCCACTCGCACTCTCTCAGTCTCTCAAAAATAAACTTTAAACATAAATAAATAAACTAAAAAAATGGTTTTTTTAAAATAAAATAAAATGAAGAGTTGGTGAGGCCTCATCAGGGCAAAATGAAGTAGCACCTACCCTCCCCGTTCATGGCTGACTGGGCTAACGGTTTTCAAAGGCATATATTAAAAGTTTTTTACAACTCTAAGTCTACACATGATGCAGCAGGACCCTGAGATTCTGTCTCAGATGCAGGCACAGAAAGATCGTTCTCAACCAAATTCAAATTTACAAGCGCTAAGGAGAGGTCAGATGTAATCTTACCATTGCGAAAAACTTTATTAAAATCAAATCCTTGGCTTGCTAGAAAGTCAATGCTTGAGCTCTGAAACAAGAGGGAACAGAACATACATTTTGGTGATGCTGGTGGCAGACATGTGAATAGACACAGAGAAAGAACTCAGACAAGTAAACAAAGGCAGCCAGGCAAGGAAGGAGCAGGCCAAGGTCAGAAAATTAAGATTTCTACTCCAAGGCCGCCACATAAGCCATTCATTTAAACACTCCGGGCTCTTCTCCTTCATGGCTTATAAACAAACACCCTTTCTTTCATAATATTTAAGAAAATCTTATTGGGTAAACATCACATTCTCCCAAGAGGCAGAAAATTCATGATGGCTGAACTGAGTAGGAAACTACGAAAAGAAATAAAAAGTATTGATATTATCTGACTCCCCCCCCCCCAACGCCCCAGTTCTAGTTCAAAGTGGCTCACATGTGGAAAGAAGCCTTAACACATCAATATCCACCTCAAGGTAGATCCTGATAACTGGATCTTCTTAACATTCAAGATTAAAATAGAGAAAAGTTGGGGCGCCCGGGTGGCTCAGTCGGTTGAGCGTCCGACTTCGGCTTAGGTCATGATCTCACAGTTTGTAGGTTCGAGCCCCGCATCAGGCTCTGTGCTGACAGCTCAGAGCCTGGAGCCTGTCTTTGGATTCTATAACTCCCTTTCTCTCTGCCCCTCCCCTGCTCACGCTGTCTCTATCTCTCTCTCAAAAATAAATAAAACATTTAAAAAATTTTTTTTAATAAATAAATAAAATAAAATAGAGAAAAGTTCTTGGTAACAAGACTTCTTTTTTTTTTAATGTTTTATCCATTTCTAGGAGAGAGAGAGAGAGACACAGTGTGAGCAGGGGAGGGTCAGAGAGAGAGGGAGTCATAGACTCTGAAACAGGCTCCAGGCTCCGAGCCGGCAGTCAGCACAGAGCCCGACGCGGGGCTCGAACCCACGAACCGCGAGATCATGACCTAAGCGAAAGTCGGACGCCCAACCGACTAAGCCACCCAGGCGCCCCAGGACTTCTTAAACAAACATATCTCAAATATACAGTGAGCCAAAATACAGAAGTAAATGTCACAAAAATGTTAAATAAATGCTACCACACATGGCACACAAGGATGGCGAAAACCACAAAGTTCTGGACTCAACCTAACGGAAGAGCAAGAAATAGGACCACAGCTACTCTAAAGTCTTCTCAGAGCATGAAGGTGACATGCCTGGGTCATTTTAATCTGGTTCCTCACAGAACTACCTTTCCTGAACTGTACTGTGAGAGGACCCCTTCAGCCCAGATGAGGCCGCTGTGTCCGTCCCATTCCTTGTGACAGTGTTCCCTTTGGGATATACGTGAAGACAAGACTATCTATGTGCGTGATTTCCTTATAATAGGGGGCAAATGTCCTGAGGGCTCTAGTCTGAGCAAAGCTCCACTTCTGAGCCCTGGTTTGTGCTGATCCAGTGGACCACAGAAGTGACTGTGTGTTTCCCCTGTCTTAGCTGCCAGGAAGTGCAAAGACTTTCTTTGGCACAAATTTCTGTGTCCTAATCACACCGCAGGAATCCTATCTTCATCTTACATTTCTTCCAATTTTTCCTTGACTCATTTTGTAAGCCTTATGTTAAAAAGTAAATACTATATTTATCTTTATCAACCAACAGATTCTTCTTAAAAAGTGATGGGATGTAAATGGCAATCTTACCCCCCCGCAAACATACACACACACACACACACACACACACACACACACACACACACAGGTACGTGCACATTATTTTCATTATCTCCAGGATCTCTGTGGTTTAGAACAAGCAACGTTTCACTCCACATCTTCCCTTTTTATCCTGTTCCGAACCATGATACAACGTCTTCTGACTTGGGCCACAAGCCTCCTTTCTATCAGGCCTCAGTATTGGTACAATTCTGCCCACCAGAACATTCCATCACTGACAGAGGCACTGAAAGATGGATTACAGAAAGGCATTTCTGTCCTCTTTTCACTAGACTCCAAAACACCCTAACTTCTTTTTCTTTAAACATCCAGTCAGGGGCACCAGGGTAGCTCAGTCCATTAAGCGTCAAACTCTTAATTTCAGCTCAGGTCATGATCTCATGGTTGTTGGGATTGTTCCCACATCGGGCTCTGTGGTGTGAGCAAAGCCTGCCTGGGATTCTCTCTCTCTCCCTCTCTCTGTACCTCCCCCATTCCCATGTGGTGTGTGCTCTCTCTCTCACTCACAATAAATAAATAAACTTTAAAGAAATAAACAAAATAAATATCCAGTCAAAAGTTCATCTGTTTTTGAAGCTCTGTATTTTCCTCCCAAACACCACCTTTCAAGTTATAAACAACAGAAATGTACTTAAAGCCACTGAACTTAGAATTACTTAAAACTTTTCCATGCATATGCCTTATGACTCAGCAATTTCCCTTCTAGGAAATCTATCCTATAAAAATATTCCTATACACATGGGGTGCCTGGCTGGCTCAGTCAGTGGAGCGTGTGCAACTCTTGATCTCGGGGTCACGAGTTTGAGCCCCACATTAGACATAGAGCTTACTTTAAAAAAAAAATCCTATATATACACAAAGATACACTGCACATGAATGTTGACTCTAACATTACTTAAAAGAGAGAACCTTTGGAAACTTACAAATTCCAATTAAATAAATTACCCACACCCACACTGTGAAAATATGTACAAAGTGTTGAGTGGAAAATGCATGTTATTTAAAATAGGAGTATCAGGATTAAAGAAAAGAGCTAACATTATATACACGTGTGTAGACCCATGGATACAGATGCTCCCTGACTTAACAATGGTTCAACTCGGGATTTTTCCACTTCCTGGTGGCGCACTCAGCAGAAACTATGCTTCAAGTTTGGACCTTTCCCAAGCTGGTGATACACAGTGCGATACTCCCTCATGAGGCTGGACAGCGGCAAACACAAGCACTCACAAGTATGCTATGTTTCACTTTCTTTTTCTTTTTTTTAAATGACTGTTTTTATTTTGAGAGAAGAGACAGAGTACAAGCAGGAAAGGGGCAGCAGGAGAGGGAGAAAGAATCCCAAGTGGGCTCTGCACTGATGGTAGAGCCCGATACGGGGCTCAGTCTTACAAAACATGAGATCATGACGGTGCCTGGGTGGCTCAGTCGGTTGAGCGTCCGACTTCGGCTCAGGTTATGATCTCGCAGTTCATGGGTTTGAGCCCCGCGTCGGGCTCTGTGCTGACAGCTCGGAGCCTGAAGCCTGCTTCAGATTCTGTGTCTCCCTCTCTCCCTGTCCCTGCTCCCCCACCCCCCATCTCTCAAAGATAAACATTTAAAAAAATTTTTTTAATCACTCTTAGAGGGGCGCCTGGGTGGCTCAATCGATTAAGTGTCCGACTTCAGCTCAGGTCATGATCTCATGGTTAGTGGGTTCGAGCCCCACGTCGGGCTCTGTGCTGACAGCTCAGAGCCTGGAGCCTGCTTCAGATTCTGTGTCTCCCTCTCTCTCTGACCCTCCCCTGTTCATGCTGTCTCTCTCTCTCTCAGAAATAAATAAAAAGCATTAAAAAAAAAAAAAAAGAAACCTTAATCACTCTTGGAAAGCCTTAATCATTCCTGGAAAGCTCTTATCGCCATTTAAGTAGATGGAGTTTGGGAGCCAAGCAACTGAATGTGCTCTTTGCAGAGTAAGTGTCTGTTCACACAGTGAGATGATCACACACTGGGCAGGACGTGGAAGAATGGGCAGACCGTGAACCACACACACTCCCAGGGAATGCACCCATCCAGGGGGATGGCAGGTGTTTACGCTATTTAAAAACATTTTTGAGTATAGTTCATACAGAATATTATATTAAAGTGCACAACACAGTGATTCACTATCTCTGTACGTCACGCTGTGCTCCCAAGTGTAGCTACCACGTGTCACCCTCCAAGAATATTACAACATCACTGACTATGTTCCCTATACTGTACCTTTTGTTCCCATGACATATTCATTCCAAGCCCAGAAGCCTGTACTTTCCACTCCCCTCCACCCATTTTGCCCATCCACCCTTCTTCTCCTCTGGCAAAAGAGCCCAATGTGGGGCTCAAACTCATGAACCCAGCCATCGCTCAAGAGTTATTTTTGACTAGACACAATTTTCACCCTGCTCTCTGAGTTGAAAAGCTAACTTCCTTCCTAAGATTCAAGTGCTGCAGTCTTAGAATTTTAAACAGAACCCGGGCCCCTGGGTGGCTCAGTTGATTAAGCGTCTGACTTCAGCTCAGGTCATGACCTTGTAGTTTGTGAGTTCAAGCCCTTTGTCGGGCTCTGTGCTGACAGCTCAGAGCCTGGAGCCTGCCTTCAGATTCTGTGTCTCCCTCTCTCTCTGGCCCTCCCCAACTCACTCGCTCTCTCTTTCTCTCTTCCTCAAAAATAAATAAACATTAAAAAAATTTTATTTTTTAACAAAACTAGAAACCACCCTAGATGGAGAACCAAAACAAGAAAAATCAAAAATATTATCATTCACTTTAATGTTTTTTTAATATTTATTTTTGAGAGAGAAAGACAGAGCACGAGCGGGGGAAGGGCAGAGAGAGAGGGAGACAAAGAATCTGAAACAGGTTCCAGGCTCTGAGCTGTCAGCACAGAGTCCAAGGTGGGGCTTGAACCCACAAACTGTGAGATCAGGGCCTGAATAGAAGTCGAACACTTAACCAAATGAGCCACCCAGGCACCCCAAAAATACTATCATTCACTTTAGCCAAACAATTCACAAGTTCACATACTGAGTCTAAATCTTTTCTCTGCCTTTGTTTTTTCAGACTAAAAAACTGTAACATGCTTATCCCACTGTCCACTTTAGACAGGGGTCGCTGGCCTATTCAAATCTATCATATTTTTTTCTAGAGTGTGGCTAGCAACTAGAACTAGATTAAATATTCCAGGCGTAGCCAAAGAATAGCTTTGTACAACATATAGATTCTTCTGATCCACTTCTAGCGCATCTCCTAGAGTAACTAATTGTGTTGTTACTTTAGAACAAAGCCTCATCCCAAAGGTGTCTCATTGCCAATGTCCACTTTTGCCTGACTGACTCCCAGCTAAAGCCAGGGAACCCACTTACACTTCTGTCTTCTCCTGGTACTGCTGGAAAACTCCAGAATCTATAAATGCTGTTTAATTAGTATCCCCTACTAAGGGAGCTGTTAAATAATTATTAACCAGTTGCGGAATAAAGGCCTACTTGGACACTTGAGAAACCAGGTTACAAGACCAAAAGTGCCTTCACCTTTCGGCTTTAGCCACAGGCATATGATTAACTCATAATTTCACTTGTTTATCTCTTGCCATATTACACAAAGAATCTGCCGTGGCTCAGTCACTCAGAAGCCTCCCCTCCAGGCTTTCGTAACTGCATTACGACTTACGTGCACGAGAAGGGAAGGATGGCAATGCTCACGTGAACTAATGCTGCCACCCGGAGAGAAGGGAGGACACAAGATCGGAAGGGAAAAAAGATCGGCCCTCATCTCTAATCACACATCCGTACGTTACACGGCTTATTCACGCCCTCCGTATCCGCGACCCCAGATAACTTAAGAGCACAGGAAGAGGAAACTGATATTTAGTGACTGCCAGCTAGGCTCCAACGCTAAAGGTGGTGTTCTAAATAGGAACCTCCCCGTGTCCTCACCTTGGCTCATCAGGTCTGCCCTCTCCACCTCAGGAGGAAACTGTGGACTCTTTTTCCTAACTGGGGACCTTGGGGAAAAGAAGTGAGCATAAGCAGTGTAGCCCCTTCTGGGTTCTCTTTTTATTTATTTATTTTTTTCATATAATTTATTGTTAAATTGGCTTACATACAACACCCAGTGCTCATCCCAACTGGGTTCTCTCTTTGTAAACAGGATGCATGTGTACTCTTTTCCTCTAGAAAAGAAAGCTCCACCCTTAGAGATGGGTACAAAGAGAATGGGCTGGGAAGAAGCCTGAAGGGCCGGATCTATAGGTTCAAATCAGGGGCCAGGCATCAAAAATCCCAAACAGAGCCACCTTACAAAGCCACGTTCCCAAAGTCGGCTTTGCTCATAATAGACCTTGTGTTCTGGTGTCCACCTGCCTGTCTCTTGCTCTAATCCCCTGATTCTGAAGCAAAGAGGAAGACGGCACTGTCGTTCATTCGCGACCCTACAACTGCAAGTCAGAGAGGTGAAATGGTGTGCCAAAAGCCCAAAGGTAGCAGTAGAACCAAACTTTAAAAAAGAATTCTGTTTCCACATTTCCACATGGCCTCATCATAACAGAAGAAAATCAATTCTGCTACCAACCTGACAAACAAACTTGACATCTGGTGAGGCTCTATTGAAGGGTTTCGGGAAAACGTAGAAGTTAAATGACTTTGTTATATACCTGGGGGAAATAAGATAAAAGGGGACTTAGTGGGTTACATTACGGCACGAGAAAAGAAATCCACTGCTTGTTAAAACAACCTACTTTGAATCTGTGTAGTCATACTTAAAAGTGCAAAGGCCAAACTGAAACAGCAAAAAGTCCATGGAATGCTGGAAAAGGTAAACAAAACATCAATTCAGTGCTGTCTGTTCAACGAGACAAGAGTACACACAATCAGGGGCGCCTGGGTGGCTCAGTCAGTTAAGCTTCCGACTTCAGCTCAGGTCACGATCTCACGGTTAGTGGGTTCGAGCCCTGCGTCAGGCCCTGTGCTGACAGCCAGTTCAGAGCCTGGAGCCTGTCTCAGATTCTGTGTCTCCCTCTCTCTCTGACCCTCCCCTGCTCATGCTGTCTCTCTCTCTCAGAAATAAATAAAACATTAAAAAAAAAAAAGAGTACATGCAATCAGGTGGGCTTCCTAACTACTCGACTGGACTTTTAGCAGAATACTTCCAATTACAACAGGCTACACCTTATGTGTCAGAAGCATTAATTTATAAACGCTTCTTAATATTTTTCCCAATTAACCACCAATCCACCAACCAGAGCATCACAGCAGGCCGATCTGCAAACGATTACTATCACCCCATTCTATTTCCTATCAATCAAATTAACTCTGAAAATACTAAACCTTCCCCAATATGTTTTCCAGCAAACAATTATTTTTGCTGTTGTTTTTAACATTACTAAAATATCAGTTCCCAACTGGGGTACAGAAGTTAACGTGCAAGTTGATGATAATATTTCTTTACAATTCAACAGAAGGAAGCCCAACATGGAGGAGAAAATGACTTTTCTAGCACATTCACTTACTTTTTTAAGCTTCTGATACCTTTCTTCTGGAGTGTCAAAACCATTTGTTAACGCAGTGACTGAGGGTCCATCACTGATTCCTAATTTTAAGAAATAAACAATTTTTACCACGAATGTAAAACTGTCAGTCAACTATCCAATGGCTGTGTAATTTCATTTTCTTATGAAGTAAGATTACTGGAAAGCGCTCTTTACTTCACTTTTTCAAAATGAGTGTTAATTTCACTGGCCACCAAACTCAACTCTGTAATAACAAATTCAGAGATGTAAATGCTCCAATTTAATAGGCAGTTCCAGGGTCTAAAATAGGTTTCAAAATCTAGGCTTAAGAAAGCCATCCCTATGATTGAATAAGTTTTCTGCTTTCAAAAGGATTAAGGCATAATCAGACATCAAGGAATCATAAAGTATATTATCCTTGCAGTCCAAGTCTTGATTAACAGTTTGCAGAAACATCTATATACAACAAAGGAATTTTAAAGTCAAAGAAAAAAATAATTTCTGGTGAAAATTTAGCTTCCCAGGGCACTGACTCCAACTAGACACTTCATGCTTAAAGGTAAAGAACATATTTCCTTTAGAAAGGGCTGCAGAGTTTTTTAAACACATAAAATCAGTTAGCAGAAGTGGCTATCTATTCCAAATGTTCATACTGACTTCAACAACTCAGAAATTAGTCTTTCATCCCAAGGGGAAAAGAAAACAAAAACTTTGCACTTGTAAGTGTTGGTAAAGTATTACACACACACACACACACACACACACACACACACACCCGTGGGGAAGTAGGCAACAAACACTTCCACTAATGCATAAAGGAAAACCTTCATTACCTCCAAAAGCCTGGAGCTAAAGTCAGTCATAAAGGAACAATACTGGATGATTCCACTTATAGAACGTGCCTAGATTAGTAAAGTTCATAGAGAGAAAAATAATGGCTGCCAGAGGCAGCGGGGAGGGAAAAATGGACTTACTGTCCCGTTGGTAGAATATCAGTTTGAGAAAAAGTTATGGAGATGGATGCAAGACAAGGTGGATGTGCTCAATGCCACTCAACTGTAAAACCACTTAAAGATGGTCAAAATAGTCAGATTTTAGGGGCACCTGGCTGGCTCTGTTGGTAGAGCGTGTGACTATGGGGGGGGGGGAGTCCGAGCCCACCCTGGGTGCAGAGATCACTTCAAAATAAAATCTTTAGAAAAAAATAAAACAGTAAATTTTATGTGATGTATTTTCAGCATACACACAAAAAAGCCTGCCCTTTACCCTGCCACGGCACATCAGTTTTAAGCTACACCAAAGCCATAATCTCTATCCATAACCCTCACAGTTCACTCACAAACTCACCGCCCCTCTTCCATGCCTCTGAAACGCTTAAAAGAAAGCGTTGAGACTCATATAACCAATGCCCAAGGCCACAAACAGGAGGGGCCGGCAGGCAGGAGTCGGGGTTAGGGGGTCAGAGGGTCAGAGGGTCAGGAGAAGCCTTGGCCCCCAGCTTGTGAGCGAGGGATACCTGAAAACTCCCCATCGATGGCGAAGAAGTCGGCCTCCTCTATGGCCTGGTACACTTTTTGAAGATTACTCTTAAAATCTGCGGAGAAACCGAGAAGAGGCTCAGAACCGGTGGCCTGGCTTCCTGCCCAAGAGCACCTAACGGGAAAGGGAAGTGCTGGGAAGATCCTGAAGCCTCGGGCGGGAGGAAAACAAGTCCCAGAGGGATAAACAAGACAGACAGTATCAAGTCCCCGAGGGGTACACGATTGGAGAGGGTCAAGTCCCCATTGGGCGCATGGCCCGGAGGAGGACAAGCCCCGAGGGTGCACGGGCCACAGAGGCACAGAGCCCCGGGGGACGCCCGCGTGAGAGGACAAGGCCCCTAGGGGTGCACGGGACAGGCAGGGACAAGACCCCCTAAAGCTCACAGACTTCAGGGGAAGCAAACCCCTGAGGGGCTGCTTCAGCTCAAGGCCCCGCCAAGCACACCGGCGCTGGTCTGGGCCTAGCAGGCCGAGTGAGGGGGCCTTGGGGCCCGGGGTAGTGCACGGCGAACACGCACTGCTCCTGATTATCTCCATTCTGCAGAGTGGCCGGAACCCCGGCCCCACCCGAGCCCGCCTCAGCCGTTCTACACGCAAAGTTCCGCCGGGACCGCAGCAGCAGCAAAGGCAGAAGCGGTGGAGACCGCGGCGGCGACTTCCGGAAACAGCGCGCGCCGGCGCGCATCACGTGCGCCGGCGTCAGCGGCGGGGGCGGGGCCAGCCTTGGCTCCTTTCGCTTCTTCAGGGATAGAGAAGGGGCGTGGCTATGGAAATCGCTAGGGCGTGGTCTAACTTGCGAGGCCAGACGTGGGACCCCAAATTCAAACTGAGAAATAATCATGTCTTGACGCCCAACTGATGAACAAATATTTCCAGGCGATATTATGCGCCAGGCACTCTCAAACGGGTGGGGAGACAGTGTTGAACAGAGGGGACAAACTCTTTGCCCCTTTGGAGCTTAACTTGGAGGAAACGGGTAAAGTCAGGAGGGTATCAAACTTGCCACTTGGAAACACATCAGCGCTCTGAAGAGGAAGAGCCCGGTGCTGCAATAAAAATAATGGGGGATAGAGAGAATAAGGGTACCCGATTAATAGAGGTGGAGAGAACGCAAAGCTGAGACCTAATGCACTAGCCACTGGGACTGGCGAACAAACTCAATGAGGTCTTGCCTTGGTTTGGAGTATACTATGGATCCCCAGAGCATACAACGGTGTTGAAACACAGTAGATGCTCAATAAACACAGCTCAGTGGATGAATTCACTTTCCTCTTTCACAGACTATGAGGTTGGTTAGAAGACCTACTTTCAAAGGCTAGCTCTTCCATTAATTAGGCTTCCGTATTGACCATTCCTAAACCTCAGACTCTTCATCCACCGGGGTTGAAGATCAATGGTGATAATGTCGGTGAGTTATAGAAGACTGTGTAAATGTAAGACATGATTAGACTTCTGACTTGTCACAATTCCCTTGCGTTCACACCTCTGAGTTTGAGATTTATTGAGTACAAAATCCATATGTTTTTTGAAGAAAAAAATGACCATTTCCCCCCACCAAAAGGAAGTATTAAAAATTCCAAAGGACACGTAAGAGTCTGACCATATTTTCCCCAATTCCCTCAAAAAGTTCGTTTCTCTTGCCTCAATCAATGGAAATTTACATATAGGGTAACTATGTCAACTATCTCTAATGTGAACAGCTGAGAATAAATGTGAATTCTAGAGTTCAGGTGGAAAGGGAAGGAGAAAAATATGTAAGTAGTCGAAACTCAGGCTTGAAATATTTCTCTGCCTTTTTTGTTTCACCTTAAAAAGTTCAATACAGGGTGCCTGAGTGGTTCAGTCAGTTAAGCATCCAGCTCTTGATCTCAGCTCAGGTCTTCATCTCACGGTCATGAGCTCAAGCCCTGCGTTAGGCTCCACTCTGGGTGTGAAGCCTACTTAAAAAAAATAAAGTCAAATACAGAAAGTACTAGACATATATAGCACTTAAATTTAAATTTTAACTGATTTAAATAATTTAAATAAAGTTTAAGTAATTTAAATAAATATCAAAACTTACTACAAAGCTACAATAATCAAAACAGTGTGGTATTGGCATAAAGAAAAACCTAGAAACACCTATAGAGACACCGCCCCCCCCAAATAAACTTGCATTTAAGGACATATGATTTTCAAGTGTGCTGAGATCATTCAATGGGAAAAGAACAGTCCTTTCAATAATAGTGTCTGGAACACTGTATGTCCACATCAGAAAGAATGAAGTTGGATCCTTACTTTATACCAAATAAAAATTAAATATAAAATAAAAAGAAAATAAAAATGAACTCAAAAAAGTGTCTGACTCTTGATTTTGGCTCTCTGCCCCTCCCTGCTCACACGCGCTCTCTCGCTCTCTAAATAAATAAACATTTAAAAAATTAACTCAAAATAGATGACACATCCAAATGTAAGAGGTGAAACTATAAGACTCTTTTGAGAAAACGTAAAGCAAAAGCCTTATAACACTGTATTTGGCAATGATTTTTTTTAATACGATACCCAAAGCAGAGGCAGCAAAAGAAAAAATAGATGAATTGGACATCAAAATTTATGACATTTGTGCATGAAGGGATACTATCAACAAAGTGAAAAGGCAACCCATGGAGGGGCACCTGGGTTGAGCGTCCGACTTTGGCTCAGCCCATGATCTCATGGTTTGTGTGTTCGAACCCCATGTTGGGCTCTGTGCTGACAGCTAGCTCAGAGCCTGGAGCCTGCTTCAGATTCTGTGTCTCCCTCTGTCTCTGACTCTCCCCTGCTCATGCTGTCTCTCTCTCTCTCTCTCTCTCTCTCTCTCTCTCTCTCTCTCAGAAATAAATAAATAAAACATTTTTAATAAGGCAACCCCATGGAATGGGAGAAAATATTTGCAAATTATGTATCATATATAAAGGACTCCTACAATTCAATGACAAAAAAACAATCTGATTAAAAACCAGACAAAGGACTTGAATAAATATTTCCCAAAGAAAATGTACAAATGGCCAGTAAGCACATGAAAAGATGTTCAGCCTCACTAACGCAAACCACAACAGTAATGAGATACCCTTTCACATCCCCCCCCCTTTTTTTGATGCAAAAAAGGATGGTTTTATTAAAGCACAGGGACAGGACCTGTGGGCAGAAAGAGCTGTCTTTCTTTTTTTCCCATCATTTCACATCCCTTAGTTGAGAAATTGAAACCCTTCCGTGCTGTTGGTGGGAAGCTAAAATGGTGTGGTCGCTGTGGAAAACAGTATAGGGATTCTTTGAAAATTAAGAAATAGAATTATTATGTAACGCAACAGTTCCACTTCTGGGCATGCACCTTTAAATAATAAAAGCAGAAGCTCAAATAGGTATTTGTACATACATGTTCTTAGCCACACTATTCACAATAGCCAAAGGGTGGAGGCAACCCACCCCATCAACAGATGAATAAACAAAAAGTGTTATATACTTAGAATGGAATATTATTGAGCCTTAAAAAGGAAGGACATTATGACACATGCTACAAGCTGGATAAGCCTTGAGGATATTATGCTAAGTGAACAAAGTTAGTCACAAAAAGACAAATAACAGTATTCCACTCACATGAGGTACCTAAAGCAGTCAGATTCACGAAGGTATAAGTTCGAATGGTGGTTTCCGGAGGCTGGAGAGAAAGGGCGGGTTGGAGTTGTTTAATGAGTATGGAGTGTCAGTTTGCCAAGGTAAAAAAGTCCTGGAGACGGATGCTGATGATAGATGCACAACGTGAATGTACTGAATGCCACTCAACTGTACACTTAAAAATGTTTTTTAAAATGGTAAATTTTAGGTCTCTTTTACCACCACCACCACCACCCACCCACCCACACACACCCACACCCTTGGGCCAAATTATCCTCCAGAAAATGAGATCACATACTCCCTGCACTGGCATAGGAAGAGTCTTGTAAGTCTTCGCCAATCTGTTATGTTAGAAAGAAAAGTGTCACTCCGAATGATCAGTTTAACAAACTCCAGGCCAGTGGTTTAAAACATAACCAGTATGACTTCTCAACGCACCAAGACACCGGGAGAAAAACAGGCTCATAAAGTCACTTTAACCCCGGTTAATACTACACAGGGAACTTCCGCCAAGGTCCTGGGTTTCTCAGCCAAAAAATATGAAGGCAAAAAAAATTGTGGCGAGTATACTGCGGTCTTATTATATTTAATTTCTGGGTAAAGTGGTGTCCTCCAAACACAGAAACCGACTCCCAGGAGAACCCGCACCAGACACGCGCCTGACCCCGGGGCTGTAACGCCGCGGGGGTCTCAAGTCGGCCCCTCAAGAGGAACGGGCGGGGCCGGAGGTGGCACGCATGCGCCGAAGTCCTCGGCCGGGGAGTGGCCGCTCTAGGCAGCGGGGAGGTCGCGGGGTTGAGAGGGTTGGGCTAAGAGTGTGGCTTCTCCTCTATGGTCGCGGGCCGGGGCACACTTCTCCGCAGTAAGTCCTCGGTTACTTCCGGAAGTGAAGTGACCACCTCTTCCTCTGCTTCCGCGGGGGTCCGGGAGGCAGGCTGCGGCCGGGTGGGCCCGGAAGGAGCGGAGTGGTAAGTCGCAACGTGGCGGGAAAGGGCAAAGGGAGGCCCGGGCTGATTTCGGGGCGGGTCAGAGAAGCGGGTGCCCGAGGCTTTCCTCGTCCAGGCCCGGGTCCTAAGCATCCGCGGACTCGGCCACGGGGCACGGACTCGCGTGTGGCCAACTTCCCCGTCCCTGCCCGAGAGCCCCACGTCGGCAGGGCGAGTCGTTGGGCCTTGCCTGTGTCCCCTCGCGGTCAGGGTCGGAGTCTGCCGCTCCAGGATCTCCCCAGGGCGGGAAGATGGAGGCGTCGCTTCCGCACACCTTGGAGGGGAACGAAGGGACCCCTCCCCAGGAACCCCTGCCGCAGCCTCTGGCTGCGCGTCCAGAATTGCTCAGGGTCCTGGTAGACTGACCTACGGGTCTGATTGGAGAGGCAGTCCCTGCCCCAAAACAGAACGATTGCTCCCGTTATAAAATAGGGTAACGGATCTGCACAGAAGGGAAAGTGAACCCCAGAGTCGCGCTAGGGTTAGGTTAGAACACCGCTGTTACGACTGGGGACTCACGGCCCCTAATCGGAACTTGTACAAAAAGGAGTTCTCGTTAAAAACCAAATACAAAGAGGGGTAAATGAAACGTGTCTAACTGAGGATCGTTGGCGGGGCAGGAGGCGGCCCCCCAACTTAGGTGGAGAGGAGATAAAGCCCGGACACTGTCATGCCCTCAGCTGTCGCCGTTGGGTCCTCCCCGCTAAAGCCCATTGGTCGGTCCTTTGGGGGTGGTCTTGATGTCACCGTCTGAAAGGCCAATAGGAAAGAGGTTTACTCTCTGCTCCCGGCACACCCCGGAGCCGGCGCCGAGCGCACGTGCGAGTTAGGTAGTTTGGTGTGTTTTTGTCCAGGCTGTTTTGTAAACAGCCAGCCTGGGTGTCTGATGTGTTCTGCGTTTCCCTGCCTGTCTCCATAAACGAAGTGAAAAAACCGTCCGCCGCTCCAGTGCTTGGCACTGACACTGCTAACGTAGCTGACATCAGTAAGTGCAACTAGTAATCGTTCTATTATTATTCAGTTCTCTTGTTGAATACCTATGGATAGAGTTTGTTATTTAAACCTCCTTCAGAGTGGATATTATTATCCTGAACTTAGAAATGAGAAATATGAGGCTCAGGGATATTAAGTGTGACCTGTTTGGAACCCAGATCTCCATTCCTGAGAACATACAGTTTTAAGCATACAAGGCTCTCAGGGGAAAGAGCAGTCTGGGAGATGAGGAAACACACAAGTAAAAGTTACATTAATTCACAGAGGCAGGAAGGAGTACTTTGGGTGTGAATGGAGTTAGCCATTAAAGACTTTCAAGTGGCAGGTGATTTGGGGTTTGTCAATTGAACACTTTTGACCCAGAGATGGTGCAGAGCTGGGTTACAGAGGAGGGGAACAATGTGATGGGAAAATTCACAAGGAGCAGAAGTTCATAGATGGGACCACGGGGTGATGAGTGAGTAGACGAGCAGTAGGGGATAATCATAGTAATAGCTGACATTTGTATTGCACTAATGTGCTGGGCACTATTCAGAGTGTGGTGCATGTATTATTAATTCATTTAACCCTGTCAACAACTTCATCAGTAAGGTAGTATTAATATCCCCAGTTTACAGATGAGGAAACTGAGGCACAGAAATTAAGTGACTTGCTTAAGATCACACTAGTTATTGGTGAGCTGGGATTTGAAATTAGTCATTCTGGCTTCAGATTTTGTGCTCTTGTTTCAAAAGTTGTGTTGGAGTACCTGACTGGCTGAGTCTGTAGTGCGTGCGACTCTCAACCTCAGGGCTATGAATTCAAGCCCCACATTAGGCATGGAGCCTACTTTAAAAAAAAAAAAAGAAAAAGAAAGAAAAGAGAAACCACCTCATTAAAAAGTTCTGTTGATTTATGGACCATAAAGATTCTTAAATGACAAGTTTACAGCTGTGGGCTTTAATTGCTCACGGTCAAGATGGTTTTGAGTGAAGGTAATGTTTGGTCAGAATTTTGCTCCAGGAGGATGATTCAGGCATTGGAGAGAAGAGGGATTGCAGAGAAGAGGAGATGAGCATGAAAGTGTTATTTAAACTTTTATTTTGTTCACACCTTACCCATACCTTATCTGAATCATATATAGGCACACACGTGTTTATTTATTTGTATGTAACAAGTCCCTAGTTCCCAAGCTTCTGTGTGCATAAGGATCTCCTAAGGGGCTTGTGTAAAATGAACATTTCTGGGGCACCTGGGTGGCTCATTTAAGCATCCAACTCTTTTTATTATTATTATTATTAAGTGTATTTATTTATTTATTTATTTTTGAGAGGGAGCACTAGCAGGGGAAGGGCAGAGAAAGAGGGAGACACAGAATCTGAAGCAGGCTCCAGGCTCTGAGGTGTCAGCACAAAGTCTGACGTGGGACCTGACCCATGAAACAGTGAGATCATGACCTGACCTGGAGTGAGACGCTTAACCATCTAAGCCACCCAACTGCCTCAAGCATCTGACTCTTGATCTCAGCTCAGGTCTTGATCTCAGGGTCGTGAGTTCAAGCCCTGCGTTGGGCTTCATGTTGGGCATGGAGCTTACTTAAAAACAATAAATAAAATAAAATGTACATTCCTGGGCTCCTCTCTCTCTCATTTATCCTTGTTCATTTCAGATTCACAACACTTCTCAGATGATTAGGTCAGAAGTTCTAAGAAATTACTGTGACAGGGAGTCAGATATATGTTGATTTGATTTTCATCTACAAATATCTAGAACCCATCTATGTGCCAGCTACTTCAAATACAATGATAGAGGGGCACCCAGGTGGCTCAGTTGGTTGAGCTTCCGACTTCAGCTCATGTCATGATCTCATGATTTGTGGGTTCAAGCCCTGCATCGGGGTCTGTGCTGACAGCTCAGAGCCTGGAGCCTACTTCATATTCTGTGTCTCCCTTTCTCTCTGGCCCTCCCTTGCTCACACTCTGTCTCTCTTTCTCAAAAATAAACATTAAAAAGTTTAAAAACGGGCTCAGTCGGTTAACCATCTGACTTTGGCTCAGGTCATGATCTTATGGATCGTGAGTTCGAGCCCCGCGTCAGGCTCTGTGCTGACAGCTAGCTCAGATCCTAGAGCCTGTTTCAGATTCTGTATCTCCCTCTCTGACCCTCCCCTGCTCACGCGGCCTCTCTCTCTCTCTCTCTCAGAAATAAAAAAAGCTTTAAAAAAAATTTTAATTACAAGTTTAAAAACAAAAAACACAATGATAGAGTACTGTGGCTTGGTTCCTGATCTCAAGCAGCTCAGAATTTGATTGGAGAAGGAGAGAGTACTCAAACCAATAATTAAAGTATGGTTTCTAATCAGTTTTTTTTAATCACAAGTTATTGGACATCTACAGCATTTAATACAGGATAGGTCACTGACTAGGTGCCACATAACAGAAATGAAAGAAGAGTGTGCAGGGAGAACCTGGACACTATTCTCAGTGTGCTCTCATCCTGCCCAGCACCCCTCATGGGCAGTAAGTCACCGGGCCTCAAGGTTCAGGCCGCACGTCAGCCTCCTATGAGCCTCCTATGAGCTCACCGGCTACCTTTGCCCTAGTAATCTCCGACTCCGTCCAGAAAGAAAATCTACTGGGACAATATTTGATATGGGAAGACCCTGGAAATCCTTCTCTTGTGTTAATGAAAGCCCATTTCTGCCCCCTACAAGAAGTAGGGGTACACAGTACTCTCATATTTTTGCCATTTTTGGCCTTTGCCTTGCTTACATTTGGGCACATTTCATTTTGTTTCATAATCACTAGAAATGTGTGGTCACTCTTTGGACATTTAAAATGTCTGTAGTATTCTAGTGTTTATAGTGGTGTCCCCAGAAGTGGACCTGGGGTGCCAGAAATAGGGGTGTTCCCAACTACTTTCACTTTCACCCCCACTTCTCTCTCGCTCTTTCTTTCTTTCTTTCATTCTTTCTTTCTTTCTATGCAAGTAATCTCTGTGCCCAACATGGGGCTCGAACTCACAACCCCAAGATCAAGAGTCCCACACTCTTCTGACTGAGCCAGCCAGGCACCCCTCACATCCCTATTTCTTTCCTTCTTTCTCTCTTTCTTTCTTTCTTTTAATTTTTAGGGAGTGCAAGTGGGAGAGAGGGAGAATGAAAGAGAGAGAGAGAGAATATTTTAAGCAGGCTCCACGTTCAGCACAGAGCCAGATGCGTGGCTCGATCCCACCACTGTGGGGTGATGACTGGAGCTGACATCAAGAGTTGAGTGCTCAACCATCTGAGTCACCCAGCACCCTTCACCCCAGTTTCTCTTGTGACTGTTTCTGCTTGCCTCGCAGAACAACATGCTCACCCTAACAGCCACGAGCCAGAGGTCATGTTCCAGAATGCAGTGATGTTGTCACATCCTGGTTTATTTTCTACAGTTTGGATCTCTCAGCTCTTGTGGTAGCAGGGTAGAGAAGCAAATTAGTCCTTTGAAACAATAACCATTATTGATTTCTTCATTGGAATAATGTAGTGTTCTGAGATCAGGCTTTAAATCAGACCGTGATTTAAAACCTGCCTCTGGCCTCTATTAAGTAGGCCTCCATTTTCTCATCTGTAAAGTGGAGATGAGAGCAATAATTATCTCATAGGATCATCTGTCACATGATAAGCTCTCAGGACATACTAGCAGTGGTCATTATTCTTTGCTGTCAGGTCATATGTAATGAAAAGAAAGAAATGGCCTAGTTAAAGGGCCATATAAAGCCAGAATCTTTTTTGTTTTTGCAGTGAAACATCTTTGCTAAGTAATGATTGGGATCCTGTTTTCAGACTAAGCAAATTAGCCCTCCAAAAGATTACTCCTAGAACGTTAGGTATGTACTATCGTCACAATAAACATTTTGTTGAACGAAGAGGTAGAACTGTAATTATATATCACTGAACAAAGCAGTTTGAAGATCATGGCTCCTAAAGAGTTGGCCATCATTACACGAAACTTTATTTTATTTATTTAAATTCAAGTCTGTTAACATACAGTGCAGTATTGGTTTCAGGAGTAGAATTTAGTGATTCATTACGTGCAATCTTTATATGCTGCGGTATAAAAATTCTCCATTTCAACTCAGAATTAATGCATTCTTCTTTGAACTCCATGAAAACTACTGTATTCACTGATCTGGGGGTGTAAAGAATCAAACAGTTAAACGGCAGTGCCACCACCTCCTTCTGCCACCGTCTCTAGATGATTCCACAGATAGGTACTTGACCAAATCAAACAGTTTTCCTTCCAAGGGAGCAATAGCCACGTTTATTGCAGGTTCTTTAGTCACACAGAATAATTGGGAGATTGTATTCCAGCCCTTTTGTTTCCTTCGTAGATTTTTCAGATAACTATACCATGTCAGTTAGGTATTTCTTTGGGGAAACATAGAAAAGGTTACAATGCTAGAGATCTTGCGATTGCTCAAGTCATCACACTGTGACAATTGTTTCCTGTCGGTTGTGCGAACAGGCCACACCCGTGAACAGCTTAGAAAAGGTCAGTGATACAGTTGGTTCATGTCATTTTTTACGCGGTCGTGCTTTCTAAGACTTTACACCAGTTCTTGACCCTGAAATTTTAGAGATGGTCTTTTCCTCAGTAAATAATATCTCTCCAGGTGTGTTTTTTTAACAAAAAATTTTTTAATGTTTTTATTTTTGAGAGAGAGAGATAGAGACAGCGTGAGCAGGGGAGGGTCAGAGAGAGAGGGAGACACAGAATCCGAAGCCTCTCCAGGTGTTTTTTTTTTTTTTATGTTTTATTTATTTCTAGGAGAGAGAGAGAGACAGCGCGAGCAGGGGAGGGTCAGAGAGAGAGGGAGCCACAGACTGAAACAGGGTCCAGGCTCTGAGCTGGCAGTCAGCACAGAGCCCGACACGGGGCTCGAACCCACGAACCGCGAGATCATGACCTAAGCGAAAGTCGGACGCTTAACCGACTAAGCCACCCAGGCGCCCCTCCAGGTGTTTTAAAAGTTACATTGGTGAGGGGCACCTGGGTGGCCCAGTCGGTTAAGCATCTGACTCTTGGTTTCGACTCAGGTCATGATCTCATGGTTCTTGGGTTCGAGCCCTGCGAAGGGCTCTGCACTGACAGTGGGGAGCCTGCTTGGGATTCCGGGCCTCCCTCTCTCTCTCTCTATGCCCCTCCCCCATTCATTCTCTCTCTCTCTCTCTCTCTCTCTCTCTCCCTCCCCCTCCCTCCCTCTCTCTCTCTCTCTCCTCTCTCTCTCTCAAAATAAAACATCTAAAAGGTATATATATAAGGGATGCCTGGGTGGCTTAGTCCATTAAGCGTCCAACTTCGGCTCAGGTCATGATCTCGCAGTTTGTGGGTTCGAGCCCCACTGTCGGGCTCCTTGCTAACAGCTAGCTCAGAGCCTGAAGCCTGCTTCAAATTCTGGGTCTCCCTCTCTCTCTGACCCTCCCCTGCTCGCGCTCTCTCTCTCTCAGAAACAAATAAAACATTAAAAAAAATTTTAAGGTATGTTGGTCAGAATAAAGTGTCTATTATATGGCCTGAGCATGAAAACAGCTTTTGGGATTTGTCACTTAGACGGTTTGGGAAGTGTCCCACCGGAACCATGATGTGGGCGAAGGGGCCAGTTACTGAATACTTCCTTTGTGCTGGTGCCTGAGCGTGCCTCCTTAATGCTCCTGATGGCTCTGTGGGGTCTGAGGAGGTGGTAACCCCATGCCTTACATGTGCTAATATGAGACTCAGAGAGAGGGAGTTATTTGCCCACAGCCTCTTGGTTCATACTTAGTGAAGGGGGGATTCAGAACATGTCATCTGATTTTAAAACTGAGATGTATACATCATTGGTCTGTGGTGCAAATAAGCAGAAGAAAAAAATGTGCAATTAGTTTCTCAGAAGCAGGAAGTAAATACCTCCAGAATATGAAAGCAGGCGTCTTAAAGGCCTGTGTAAGTGTGTGATTCATAGAAGGGCCCCCAAGCTCTTTACTTTCTAGGTCTCTGGGGAGGTGATGAGACAAAGGCCAACTTAGAATTTCTAGACTTGCCCTCAGATTCACCCAGAGCCTTTCACGTGCATGTCCGCCGAGTCTAGCCTCAGAGTGTGGGAGAGATTAGAAGCAGTAGTTTAGAGAAGCGGGTGGAAGCCTCCTAGGCAGTCCCCTTCTCAGTAATGGTGGTAAACAACCTGCTGGCGAACCCAGAGACAGGGGCACTATACACGGGTAGAGCCCAAGGCCGGTGAGCCTCAAAACAGCCTTGTCAGCAGACTGAGGCGTGGCCTGGGGGAGAGGTCATGAAAATGCACGTACCCCCCCACGGTCGGGGAAGAAAACAGGTGTGAGCCCCCCTGCCCCATCTGAAGGGTGCAGCGGCCAAGTGACCCAGCCTGAGCTGATTCTTGTCACCCCATATGCGACCCCAGGCTTGCCTGGTCTGATTTTCTCCAGTAGAAGCCAGGAGGCTGGATTTTTATGTGAAATTAGATTTTTTTTTATAAGGGTGCATATATCCTTTTTAAAAAAATGTTTTTTTAATGTTTATTTACTTCTGAAAGAGAGAGAAAGTGAGAGGGAGAGCCAGGGAGGGGCAGAGAGGGAGACAGGATCCAAGCAGCTGTCGGCACAGAGCCTAATGCGGGGCTCAAACTCATGAACCATGAAATCATGACCTGAGCCAAAGTCAGGCACTTAACCGATTGAGCTACCCAGGTGCCCTTGAAATCAGGTTTAAAAAATTTTTTAATGTTTATTTATTTTTGAGACAGAGACAGAACATGAGTGGGATAGAGACAGAGAGAGCGAGACACAGAACTGGAAACAGGCTCAGGGTCCAAGCCATGCGAGGCTCAGACCCACAAGCCATAAAGTCATGACCTGAGCCGAAGTCAGACACTTAACTGACTGAGCCACCCAGGCACCCCTCAAATCCGATTTTTTAAATGCCAGTACCAAATTCAAGAGAAAGGGAGAGGGGGAGCCTGGGTGTCTCAGTCGGTTGAGCATCCGACTTCAGCTCAGGTCATGATCTCGCAACTTGTGGGTTCAAGCCCCGCATCAGGCTCTGTGCTGACAGCTCAGACCTTGGGGCCTGTTTCAGATTCTGTGACTCCCTCTCTCTCTGACCCTCCCCTGCTCGTGCTGTCTCTCTCTCTCTATCTCAAAAATAAATAAAAAGCATTAAAAAAAAAAAAAAGGAAGGGAGAGAGGGAGAAAGAGAAACACCATGTGAAAGCCTGCGTGAAGGCCCGGTGTCGCCACCACGGGAGTGGCGGCTGCCAGTGTTGAGGCTGTTCTTGGACGGAGAGGGGGGACGTGTGTCACAGTAATACCACATCACTGCGGAAAGGCTCAGCTGGGTTCATCATAACCACCCCAGGAAGCAGTGGGATGATGAACAGTCTAAGTCTTTATCCTGGTGCGTAAGCAGTTTTTAACTTTATTTCAGTCTTGGTCCTGTTAGAGAGCCTAATAAAAACTAGATTTCCCAGGGTGCCAGGCTGTCTTAGAGGAGCATGCAACTCTTCATCTCAGGGTTGTGAGTTCAAGCCTCATGTTAGGTGTAGAGATGACTTAACTAAAACTTTTAAAAAATAAAATAAAAACTATAGATTTCCTTTAGGCAAGAGCTCATATTACATCCTCATATGGAAAACACAAGCTTGGCATATACTCTCAGTGTGCACAGACCTCCTGACGTGCCCCTACAGACGTCAGTTAAGCGTCTGACTTCAGCTCAGATCATGATCTCACGGTTCGTGGGTTCGAGTCCTGTGTCAGGCTCTGCGCTGACAGCTAGCTCAGAGCCTGGAGCCTGCTTCGGAATCTGTGTCTCCCTCTCTCTGACCCTCATGCTGTCTCTATCTCTCTCTCTCAAAAAAAAGCAAAGACCCAAAGTTGTATTCAGAAACCACAGCTCTTTAGAGTGACTCAGCCCCTGGAGGTTGCTATCCTCTTCAATTCTGCGGGGTTCAGCCTGTCATTTTAAACCTGTCTCTGTTTGCAGTCTTGCAGACTTTTCCAAACTCAGGTGTTCTTCACCTTTAGCTTTGAACTAGGTAATTAACACTTGTCATTTCATATGATGCTTAAACAAACCAAAGTGTATCCGTGTAGACTGGGCACAGGGGCTGGAGAAGGGAACGAATCTCCACCCCGAGTCCTAATGCCGTCTCCCCCCCGCCCCCATCCCAGCGTCCTCTCTGAGGCCTTCAAGGGAAAAGGACAGCAGGCCACAGGGACATTCCCATGCATGCTTGCTTGTGCAGGAACTCAGAAAGAGCCAGCAAACCCTCTCAGCTCCGCTCCTGCTGTGGGCTGAGCTTAGGCAGAACATCTATCAACATCCTGAAGAACACTGCGCTCCAGGAGGCCTTCAGATCGTTGCCAGTGGGGGAGGGTGTGTTGACCCACAGCTTGGAAGTGCAGTGTCTGTGCTACATTCTATCCCTGAAGAGCACTGTCTTCCTCAGAAAGTGCTGTTTTCCCTCCTGGAAGTAACCCAGATGCGGACAGAAATAGCAGAAAAGATCAACTGAATTTGGTTAAGATGTGTATGTACTCTGTTAGCTTTCACATTTTAGATTTAGGGGAAACTGAAAGTAGCAAAATTCCCAAGATGTAGTCCAAGTCCATGCCGTTTCTAGTTTGTCAAAGACAATCATAAGACAAAGTTAGTGGCCACCTTAGCTTCTCAAAATACTACCTAAAAACATGTTTTAGGGGCGCCTGGGGTGGCTGTCGCTTGAGCATCCGACTTTGGCTCAGGTCATGATCTCACTGCTTAATGAGTTCAAGCCTTGCAGCCGGCTTCGTGCTGACAGCTCAGAGCCTGGGGTCTGCTTCACATTCTGTCTCCATCTCTCTGCCCCTCCCCTGCTGGTGCTCTGTCTCTCTATCATAAAAATAAACCTAAAAAAAATCTTTTTCATTTTAAAAAACACGCTTTATTTTATTGATTTATTTTTTTAAGTGTATTTTTAATTTATTTTGAGAGAGGCAGGAGGCGGGGGGGAACAGAATCCCCAAGTAGGCTTTGCTCAGACTCATGAACTTCAAGATCATGACCTGAGCCAAAGTCGAGTCAGACGCTCCACCAACTGAGCCACCCACACCCCAAAAATACGTTTTAGGTGTCATTGTATGGTTTGTTTTCTCTCACGAGAAATCAACTTTCAAATCGGGTAACCCAGGAACAGCTGGTACCTTCTAGTTTTAAAAGGCTAATTGGTGGAAATTAATTTCAGCACAAGCTGCCATTTCTTTGCAGATGACTCGGAAGTGCACACATTCGGCCTCATTCTTAACTCCCAACTACAGTTTTGTACTCCAGCTGCTCACTAGAACATTCTACTCCGAAGTCTTATCATCACCTCCGCCTCAACCTTTCTAAAATTCAACTTACCCTTCTTTCTAAGACGGGCCCTATTTGCTCACAGGCACGTCTCTTCCTCCCCAGCTCTGACACCTGGCCAGCGTCTTCCATCATTCTCTCTCTCTCTCCATCAGAGTCCGTCAGTTATTTCCTTATCAGCTCTCAGATAATATTGATCCTTTTCTTTATCACCTGTCATTCTTGTGCTCTTTTCCCTCCGTGTCCCCTGTGTCCCTAGAAGTGACTAAACATTTTACTTCTAAGATGTCCTGGCCCTGCAGTCCTTCCTGAGGAGGTTTATCATCCTCCAGCACAGCTTTGCTGACCTGCTTGCCTGTAAAACCTCTCTCTGCTCCCGTCTGCCCGCCCCTCACTCACTAGGCGCACGTGGCCCCAGATCAGACCGGTAGCTCTGGGTCACTCACTGCTCCCCACAAAAGCACCGACAGCAGTGCCCGAGCCCGGCCCATCTTTCCGGACCCCCGCCCAGCCTTCACTAGAAGCCTTGGGATGTTTCCTCCGACAGTGAATCCACAGGAGACCCTGAACGTGCCTGGAGGGCAAGCCCAGTGCCCAGCTCGTAGGAGTGCTCAGTACATAGCGGTGGTTCCTTTATTTATTTCCTGGGACAGTGTTCTCCTCATGGCAGTTATTTAGTCAGTATTAGCCAGATAAAGGAACTACTTTATGAAAATGATTGCTTTTTCTTAAAATCTGCATCAGATCTCCCACTTCCTTAGCAATTTGAAGGGACTCCCTACAGGAAAGCACTTGGGAATTTTTTTAATGTTACTAAACATATAAGTAATAAGTAAATATGATTATCAGAAATGATTTAGAGTTTGTCACTAAGAACATTTATTTGAACATTTTCTTCCAAAAAGAAGGTTTTTTTTTTTTTTTTAAGATTTAAAAAATATTTTTTAAGTTTATTTATTTTGAGAAAGAAAAAGAGAGTGTGCACTCTCCACATGGACACTGTGGAGCCTGGTGTGGGGCTCGAACTCAGAAACCATGAGGTCATGACGTGAACGGAAATCAAGAGACTTAACTGACTGAGCCACCCAGCACAGAGCCTGACATGGGGCTTGAGCTCAAACTGAGATCATGACCTCAGCTGTTTTAAGTAATTTCTACACCCATCGTGGGGCTCAAGCTCACAACCCTGACATGAAGAGTAGCATGATCCAGGGTGCCTGGGTGGCTCCGTTGGTGGGGTGTCCGACTTCAGATCAGGTCATGGTCTTGTGGTTCACGAGTTCGAGCCCCACATCAGGCTCTGTGCTGACAGCTCGGAGCCTGGAGCCTGCTTTGGATTCTGTACCCCCCTCTCTCTGTGCCCTCCTCTGTTCTGTCTCTCTCAAAAATAAACAAACATTTTAAAAAAATATATCTCTGCCCTCCCCCACTCATGCTATGTTTGTCTCTCTCTCAAAAATGAATAAACATTAAAATTATTTTAAAAAGTAGCATGCTCCACCAACTGGGCCAGCCAGCTGCCCCAAAAACAACAGTTTTAGGCCTGTACAGAAGAGTGTCCCCTTTTTACTATAATTTATTATTGTGAGTAATAATTAAATTAGTATATTTTAAATATTTATATTTTATATTTAATTTTTTAATTTTATATTTATCTTTACCTAATTTTATCTTTAGTGTCATTGATGACCTCTATTCCACTTTAACACTGAGTTTAAAATTTAGCTGTGTTTATTCTTTGAGTTGAAAGACCCCCACCGGGGAGAGGAGCAAGTGGGTGACGGGCATGGAGGAGGGCACTTGTTGGGATGAGCACTGGGTGTTGTTAGGAGGCCAGCTTGACAATAAGTTATATTAAAAGAAAAAAGAAAAATCCCCCACCAGTGTTGGGTCAAAGGAATACAGCATATTTTTTTATAATTTTATATGTGTTTTTACAATTATAACGTTATACATTTTCATCAAGAACATCATGGTAAATATAGAAAAGCAAAATAGTCATGACACATACCCAGACCCACTACAAATACCTCATTTTCTTTTCTTCTCTCTTTGTTTATAGATTTGCTTATTTATTTTTGAGAGAGAGAATAAGACAGAATCCCAGAAAGAGAGAGAGAGAGGAAGACAGAATCCCAGGCAGGCTCCCTGCCGTCAGCACAGAGTCAAACCCAGGACGGAAGTCATGAACCCTGAGATCATGACCAGAGCTGAAACCAGGAGTTGGAGGCTTAACTGACTGAGCCGCCCTGGCGCCCCTGTAGATTTGCTTATTTAAACTAGAGTGGTCTAGGGGTGCCTCAGTCGGTTGAAATCTGGCTGAAATCCCAGGTCGTGACCTCACGGTTCATGAGATAGAGCCCCAGGCTTGCCATGGTCAGGGATTCTCTCTCTCCTCTCTGTCTGCCCCTCTCCTGCATTTGCATGTTCTCTCTCTCAAAATAAATAAACACAAATAAATAACCAATTTATAGTACTCTACAAGCATAAAACCTCACTTGATAAAAGATAAGATTCTCATGACTGTATTTGAAAACCAGGCAAATTGCTACCATTTGTGGCATACTTACCACGTGTCAGGCTCTGTATGAGACAGACACTTCACTTCCATTCTCCTATTCAATTCTTAAAACCTGCCAGTGGGGGAAGATGCTCTTCCTGCACGCGCGCGCACACACACACACACACACACACACATACACTTAAACACGAGGAAGCTGATGCTCCAAGAAGTCCAGACCCTACAGCTAGCGAATGGCACAGACGGAGTAAGAAGCCAGGCAGCCCTACGCTGGGGTCTGTTTCTTGACCACCGGACCTGTGAAGTGGAAAGCGCAAGCCCTCTCGGCATGAGCACTGCGGGTGATGGGGAGTGGTTTATGGTGTACTGCCTTTCTCCTCACGGCAGCCGCATGGGGAAGCCCTTACTCACCAGCACCTCCACTGTCATCATACCAGGAATAGTGGGACAGTCAATTCATTGACTCCTGTTTGCACTATACGCCATCCCTGCCATGTTACTTTGAACATCTCTGATCCTCACAAGAAGCCTTGAAGGCTTTTATACTGTTAGTCACCATTTCACAGTTGAGAACACAGGGCTCAGAGAGCTTGAGTAACTTAGGCCCAGCCACAGAGCAAGTGACCCTAACTCCATGGTGTCCTGCACTGTACCGCCTCTCAGTACAACAGTCTCCTAAGACCCAGATGAGAACGAGAAGATGGTCCTTTGCCATTTGTTTATTAGCAACATTACCTTGTTTCTGTGACACCAAACTGGCCGAATCCAGAGGCCATGACGTGTGTTTGGGTCGATTTGGGAGGAAAGGGTATGTTGAGCCCCAAGGGAGTTGACCTGGCACAGGGCACCTCACAAAATAAGGCTTCACTCACTTCTTGGTACTATTCCTGTGGGAGCCTCTGAAATCACATGTTTATGAAATAAGTATCTACTGGGAAAACAGATTTGGATAAAAAACGTGTTATTTACATGAAGTACATCTGTTAGACATTTAACTGGCCCAAGAAGCTGTGGGTTTTTTTAATGTTTATTTATTTTGAGAGAGAGCACACATGTGGGGGAGGGGGTAAAGAGAGACAGGAGAGAGAATCCCAAGCAGGCTCCATGCTGTCAGTCAGTGCAGAGCCCGATGTGGGGCTCAGTCCCACAAACTGAGATCATGACCTGAGCCGAAGTCAAGACTAGGACACCCAACCAACGGAGCCACCCAGACGCCCCATCCCCCCCATAAGAAGCTGGTTTATTTAAAATCATGCACATGAAAGGACTTGAGAAATGTAATTGAGAACACTGAGGCCAGAGGAATTATTTTCCAAGTAAGTTAGTGAAAGAGAAGGATCTAGAATTCTCCACCATCACCAAGGCCGCTGAACTTTCCACTACATTATTTTGCTTCACCTAATTTTCAGAAGTATGACAGGGCAGAAAGAAATTCAGTAAGTTTATTTGGTTTACAGAGTGTGAATTTTTAGAAATTCAATTGATCACATTTAAAAATCAGCTTTAATGGGGGCGCCTGGGCAGCTCAGTCAGTTAGGCATCTGACTCCTGGTTTTGGCTCAGGTCATGAGCTCACGGTCATGGGAATAAGCCCCGTGTTAGGCTCTGTGAGGAGCCTGCTTGGGATTCTTTCCCCCTTGCCCCCCGCCCTACCCCACTCTCGCTCTCCCTCTGTCTCAAAATAAATACTTTAAAGAAGACATTTATACGAATCAGCTTTAACAGAGTGGCAGTAGTCTCAAAGACCTGCTAAACTATTAGTCCTAATTCTGTTGTTCTTTTTTATCCCCCTAGATTTAAGGATGCTTTGCAGCAGTTTTGTAAGTCTGAAATTTTTCGTGCCTGTGAATGCCAGGATTTGGTAAGAGATGGAGGAGTCTTCGCAGAATGATCCGAACACCACAACCCTGGAGGAGGATGACCCCCTCAAGAGCACCGGCCCTCAGATTTCTGTTAGTGAATTTTCCTGCCACTGCTGTTATGACATCCTGGTTAACCCCACCACCTTGAACTGTGGCCACAGCTTCTGCCGGCACTGCCTGGCTTTATGGTGGGCCTCTTCGAAGAAAACAGAGTGTCCGGAATGCAGAGAAAAATGGGAAGTTTTCCCCAAAGTCAATATTCTCCTCAGGTAATGCCCGGTCCATATAAGCCCATACAGCTTGCATGCTGTGCTTTCTCTTCATGGGGGCAGCCATGTTTGAAGAGGCCAGAGGCACAGGGCCAACCCCCACCGTGGTCATTCTAGATCTGCTGGCCTGGCAGTCGGGGGGGCTCAAGGACCCGCAGAGCCAGACTCCCTTCCTCACAGGTGACTGTGATAGGTTTGTGATTATTTATCATAAAGGAAAAAAAAAGTCTGGTTATCAGACCATTGCTTGTAATTCTTTGTCATGTAACACTTTTTATCAATTTGTATCCCCTGAGAACACTCTAGGTCTCATAGAAAAAATAGCATCGCTGAACAATTCTGTACAAATCCGTTTGCTACTGATTTTCATAATCTTTGGATAAACTGTTTCAATTTTCACACCAGTAGAGATGGCCTCCCGCGTATAGCCTCACACAACAAATGGCCTCACAAAACACAATGTCTTACAGAAGTATGACAGGGCAGAAAGAAATTCAGTAGGTTTATTTGGTTTACAGAGTGTGAATTTTTAGAAATTCAATTGATCACATTTAAAAGTCAGCTTAAATGGGGGTGACTGGGCAGCTCAGTCAATTAAGCAGGCTCCTTTCCGCTTGCATTCATAATGTTTATAATGTGCCTGTAAGGTCTTCGAGCCTCAAGTCCTTGCTTTTCTTCTGTTGCCTTCTTGACACCAACAGAATACCAGAAAGTTCCCTGAAAACGTTAACCTAACATTCACTTTTTCATGGGAGATATATTTACAAGCGCTTCGCTCCCACCTGTCAGCCTGGATTACCTGCAGGTTAATCTTAATTGAAGGAAGATTCTCTGATTATGTGTAATTGAAAACGAAGACAGCTCTACTTGTTTTCTTTTCTGTGAATTGATGGTGAATCCCATCAGCAATACTGAGAGACCTTCATTTGTTTATATTGTTTTTAAAGAATGAGAGTTCTTACTGATAAAGTTAAAGATCCCTTTGCCCTCTCCTCCCCATCCACAGCCCTTCCTTCCTTTTCCTCAGAGTCATTTCAGTCATGACTCTGTTGTGACTTCCTTCAGAATGTTAAGGATACTTCTGTACCTACGTGTGCCAGTAGGAAATGCAAGTATTTCCTCATATCAGTCGTATCCTATCTGTAAGGCTCCGCATTTGTTGTTTTTTTTTTTAATGTTTGCTTATTTTTGAGAGATGGAGCGCAGGTGGGGGAGGGGCAGAGAGAGAGGGAGACCCAGAATCCGAAACAGGCTCCAGGCTCCGAGCTGTCAGCACAGAGCCTGATGCGGGAGCTCAAACCCACGAACCATGAGAACATGACCTGAGCCAAAGTCAAATGCTCAAGCGACTGAGCCACCCAGGCGCCCCCATATTTATTATCTTCACCCAACAATATGTAGGTCTTAAATTTATTCGTCTCAATACAAACGATATCCCATAAATTCATTTTAAAAACTATGTGGCATTCCATTGTGTGCACAGACCATGGTGAGACTCTTTCTCTAGCAGTGGACACACAGGTTGTTTCCAATTTTTTGCTGTCACCAACCAGGCCGTATCCAGTCTTGACTATTCTAAAGTTGCCTGTATGTTACTAAATATCAACTGGTTAGTTTTATTTTGGCCTCTAAACATCGTAAATGTATTAAGTCAAACCAACTGTCTTGTGTTTTTTTTTTCCTATTCTCCACAGGGATGCCATTGAAAAATTATTTCCTGATGCCATTAGAATGCGATTTGAAGACATTCAGCAGGATAGTGACATAGTCCAGAGTCTCGCAGCCTTTCAGAAGTACGGGAATGATCAGGCTCCTTCAGCTACCAACACAGGCCGAGTGAATCCGCAGAGAGGCGGGGGATTCTTTTCCGGGGTGCTCACTGCTCTAACCGGCGTGGCGGTAAGCACATCGCTGTGTTTCTCTGCCCCCCAACCCACCCCCAGCTTTCACTGACGTCAGTTCCACTGAAGTTGATGGCCTTACCCGTATGTGGTCATTCACTGCATGCGTTGACATCTTCTGGGTCAGATGATTGTTCAGGGCTGCCGCATACTCAAGTAGATAGTGTAATATTCAGAATCCAGTTATTGTTAGCTTCCGTCCATTTTGTCCTCTTCCTCACCCCTGCAATAGTCACCATTATTATTCCCATTTTATTTATTTATTAGTTTCTATTAGAATTTATTTTAGTGTAAGTTCTGTCTCCAGCATGGGCTTGAGCGCTCAACCCCGAGAGCACGAGTCGCATGCTCTCCTGACTGACCCAGTCAGGCACTCCTATGATTCCCATTTTAGAGATGAGGGAACAGCTGCAGGATGGTGGCGTCTCAAGCCCAGCACTTTACTAACATGTCACATAGAAGCTGTTTTCTTCTCAGTTCCATGCTACAAAAATCTGTTGTTGTTATTATGGTTTATTTTTGAGACAGAGAGAGGACAGTGTGTGGGCAGGGGAGGGGCATAGAGAGGGGAGACACAGAATCCAAAGCAGGCTCCAGGTTTTGAGCCATCAGCGCAGAGCCCGACGTGGGGCTCGAACCCATGAACCACGAGATCATGACCTGAGCTGAAGTCGGATGCCTCACCGACTGAGCTACCTGGGCACCCTGTGCTACCAAAATGTAAAGGTTACTAATTTTCCAGTAGGAAAGGCACAGGAGTCAGTTATGTTGGCCAGGATGTTGGGGCCAAGGCTGCAGCACTCACAGGTGCTCTGCACTGAGTGCTGTTCCCGTCTCTGTTCCCTCGAGGCCCCACAACCAGCAGAGACAGGAGCCCACGCGGAGTTCTGCTCCCCACTCTCGGTGCCAGTGGTGTCACCTGCCGCCGTGCACCGATTCCGCATCATTCCCATCACACTCAGCCTCATCCCGGCCCTGCCCTGCCCCACACTCGCATGTGAGAAGCTGGCTTCCCTGACCTTTCTGTGTCTCAAGGTGCCTCTCCTGTCCCCAGGTGGTCCTGCTCGTGTACCACTGGAGCAGCAGGGAGTCTGAGCACGACCTCCTGGTCCACAAGGCCGTGGCCAGATGGACGGCAGAGGACGTGGTCCTCTGGCTCGAGCAGCTGGGCCCTTGGGCCTCTCTCTACAGAGACCGGTTTTTATCTGAAAGAGTGAATGGAAGGTGAGACACAGGCTCTTCTGGTATGTCCTTGACCTTTTGTAAGCTGTTCTATTGAGCCACAATCCACATACTGTGAAATTCACCCGTTGAAAGTGGCCAGTCCGTGTTGTTTAACGTATCCACAGATGTGTGCAGTCATCAGCACAATCTAGTGTTAGAACATTTTCACCACCCTGGAAAGAGAGCCCTTACCTCTCGCCTTCGGTCCTCATGGCCCCCCCTCATCCCCAGGCGACCTCCATTCTCCTTTATGGTCCTGTGGACTTGCCCTTGAGAGTAATCCGTTTAAATCTGGCTTTTTCACCTCGCAGAACACTGTCAAGGTTTATCCAAGGTGTCACGTGGGTCAGCGCTTCCTTCATCTTTACGGCCGAGCAACGTTCCCGCTTGGGGCTGTGCCCATTTTATCACGCGTCCTTCAGTCGGGAGCTTTTCGGGTTGCTCCTTCTGGAGGCTGCGACGAACGGAGCCGCTGTGACCCTTTGTGTGCAGGGTCCTGTGTAGCCCTGCGTTTCCGAGGGCCATGCGTGTCCCCCGGACTGCCGTTGCCGGGGCCTGAAGTAGTGCCCTGTGCTTCCCTTCTGAGCTGTCTGACTGTTCCCAGAGCAGCCGAGCCATTTCATGTGCTGCTTCTTAATTAGAAAAAAAACACGTATCTTTTAGTTATTTTAAAATAATGTAGAACTGTAGGTTATGGAAGCGAAATACCCTCAAAATTATACTCTTCAGAGAAAACCACTGTTAGCATCTTTCTGGACATCTTTCCCAGTTGTTTTCAGTGTTTATACAGAGAAACACATAAGTGTATATTATTTATTTGCTTAAACTGAAAATATAATTGTATTAAACAGACCTGTGATTATACACACGTATATGTGTCTACGTATGTACGTATGTACGGGTAGGTACTAGGGTCTCTATAGTTGATCTCTGCCAATGGGCTTCTGGGCTGTTTCCGTTTTCCTGTTCCAGGCAGCTCCAAGCAACGTTGTAGCAAATGCCCTGATAACCGGGAATTCCAGAATGGAGTTGCCAGGCTATGGGGAGGCCTGCCTCTGCCCGTCGCATGTCCCCACCCCCTTCCAGAGCACAGTCTGTCTTTCTTGGGCTCTTTCCTTCCTTGGAGGGACCATGGAGGGATAGTCTGGTGCGCCACACTGCACTGAGGGTGGCCTCTCCCACTCATCTGCTTGTTGCAGACGCACCATCCCCTCACCGCCAGGCCGCCTGCCTCCCCGCCTCACACCCCAGTCTCGTTGTCTCGTTTTCCCCCTGAACTGACCTTTCAACTCTTGACTCTCCTTTGGGAAAGCCAGACGCTCTGAGTTGACTTGACTGCTTTTTGTAAGAATTAGTGCCCTCTCCCCTTAAAATTGTGGTTAAACAAATTTTTGTTCTCTATCTGCCTTTACATCTTTGCCTCATCGCCTTCCATCTGAAAGTTAGATTCCTGGGACTGGAATTTCCGGGTCAAGGGAAATAAACCTTTACAACCTTAATATGTGTTTCCAGATCACCCATGAGAGGACATCACCTACACCCCTCCCCGGTGGTTGTGCGCCCGCTGGCTCTCCACCTGCTGGTGCACAGGGGGGTTGAACGGTGGGTTCTCGTGGAGGTGGACTCGTGTTTCCCAACGCACGGGACCACATAAGGGGTCTACAGCTATTTTTATTCAATTACTACCCCAAAACAGCTATTCTTTCTTTTTTCTATTTGTGTGTTTATTTTGAGAGTGTGTGCATGAGCAGGGGAGGGAGGGGTGGAGAATCCCACGCTATCTCTGCACCGTCAGCTGAGAGCCCCATGCGGGGCCTGAACCCAACGAACCGTGAGATTGTGCCCTAACCCGAAACCAAGAATTGGACACTTGGCTGGCTAAGCCGCTCAGGCGCCCCTCGCCCCAAACAGCTCCTCTGTGAGTCATAACATTTTATTGGGTTTCTTTCCCATTGTTTTCCTATATACACATACCTGAAAACTAGAGTCATCTGAGAGAGTTCAGAGCTTTCAGCTGTTAGGAGCAGAACAGACTGGGGTGTGCCTTCACGGAGCCACTTTACTCCTCGAAGCCATTTTTTCATCCACCAAATGGTCATAATTCCCCCTACTCTGCAGAATTGTAAAATGGATCAGGGATGGTCTGTGGAAGTATTTTCAGAGAGTCACTGGGAAACAGCAAGCAGTCAGTCATTTGCTGTTCTTACTATTATTTCATATACTAAGCAGCTTGCCCTGCCATACGTCTCGAGTATTTGTGTGGATAGGATGGAACCCCAGGGGTGAGGAGTTTGCTTCCAGTAAATAATCTCAAAAGAAATCTCCTCCTGCTCCCCCCACACTCCCACAGGTTGCTTTTAACTCTGACAGAGGAAGAATTTTCAAGGGCGCCGTACAACATAGAAAACAGCAGCCACAGGAGAGCCATCCTGCTTGAACTGGAGCGTGTCAAAGCCCTAGGGGTGAAGCCCCCCCAGAATCTCTGGGAATATAAGGTGAGCTCACTCTTTGTTTATTTTTTTAATTGAAAAAAGTATAGAGAACAGCCCATCCGTCATCTTTCTTCGCCGGACTGCACCCGCTGATTCTTCTTCACGGAGAAGATGTAGCAAATGCTGTGCTATGAAACGAAGACTTGTTTTTATTTTAAGATAACTGAAATGTCCTGACACAGCAAACTTCCGCATTTGCATGGAGACAAGATAATTGCACGTAACCAATGAGTTCATGGGGGGAAATGCTCAATTGTTAAAGACGTGCAAACTGAAACAGCCAGATGGCATCGTTTTCACCCACGTTATTGTCAAGGATGAGAGTGTTACGATATGAAGAAAAGACGCTCGTGTGTGTGGCGGGTCCTAAATTGGTGCGGTCTCCTTGGAGAGCAGTTGGTCAGTAAGTGTTCACAGTCAAACTATACCTGCCCTGTGACCCGCCGTTTCGCTTCTTTGCCCCTGAAACATGGGCAGCACAGGGGGTGAGGGGGGAAGCCAGAGCAGGGCTGGGAGCCTCAGTGCCTGGGCTCCTTGCCGGGCTTCTCCAAGACACACTGGCTGTGGGTCACCAGCAGGCACCCGGGCCTTGTGCGCCCGTCTCCTCGGTAAATGACTTCACAGAGTCACAGTGACACTGAGAGTTGAGCTTTGAGCCCAATGACGTCATTAACCAAGAAGTTCACTGCAGCATCGTTGCTCATAGCAGCACCCAGGAGACACGCGAGTGCCCGTCGTCAGGACAGGCTCAGCAAATGGGGCCCGCCGTCCACAGGACCATGGCGGGAGATGGCGACGCTGGCGTGCCAACAAGGAAGCGTGCCCTCATCCTGTCGTTAACTGAAAGGAGGGAAAAGCACACCGGGAAGTCCCCACGTGTGTCCGGAGCCGTATGTGGCGCACGCACAGAACGCGTCAGAAGGATCCGCGGACCGCTAACAGTGTTCTCTACGGATTGACTCTTGGACGAGAGAGAATTTTCTGTGTCACTTAACAACTTTCTGTGCCAGTCGGAAAACACTGTGTTTACCGTGAACATGGATTGTCTTAAACCTAAAAAAGCATTCTTCAAAGTTTTTGAAGATTGGGCATGGAGGTGCTTAGGTAGAAGGTTTGTTTTTTGTGTTATTGCTGTTATTTGTTTAATTTTGGAAAACCGTTGCTTTTATCATAAATTACCCATTTCGTTTATGGAGTAAACTCTGGGCTTTTTGTAGCCAATATTAGCCCTCTGGTAGGTTTTTAGTATCTGGCAGAACCTTTGTGGCTGACACATCCAGCGTTGACCTCTATTTAAAAAACATAAAAGTAATCTTAACGTTAACCAGAGTGAATGGGCATGCGGTTTCAGACCCAGTGTGAAAGCAGGCAGAATTTTTTTTTTTAATTTTTTTTTTAATGTTTATTTATTTTTGAGACAGGGTGAGATAGATCGTGAGCAGGGGAGGGGCAGAACGAGAGGGAGACACAGACTCTGAAATGGGCTCCAGACTCCAAGCCATCAGTCAGCACAGAGCCCAATGCGGGGCTCGAACCCACAAACTGTGAGATCAGGACCTGAGCTGAAGTTGGACACTCAACTGACCAAACCACTCAGGTGCCCCAAAAGCAGGCAGAATCTTATCAGTCGGCTCCTTCAGATCTTCTGGGCCACCAGCCCCTCCCTGAGGGTGGCCATTTGACAAGCAGCCAGCTAGCCACAAGGCCACATGGTGTGTGATAAGATCCTTCCAGCCCAGCGTCCTGGAGCAATTCCTGTTCTCCTCGGGTGGGAACGAGGCCGTTCCCCATTGAAGTGCCGGCATGGTAACTGCCTCGCTGGGTGGTTGGTGTTGCTCCGGATCCAGTAGGCAGTGGCCCGGCACTCACAGCGCCTCCACACCCACGCTGGCAGCGGACCTACGGACCCACAGCCTGGTCCTCTCCCCTCCTCCCGTACCAGCCGTGACGTGGCTGCCCTCGCAGACTTTATTTTCTGGCCCGGGGCTCCTGGGGAGCTTGGTATTCCACCAGAGCCACGGTGCCCCCAGGATGCTGGTCAGGGTGGAGCACAGAAGTCTTGCAGAGTGTGTGATTTGCCGCCCCCTCTGAAAGACCACGGTGCATAAACACATGGATAATGTATCTGTGGAATTAATATTTCATGGGGGGCAGGGTTATGAAAACATGTCTTTAAAAGATTTCTTAAGGGGTGGTTAAAAAAAACACGTTGGGAAACACTTTTAATAAAGAACTATCCCCATTTCTATTTCTTATCTAAGTGAGGATGCAGAGATTTCTTTAGAAGTTAGGGTTTTTTGGGGGGCGCCTGGGTGGCTCAGTCAGTTAAGCGTCTGAATTCCACTCGGGTCATGATCTCGCTGTTTCTGTGTCCGAGCCCCACGTCGGGCTCTGTGCTGACAGCTTGGAGCCTGGAGCCTGCTTCAGATTCTCCCTCTCTCCCTGCCCCTCCCCTGCTCGTGCTCTGTCTGTCTCTCTCTTTCTCTCTCTCAAAAATAAAGAAACATTAAAAAAAATTTTTAAGTTAAACTTTTTTTTAAATTTCAAACACACACAAAAACAGGATAAGAGCACAAAGCTGCCATGTACCCTTAGCAGCTGCAGTAACTTAAGGCCATGTTCATCTCAGTGATCCCCCCACGTCCCACCCCTGACTATTCTGCAAATGTAAGATACCTTATTTTTCCATAGGTAAATATTTCATTGTGAATCTCTAAAAAACAAAACCGAGTTCTCTGATATCACTTAACTTGTAGGTATTCAAGTAGACTACATCTTTTCTTCTTCCAGTTGATTTCCAAACAAGGTCTACATTTGGTTGTTATGTCTCCTAAGTCTCTTTTACTGTCTGGATTCTCCCTCTTTTTGTTACCCTGCATTTGAGAGGGAAACCGGGTCGTTTTGTCCCGTAGTTTTCCCACGTCTTCAATTTTGCTGATTGTCCCTCTGTGGTGTCCCCTGACAGGCCCCCTGTCCCCAGACATGTGACGTGCCCTGCACATCCCGTAATTCAGTAGGTAAACCTAGAGGCTTGCACTGGTTAGGTGTTTTGACAAGACTGCTTCCTAGCTGCTGACAATTCCTTCCCTGAGGAGGCTCATGATGACTGATTTTCTCTCGCTCTGACTCTCTCTGATGGTCGCAGCCACCATAATCCTGCATTGCTTACTTGCAAAGTGGTGATACTGTAATTCTCTCATTTCTTCATTTGTTAGCTGAATACATCTAAAAATTTTTTGATTACAGGGCACCTGGGTGGCTCAGTCAGTTAAGCGTCCGACTTCAGCTCAGGTCATGATCTCACGATTCATGGGTTCGAGCCCCGTGTCAGGCTCTCTGCTGGCAGCTCGGATCCTGGAGCCTGTTTCATATACTGTGTCTTCCTCTCTCTCTCTGATCCTCCCTTGCTCATGCTGTCTCTCTCTCAGAAATAAAACTTTAAAAATTAAATAAATAAATAATTTTTTAATTAAATTAAAGTTTAAAAAAGGAAGATTTCCCTCAGCAACTGTGTTGGTTACCCTAAGCACCGTTTATACCAGAAAGGCAGGTTAAATGCCTGATTCCTCCCCCTTATTTACCAGTTTCGTATTACTGATTCGGTTCCCTATTTACCTAGATAGGGAACCAGTTTTTGTCTTTAGGGTCACTATTACTAAGGAGTTTCATCTTCTCCATACGTTTGAATACTTCTCAGTAATTCTAATTGATGCTCAGGTTGGCCTATCTTTTGGAGTAAAAGTCTTCTCAAATTATTTTGAGTCCTTTTTTCTTAAGATTTATTGTTTTTAGTGGGTTGTTGTCTTGTTGTTGTTGCTGTTGTTGGAGAGAGAGTGCACCCAAGCGAGGGAGAGGCAGAGAGAAAGGGACAGAGGATCTGAAACAGACTCTGTGCTGAGGGCAGAGCCCACACCTCCTGCCCCACGAGGTGACGACCTGAGCTGAAGTCCGGATACTGAACTGACTGAGCCACTCAGGCGCCCCTGAGCTTTATTTTAAGAGAGAGTGGAAGGATGGGGGGGGGGGGCGGAGAGAATTCCAGACAGGCTCCACGCTCCATGTGGAGTCCCCCACAGGGCTCAATCCCACAACCCTGAGACCGTGACCTGAGCCAAAATCAAGGGTTGACGCTCAACTGACTGAGCCACCCAGGCGCCCCTTAGGTCTGTTTTTTAAATTTAACATTTGAATTGAAGTATAATGTACTTCCCCATGAGTCCTTTTGACATGACCCCAAAGTCTGAAAATTTTTTTTTAAGTTTTTATTTAAATTCCAGGTAACGTACAGTATAATAGTAGTTTCAGGAGCACAATATTTGTGATTCAACACTTGCGTACAGCACCCGGCACTCATCATGATAAGTACGCCCCTTAATCCCCATCACCTATGTCACCCATTCCCCCACCCCCCGTAACCATCAATCAGTTTGTTCTCTGCAGTTGAGAGTCTGCACCTCTCTTAGTTTGCATCTCTCGCCCCACCCCCATTTGCCCGGTGGTTGTTTTTTTCTTAACTCCAATATGAGTGAAATCATATGGCATTTTGTCTTTTTCTGACTGACTTACTAGTTCATTCAGCATAATACTCTCTGGTTCTGTTTAGGTCATAGCAAATGGCAAGATTTCATTCTTTTTTATAGCTGAGTCTTATTCCGTTGCATATACACACCACATCTTCTTTATCCATTCATCAATCAGCGGACACTTAGGCTGTTTCCATAGCTTGGCTGTCGTAAGTAATGCTTCTCTACACATTGGGGTACACATCCCTTCATATTAGTATATCTGTGTTCCTTGGGTATTTACCCAATACTACTAGGTATTTACTTAGTAGTGCAACTGCTGAATTGTAGATAGGGCAATTCTATTTTTAAGTTTTTGAGGAGCCTCCGTACTGTTGTCCAGAGTGACTGCACCAGTTTGCATTCCCACCAGCAGTGCGAGAGGGTTGGTTTTTCTCCACATCCTTGTCAACACCTGTTGCTTCCTGTGTTGCTGAGTGTACTCATTCTGACAGGTATGGGGTGATATCATTGTAGTTTTGATTTACATTTTCCTGATGATGAATGATGTTGAGCATCTTTTCATGGGTATGTTGGCCATCTGGATGTCTTCTCTGGAAAATGTCTGCTTAAGACTTCTGCTCAATTGTTAATTGTATTCATTTTTCGCATGTTGAGGGTTTTTTGTTTTTGTTTTTTGTTTTGTTTGTTTTCAGAGCAAGCTCGAATGTGAGCAGGGGAGGGGCAGAGGGAGAGAGAGCGTGTTAACCAGGCTCCACATCCAGCACAGAGCCCACTGTGGGGCTCCATCTCCTCACTGTGAGGTCATTACCTGAGCCGCAGTCAAGAGTCGGATACTTAACCATCTGAGCCACCCATGTGCCCCTGGGTGTTGAGTTTTATAAGCTCTTTATATATTTTGGAAACTAACCCTTTATCAGATATGTCACTTGCAAATATCTTCCCCCATTCCATAGCTTGCCTTTTAGCTTGTTGATGGCTTCCTTCACTGTGCAGAAGCTTTCTATTTTGGTGTACTCCCAATAGTGTTTTTCTTTTGTTTCCCGTGCCTCAGGGGACATATCTAGAAAAAGTTGCTAAGGCTGATGTCAAAGAAGTTACTGTGTTCTCTTCTAGGATTTTTATGGCTTCAGGTCTCACATTTAGGTCTTGAATCCATTTTGAATTTATTTTTGTGTATGGTATGAAAAAAGCAGTCCATTTTCATTCTTTGGCATGTTGCTGTCCAGATACTCTCTTTCCTTATGTGACAGGTTGTTTGAGTTTTTCTTGTACCTTTCCTATCCTAGGTCTGAAATCAGCCATTTCGTAGGTTGGACCTGTTTTAAATTCTTTTTACTATAGAAAATGTCAGGTACATACGAAAATAAAAGACTACACATATCCAGCTTCAATGAGTATTGACTAGTGGCTGTTCTTATTTTTACATACCACTCCACCCACTCTTACACACCCCACACATGCCCAGTGCGTGGGATTATATTAAAGCAGAGCCAAGCATCATATTATTTCACCCCTAAATACTTGAGTGTGAATCTCTGAAGATAAGGACTCTTTTTTTAAAACTTAGCAGTAAGCCATTAATAGCATCAAATAAGTTGAATGTGTTTTAACAGTTTTATTGACCTGCAGTTGACATTCCCGTACTTAAAATGTGTATAATTTGATACCTTATTTTGAGTTCCAGTATAATTAACGTACATTGTTACATTACCTTCAGGTGTACAATATAGCAATTCAACAATTATGTAAGTTACTCAGAGCTCATCAAGACAAGCGTACTCCTTAATCCTCATCTCCTGTTTCATGTATCTCCCTACACACCCCGCCTCTGGTTACCATCAGTTTAGTCTCTGTAGCTAGGAGTCTGGGGTTTTTTTTTTTTTATCTTTTTTTCTTTGTTTTCTTTCTTAAATTCCACATATGCGATCAGATGGTATTTGTCTTTCTCTGTCTTGCTTATTCCACTTAACATAGTACCATGGAGGTCCAGCATACTGTTGCAGATGCCAAGATCTAATTCGTTTTTATGGCCAAGTAACATTCCATTGTGTACACGTACACATCTTTTTCCATTCAGCAGTTTGATAAGTTTGGACATACATACCTGTGAAATCGTCACCATAATCAAGCTAACAAACATATTCATCAGTCTCCAAAGCCACCTCCTGCCCCTTTGTGAGCCCTGCTCTCCACCCCTGCCTATTGAAATAAGTGCACAGTGGTAACGTGGAAAAGTAGCCCCGTTTCCTGTTCCTTCATGAGCATCTTGTCCTGTGCTTATTTGCTATACATCCTGACTGTATCTTCCCTGGTGAAGTGCCCATTCATATCTTTTGACCATTTTATTTGATGCTTAGTAGCATCAAGTAAACGGAATCACTCTAAAGTTACTTTTATAATCAGGAAAAACCTAAATATGCATTCTTGGTAGCAAATGTTACCAATATGATGAATATGAAAATAAATTGCCCATACTCCCACCTGAGAGTCAAACATGCTTAACATTGCATTTTGCTCTATTTTCTTCTTAGACCATTTTCTGTGCGTAGTTTAATTAGTGCTTTTGTGTACGTGTTCATTCCACAAATATTTATGTCTGTTGTGAGCCAGGTGCTGCTCTAGGAAGGAACGCGAAGGAGGCCTGGTTTGTATAGGACTGACACTGGCGAGATCAGAGATCAGATTGCTGCCTGTCTTTGAATCTTTTCTCACCAAACATTGTAACATGAGCACCGTCCAAAACGGCCCATGTTCATTTTTGCAGGCCCATGTTCATTTTTGCACGGCTGCAAGAACTTTGTGCTAAACATCTACTGTAACTTCATCACTTATGTCTCAGGTTTCCCTTTTTCTCGCTCCTCCACAGCGCAGCTCGAAATATTTTGTGCATAAAGCACTTCTGTGTTTCTGATTCCTTTTATTGCAAGTGGTGCCCACGAATAGATTGGTTAAAGTGAACATTTTGAAGACTCTTTGATACATGTTACAAAATCGTTTTCCAGCAAGGTTGGGTTTTAGCAGCTGTCAGGTCAGCAGTGCTAGGAGTGTGCATCTCAGTGCCCCCCACCCCCACACACCGAAGCCATGCAGAAGGGTTGGGCCTTTATTAAATACAGCGCAACAGATTGACCAATCAGCCTTTTCTTTTTCTTTTTTTAATATTTTATTGTCAAGTTGGTTTCCATATAACACCCAGTGCTCTTCCCCACAAGTGCCCTGCTCCATGCCCATCACCCTCTTTCCCCTCCCTCTCACCCCCATCAGCCCTCAGTTTGTTCTCTTGCATTCAACAGTCTCTCATGGTTTGCCTCCCTCCCCCCCACTATTTTTCCCCTTCTTCTCCCCCATGGTCCTCCGTTAAGTTCCTTCTAATCCTCCTATATGTGCAAACATGGTATCTTTCCTTCTCTGCCTGACTTATTTTGCTCAGCATAACACCCTCACATTCCATGCATGTTGCTACATATGGCCAGATTTCATTCTTTCTCATTGCCATGTAGTATTCCATTGTGTAGATAAACCACATCTTCTTGATCCATTTGTCCATTGATGGACACTTAGGCTCTTTCCATGTTTTGATTACTGTTGGGAGTGCTGCTGTGAACATTGGGGTCCATGTGCCCCTATGCATCAGCACTCCTGTATCACTTAGATAAATTCCTAGCAGTGCTAGTGCTGGGTCCTAGGGGAGTTCTATTGTTAATTTTTTGAGGAACCTCCACACTGTTTTCCAGAGGGGCTGCACCAGGTTACATTCCCACCAACAGTGTAGGAGGGTGCCCGTTTCTCCACATCCTCGCCAGCATCTCACGTTCTCTGCTTTGCTCATTTAGCCACTCTGACTGGCATGAGGTGGTATCTCAGTGTGGTTTTGATTTGTATTTCCCTGATGAGGGATACTGAACATCATTTCATGTGTCTCGTGGCCATCTGGATGTCCTCTTTGGAGAAGTGTCTGTTCATGTCTTCTGCCCATTTCTTCACTGGATTGTTTGTTTTTCAGGTGTGGAGTTTGCTGAGTTCCTTATAGATTTTGGATACCAGCCCTTTATCTGATATGTCATTTGCAACTATCTTTTCCCATTCTGTCAGTTGCCTATTAGTTTTATGGGTTGTTTCCTTTGCTGTGCAGAAGGTTTTCATCTTGCTGAGGTCTCAATCGCTTATTTTTGCTCTTGATTCCCTTGCTTTGGGGGATGTGTCAAGTAAGAAGTTGCTGCAATTGAGGTCAAGGAGGTTGTTTCCTGCTTTCTCCTCTAAGGTTTTGATGGTTTCCTGTCTCACATTCAAGTCCTTTATCCATTTTGAGTTTAGTATTGTGCATGGTGTGAGAAAGTGATCTAGTTTCATTCTTCTGCATGTTGCTGTCCAGTTCTCCCAGCACCATCTGTTAAAGAGGCTGTCTTTTTTCCATTGGATACTCTTTCCTGCTTTGTCAAAGATTAGTTGGCTGTACATTTTCGGGTCCAGCTCTGAGTTCTCTATTCTGTTCCATTGGTCTATGTGTCTGTTTTTGTGCCAATACCGTACTGTCTTGATGATGACAGCTTTGTAGTAGAGGCTAAAGTCTGGGATGGTGATGCCTCCCGTTTTGGTTTTCTTCTTCAATATTACTTTGGCTATTTGGGGTCTTTTGTGGTTCCATACAAATTTTAGGATAGTTTGTTCTAGTTTTGAGGAGAATCCTGGTGCATTGAATGTGTAGGGATTGCTTTGGGTAGTAATGACATTTTAACTGTATTAATTCTTCCAGTCCATGAGCATGAAATGTTTTTCATTTCTTTGTGTCTTCTTCAGTTTCCTTTATAAGTGTTCTATAGTTTTCATCATACAGATCTCCTATATCTTTGGTTAGGTTTATTCCTAGATATTTTATGTTTTTTTATGCAATTTTGAATGGGATCGGTGTCTTGATTTCTCTTTCTGTTGCTTCATTTTTGGTGTATAAAAATACAACCGATTTCTGTACGTTGATTTTGTACCCTGCAACTTAGCTGAATTCATGGATCAGTTGTAGTAGGCTTCTGGTGGAGTCTGTTGGGTTTTCTACGTAGAGTGTCATGTGATCTGCGAAAACTGAAAGTTTGACTTCGTCTTTGCCAATTCTGATGCCTTTGATTTCCTTTTGTTGTCTGATGGCTGATGCTAGGGCTTCCAGCACTATGTTAAACAGCAGTGGTGAGAGTGGACATCCCTGTCGTGTTCCTGATCTCAGGGGGAAAGCACTCGGTTTTTCCCCCGTTGAGGATGATGTTAGCTGAGGGCTTCTCATAGGTGGCTTTTATGATGTGTAAGTAAGTTCCTTCTATTTTGACTTTCTCGAGGGTCTTTATTAAGAAGAGATGCTGTATTTTGTCAAGTGCTTTTTCTGCATCTATCAGCAGGATCATATGGTTTTCATTTTTTCTTTTCTTGATGTGATGTATCACATTGATTGATTTGTGAATATTGAACCAGCCCTGTAACCCAGGAATGAATCCCACTTGATCATGGTGGATAATTCTTCTTATGTGCTGTTGAATCCAATTTGCAAGTATCTTGTGGAGGATTTATGCATCTGTATTCATCAAGGATATTGGCCTGTAGTTCTCTTTTTTTGCTGGGTCTCTGTCTGGCTTGGGAATCGAAGTGATGCTGGCTTCATAAAATGAATCCGGAAGTTTTCCTTCGATTTCTGTTTTTTGGAATAGCTTGAGAAAAATGGGTATTAATTCTGTTTTAAATGTCTGGTAGAATTCCCCAGGGAAGCCATCTGGCCCAGGGCTCTTATTTGTTGGGAAATTTTTGATAATGGATTCGATTTCTTCACTTGTTATGGGTCTGTTCAGATTTTCTATCTTTTCCCATGTGAATTTTGGTAGTGAGTGTGTGTTTAGGAATTTGTCCATTTGTTCTAAGTTGTCCAATCTGTTGGCATATACTTTTTGATAGTATTTCCTGATAATTGCTTGTATTTCTGAGGGGTTGGTGGTCATAAGTCCATTTTCATTCACGATTTTGTCTATTTGAGTGCTCTCTCTTTTCTGTTTGAGAAGCCTGGCTAGAGGTTTGTCAATTTTGTTTATTTTTTCAAAAACCTAACGCTTGGTTTCATTGATCTGTTCAGCTGTTTCTTTGGTTTCTATATTGTTTATTTCTGCCCTGATTTTTATTATTTCTCTTCTTCTACTGGGTTTGGGGCGCTCTTGTTGCTCTCCCTCTAGTTCGTTTAGGTGCGCTGTTAGATTTTGGACTTGCGCTTTTTCTAATTTCTTGAAATAGGCCTGGAGTGCAATGTACTTCCCTCTTAAGACTGCCTTTGCCGCATCCCATAGAGTTTGGATTGTTGTATTTTCATTTTCATTTGTTTCCATATATTTTTTAAATGTCTTCTCCTATTACCTGATTGGCCCATTTGTTCTTTAATAGGGTGTTCTTTAACTTCCATATTTTTGGAGGTTTTTCAGACTTCTTCCTGTGACTGATTTCAAGTTTCATAGCATTGTGATCTGAAAGTGTGCATGGTACAATCAACCTTTTCTTACCACTCATTCACTGTGGAAGACACACACACAAAAGCTGCAGGCAACGGGCATGAGACCGCGGAGGGGGCCTGGGTGGGGGGCTGGCCGCCATAGCTGTGATGTAACCCTGCCCTCACCGTGTCATCTATAGGCCGTGAACCCGGGCAGGTCCCTGTTCCTGCTGTATGCCCTCAAGAGCTCCCCGAGACTCGGCCTGCTGTACCTCTACCTGTTCGACTACACAGACACCTTCCTGCCCTTCATCCACACCATCTGCCCTCTGCAGGAAGACGTTTCCAGCGACAACATCATCACCAAGCTTCTGGTAGGTCTGCAGAGTGCCTTGAGTGGTTCTTCTCGGCGCAGCATGGAATCCGAGCCGTGGCGGGAGTTGTGAGAGAGCCAGCCACACCCAGCCTTTGTCTGTGTTTTGCAAGGAGAACCCCTATGAAAGCGAATCGAGCAGAGCTTCCCCTCTCCCAGAAGCCTGTCTTGTTTCCTGCATTGGGTAATAAGAAGGCTCCCTGCTGGACTTGAACTATTTAGGGGGGGAAAACCGGCATTGCTTTTGTTATAACAGAAGGCAGAATAGGTCCTGATTGCCCAAAGCTTAAATTTATGGACCTTCCAGCTTCAGTACTGTGTCCGTAAGAGGATCCCCAAAGGGTGACTATTTGTCCCACCCCACGGGAGGCTTCCTGTCCATCCTAAGCCACTGTCCAGCTCAGTGGTGGGAGTTGTCCCCTCAGCTGACCACAGGCCCCTGGCAGAGATAGAGACCCACCTTGGCTTTTGTGTCTTCAGAATTGTTGGTGGCTCCCACTTACTCAGGGCTGACTCTTTGTCTGGTTGGTCATTTCAGGGAATGTCCTTTGCATTGCTGCTCTTGGGGCAGTCCCTCTGATCTATTTATTTTATTTTATTTTTTTTTTTTAACATTTTTTTATTTTTGAGACAGCGACAGAGCACAAGCTGGGGAGGGGCAGAGAGAGGGGGAGACACGGAATCTGAAACAGGCTCCAGGCTCTTAGCTTTCTACACAGAGCCCGACGCAGGGCTCGAACCCTCGGACTACGAGATCATGACCTGAGCCGAAGTCGGACGCTCAACTGACTGACCCCCCTAGGCGACCCTCGTCTGATCTATTTAAATTAAAGGTCACTTGGATATAGGAATCATCATACGGGATCCAACCCACAAATGTTAAAATCATTTCTAGAGGCGCCTGGGTAGCTCAGTCAGTCATGCGACCAACTCTTTTTTTTTTTTTTTTTTTTTTTTATATTTTTTGGGGCACCTGGGTGGCTCAGTCAGTTGAGCATCCAACTTTGGCTCAGGTCATGATCTCACGGTTCATGGGTTTGAGCCCCATGTCGGGCTCTGTGCTAACAGCTAGCTCAGAGCCTGGAGTCTGTTTCGTATTCTGTATCTCTCTCTCTGCCCCTCCCCTGCTCACGCTGTCTCTCCCTCAGAAATAAATAAAACATTAACGTTTTTATTTATTTATTTATTTTTTGAGAGACAGAGACTGTTAGCAGAGGAGAGGCAGAGAGGGAGACAGAGGATCCAAAGCAGGCTCCAGGCTCTGAGCTGTCAGCAGAGCCCGACGCAGGGCTCAAACCCATGAACCGTGATACCATGACCTGAGCTGAAGTCGGACACTTAACCGACTGAGCCACCCAGGCACCCCTCCAACCTCATTATTTATAACTCAGGCTTAGGTTTTTACTTCTGAGCTTCCACAGTTCCATAACCAATATCTCTGTTCGGTTCTTCGGTAACATTTATCCAGTGTCAGATTCTTAAAAGGTGAGTTGATGGGTGGAAGTTTTGTGTTATGTTGTTGGCTATCTGTGTGTTTTAATAAATGTAAAGTTCACTGTGATGACCACAGTATTCTCCATAAAAGTCAATCCTCACGATCTTTTGTGTCCATTTTTTGCTTACTTTTATGTTATGCTAAAGGACCTTAGAGAGCCCACTTGGAAGCAGTGGAGAGAATTCCTTGTCAAATACTCGTTCCTTCCGTACCAGCTGATTGCTGAATTTGCTTGGGATTGGCTGGAGGTCCATTACTGGACGTCACGTTTTCTCATTGTCAATGCCATGCTACTCTCGGTTCTGGAGTTATTCTCCTTCTGGAGGATCTGGTCAAGAAGTGAACTGAAGTAAGTGTGTTTTTACGCTGGAAATGGCAGGAGCAGCGGGCACTGAGAAAGACGTCCCAGGTGGCAGGAGAGTCCCCGATTTCGCAGACGTGAATACACTCCTTGCTGTGGTTAGAGACATGGCTTAGGCAGCAGATAGGAAACGTTCCTAGTGTCTGGAGGTGGGGAAGCTTTCGTGCTGCTCACTGTACAGGTGTTTCTCCCTTAATCTTATCCCCATTAATAACATACCACGTGATTCCCAAGGGTGGGGGTGTGTGAGGATTTTATTAAGGAGCACGTAAGTGAGAGGAAGCCGGTGCTCCATGGAAAGGGTAGTATGGTGGAGCATAAGGAGATCTGATGGGAAGTCTGTGGGCGTGAGTTCTAATCCTGCTCTGCCACCAGTCAGGACACTAATAACTTCTCTAGATGAATGTATAATGTGAGAAGGTTGGGCCAGGACTCTTGGTTGCCAGTGACAGAAACCAGCCTAAATTGGCTTTCCATCCTGGTTTTTTTGTTTGTTTGTTTGTTTTTGTTTTTTTAATTTTTTAGTTTATTTCTTTATTTTTGAGAAACAGAAAGAGCAAGCAGGGGAGGGGCAGAGAGGGAGAGACAAATTCCCAAGCAGGCTCCACACTGTCCGCACGGAGCCTGATGCGGGGCTTGAACTCATGAACTGTGAGATCACGACGTGAGCCGAAACCAAGGGTTAGACATTTAACCGACCGAGCCACCCAGGCACCTAACTTGGCCTTCCTAAAAACAGAAATGTCCAGTCAAGGTTTCCTGCATGGCTGGACCCAGACCCAAATGCTGTCATTGGGACTCCCTCTGTGTTGTTCAGCCTCAGGCCGTCACTCCACACGGGGCCCCTGGTCACCCCAGATGTACAGTGGAGCAGCTTAGCAGCTCTGCTGGAGAGAGGGCACTTCTTTCCCCATAGCATTTCCGATCTCGGGGCTCAGGCTCCTTCACTCCCATTGGTCCAGCCTGGGTCACATGCCCACCCAGACCTACCCCACGGTCTGGGCTCAAGGCCTGCCCTCACCCCCAACCAAGGGCTGGCTTCATCAGCCCCACCGAGACCACATGGCAAGGAATGAGGAAGGAGGCCCCCAGAAGGAAAACTCAGAAGGTGTTTCTAGAAAAAGGGATGGTTCCTGGGCAGGCAGAAGTAACAGCCCCATGCCAACCACACCCGCCTTAAACGTCCCAAAGAGTTCCTGGCCTCGTCAGTAACAGGCCTATAAACAGTTCTAGAACCCTGACAGGAATCCCGTTGACTTATTCACGCACGGTTAGGTGCGGCCCTGCTCTGCCCCTGGCCCTCTGCTGGGCACTGCAGATGTGTTGGTAAAGAAGACGACCATACAGTCTGGACCCAACAGCCTCGCAGAGAAAATATGTGTATCGGATACATATAAGCACAACATGGCAATGTAGCAGGTGGGGCTGCGCCGGGAGGTCCTCACCTGCTGTGGGGACTGCATCCCGGGAGCAGAGGATGGGGCGGCTGGGGCACCAGGCAGAGGTGTGTCTCTGGCCCCGGGGACAGGCAGCAAGGTCTGTGCAGCACAGGCAGCCAGGCTGTGCGTTAGGAAGGGGCCCGGGGCCCGAGCCCTTGGCCGAGCTCGAGCCCGCCTCTTAGAGGCTTCTCTTCTTTCTGCAGGACTGTGCCTCAGAGGATGTGGAGCCATTTTTGGAAAGTGTCAACACAGGGGCTTTTTGTGGCCATGTTCTGGCCCCTCATCCCTCAGTTCGTTTGCAACTGTCTATTTTACTGGGCCCTGTACTTCAACCCAATCATTAACATCGATCTCGTGGTCAAGGAAGTCCGACGGCTGGAAACCCAGGTGCTGTGACTGGCGGTGCTCAGTCTCTGGAAGATTCCTCCAGTCTCTGGCACGTGAGCACGGATGCTTCAGTGGGGGGCAGGGGGTGGACTTCCTGTTTCTACGCCCCGTGAACACAGGGCTGCTCTGTCAGAGGCCACAGCCAGGTCCCCACTCCCTCTCCCTGTGGCATGGTGGCAGCGGGGACCGACATCCCAGAGCATGGCCGACACGGCAACAGCACCTCCCACCCAGCCATCCTCATGGGACTTGGGGGGCTCAGTCTGCCACGGCTGTCCAGGACCTGGGCTCCCCAGAGGACACAGTATGATGACTTTAGCAGACTGCTGGGACAGCGGTCCCACCTGCCCTGACCTCAGCGACAGACAGAGGCTCCTAGGGCGAGTCGCAGCCCGAGGCTGAGCCTGAGCCCGGGCTTGTTGGGGCCAGGCCTGTCCTCTAAATCAAATTTAGGAAGACGGGAAAAGATTTTGTCCTCGGCACAGACAGCTGCCCCTAAGAAACACAGAGGAAAAGCCCAACTCCGCCGCACGATGCTGTATTGTGAAGAAATGGCAGGGTTCTCAGAGTGAAGCCGCTCCAAGGGCTCCATTTGAGACGGAGGGGTGATCAGACCGTCGTCAGTGTGTTCTGCATTTCATCTCTGCAGCTTTGGGTCCCTGACTCCGAGGAGGGGGTCGAGGAGGAGGCAGGCAGTGATGAGAGTCATTCACCTCAGGCCAAGCTGCCTCAGTGCTACTTAAAATCATTGTGTGGGGGTTGATGTGTTTGGTTTTCAGGAATTTAATCTGTAAAATCCAGGATAGCTCTTGCGTTCACGGAAACATTTTGTACTTTGACCTCACACTGTATAATCTTCTTGTCCTGTTCTGATGTATAAAACAGCAAGGTATAATTACACCAAGTGCTGTAATTGTAAATATGAATAAGATGAAGTAGGGCCTTTTATTTCCTTCCAGAATGAAAATAGTGCAAATGGGAGCCATCTGAAGATTGGCCCCACACAGGTAAGCTTGCATCCACAGTGTCGTTTTGTGACTCTGAACCAGTCATTAATCCTTTGGATCTTTGAGGATTTCACTCAAACTTTGCATCGGAAAGTTTGAAGAAATCACTTGAAAGCAAAATAAAGATTTTTTATATATTTGAAAATTCTACAGGGGCGCTTGGGTGACTCAGTTGGTTAAGTGTCTGACTCTTGATTTTTGGCTCAAGGCATGATCTTGTGATTCATGAGTTCAAGCCCTGCATGGGGCTGATAGTAGGGAGCCTGCTTGGGATTCTCTCTGCCCTCCCTACTCTCTCTCAAAACAAATAAATAAATATTAAAAAACATTTTAGGGGTGCCTGGGTGGCTCGGTCAGTTAAGCGTCCGACTTTGGCTCAGGTCATGATCTCATGGTTTGAGTTTGACCCCCACGTGGCTTACCGTGCAGAGCCTGCTTAGGGTTCCCTCTCACTCTGTCTCTCTCTCCCTACCTCCCTCTCTCAAAACAGGTAAGCTTAAAAATTTTTAATACTGTATAGAGAAAAAATAAATGCTTAGAACCGGTGCAGAAAATCCACATTGCCTGATACAGCCTACTAGTCACACTTCCGTCCCCCAGGCTGCTGTGAACAGGGAGCCGGGGAGCCACCCTAACATGTCAGGTGAAAGGAGGGAGAGTGTTTTTCTGCCTCCTGTGTTTGCTCATCAGGCCCCAGGACTGCCCAAGTTCACCTATGTCACGGACAGCGGCAGCAGGTCTGGGGACGCCGCACAGTATTTGCACACCGCCAGTCTGGTGCCTCGCTGAGTTGCTGTTCCCCCGCCCACACGAGCACGCGGAGGCTGGCTGGCATCGGTGGGGCTGGGCCCGGTCCCGTGTCCCCACCTGCACCCTGTGGCCTCACACTGTCCCCGCCCGCTCCCCACATCCTGCTCCAAAGATGAGTGAGTAATAGCCACACATGTGCTGTGAAGGACGAAGGGCAAAGATGCCTAGAGCCAGCAGGCTGGGCTGGACGCCGGCTTATCGCCAGCGCAGAGACAGGTGCATTCAGGGCAAGGGCCGCCGGCTGCCTCCTCCCTCAGTCCCTCTCAGTCTTAGCGGGCTTGGCTACAGCAGAAGGGGGCGTTTGTCGAAAATATTCAGACCCTTTGATCCAAAACCTCCACTTCTGCAAATCTTTCAGGGAGTAAGAATTCCTGTCCCCATCCAAGGTCCTTCTGGCTAGAGTGAGAATCAGAGTAACGTGAGAGAAAATCAAATTTGACTTTGTACATGTGGGGGAGCCACGCAGGCGTGGATATTCCGAAGATGGGCGGGACCCTGTGTCATCCTGAACTAAGGAGAAGGGGGTGGGGGTGCGGGACTTCAAAAGGAAGACCTGCGTGTCACAGAGCGATAAGAGCAGATGTTCGGTAATGAGATGTTTGCCCTGCCTTGCAGATGGGCCACTCCGATAAAACTTATCTCTGCTAATAACCCTTATCCTAGGACAGATCCCCAATTTAGATTCTTCTAGTAGTTAAGGGAGGGGCAGGGGTTTCTTGTTGAGCCTGCAGGGTCTCTGTTGCCTTCAGCTCAAAGTAATCTTCATACCGGAGTGGCTGTGCTGGGGCGGGCTGCCCTCGGCCCTTACACTGGGTTAGGGGACAATAGACGGGTGGGTGGTGGGGTGTGGCAAAGATCCACTCCCAAGCATCCTCATCACATCAATAATCAATCAAAACTGGAAATATCACCAATGCCCCGAAGCTGGCAATCTATAAAACCGTATATAATAGTTACTTAAAATGAAGTTCCAGGACACTTGGGTGGCTCAGTCGATTGGGCATCCGACTTCAGCTCAGGTCATGATCTCACGGTCTGTGGGTTCAAGCCCTGTGTCGGGATCTGTGCTGACAGCGCAGAGCCTGGAGCCTGCTTCAGATTCTGTATCTGTCTGTCTCTCTCTACCTCTCTCTCTCAAAAATAAATAGAACATTTAAAAAATGAAATTATCAAAGGCTTTTTAATGACCTAGGGAAACACAAAAATCCCATGCTCTGGTCCCAACTGCATTTTTGAATATTACAGAAAACCATGCCAGCAGCACACACAAATATCACGAGTGGTCGTTCCAGATAAAGGAAATTCGAGTGATTGTTTTTTTCCCTGCTTTATAGTTGTCTTTGTTTTCCTTTATCTTTGTAAGCACTGAGTATATTCCACTTCTGTAATCAGGAAGTTTAACCATTAGGTGGAGGGGGATGGGAAAGAATATTCCTTCTTAAGCTCACAACTCCCAGACTAGAGCTTCCCAAGAGCGAGCATCCTGTGTATGGCCTCATCCTGGACCACAGAACGAGGCCAGGCACGCAGCGGGTGTCCGTTCATGTCTGACTACCCGCCTTCGGGAGCAGGTTAGGAGACAAAATTCAGCCCTTTTCATGTTAAGGATGAACGTCAAAAATGGCACCAAACCCAATACAGCCATAAGCACGGTTGTGGTTTGTATAAAATAAGCACAGGACTCTTGACCTTCAACTGGAAACCACACGGGCTCCCGTCCCAAGTTCCGGGAGAGAAAGCAAACAAGGGTTGCAGCCTTAACACTCGGCCTCCATTCCCTCCTGCCAAGAACCGAATGCGGCTGCTGATTAGTGAAAAAGAGGTTTATTTCCTCGTGCGAAAGAACATTCCAAGTCAGGGTGGTCAGTCACACCCGGGCGAGTCCGTCTCGCATAAGAAACGCGGGTAGAATAAGTACTTGAGGTTGTACTCAGTCCGGGCCAAGCAGTAAGCGATCTCCTCGTCGCACCGGCACAGGATTGCTTGGCACTCATTCTCCGCCGGTCCTGGAAGAAGGGGGGGGGGGACCGAGTTAGATCAGGGTCATGCGGAGACTCGAGAACAGATGCTGGGGAAGCCAAGGAAGCCGGAGGTGGGAAGGGCCATACGTCGCACCTACATGACCCCGGACAAGTCGCCGCATGATCTCCGTCATGGCAGCTTCAGGAGGGAGGTGGTGTCTGCCCCACTTTACAGAAAAGGAAATCGAAGTGGCCAGAGAAGTGTTTTCAGATGCAAAGATCAAAGACCGTGTGACCTTTTGGCTTCTCTTCCACATTGATGTTACACTAATTCGGGGCGCCTGGGCGGCTCACTTGGCTAAGTGTCCAATTCTTGACGTCAGTTCAGGTCATGATCTCACGGTTTGTGAGATCGAGTCTCACGTCGGGGTCCACACTGGGTGTGCAGCCTGCTTCAGTTTCCCTCTCTCCCTCTGCCTCTCTGTCTCTCCCCAAAAACATATATATATATACACACACATATACATACATACATATACATATATAAACATATGTATAAAATCTGACACCACTTCATCTGAGGCTCCATTCTGATAAGCAGTAGGTAGGTGCCTGGGAACCATCCAGAGCTTTTTCTGGGGTACCTGTTCTGCTACTTCCTGGCTGTGTGATCTTGCCTAAGCTTTGTGAGCCAGGTCCTCATGGAAAACAGGGGACACTGTCCACTTGGCAGGGCTCCTGGGAAGCCTGGGTGAGAAAGCCCACTTAAAGCACCCAGGAAGGGCTTGGCATAGCACGTGCCCTCAGTCAACATTGGCTCCACCCTCAGATCTCTGCCTTCTTTCTCCACAAGGCTTTCACGTGCTCCTTCTAGAGTGTCCATCTGTCCCCCCAGCCTGGGGCCTGCCTTGCATAGAGCCACAGAAGCTGCCACCCAAAGTCTCCCTCCACCTTGGTGATCTCCCCGCTGGAATTCACGACCTGGGACTAGAATGATTTTGCAATCTTCAAGTGGTATCTTACTAATCTAGAAGGTGTAGTGCCTGAAACAGCTTTGGATATTCCTCCCTAACCATGCCACCCGGGGCCTTTTCATGCGGGCTTTTAATCATTCACATAAATGTAAAAACACAACCCGCCCACTATTAAATCCTTCCAAATGTTCCTTCCAGAGACACCGTGAAGCGTCAGCTTTGGAGCTACCTGACTCAGCCATGGATGTAGCAGCTCTGTGCCTTCAGACACATCACTTCCTCCCTTCCAGATGTTTCCCCAGGGCAACGTGAGGATACTAACAATACCTACTTCTAAGGGCTGCTGGGAGAGTGAAAAAACACCCAACGGGTCCTTTTACCCAACATGTAAAATGCAGGACATACAGCAGGCACTCAGTAAGCCGGAGCTGCCCTCCTTAAGGATCTGCTCTTAACATGTTCCTTGGAGGGGCGCCTAGGTGGCTCAGTCGTTTGAGCATCCGACTTAGGGCCGAGGTCATGATCTCTCTGTTCATGAGCTCACTGCTGTCAGCGCAGAGCCTGCTTTGGATCCTCTGTCCTCCTCTCTCTACCCCTCCCCTACTTGTGTGCTCTCTCTCTCTCTCTCTCTCTCTCTCTCTCTGGAAAATAAATAATTTTTAAAAATACATTAGGGGGCGCCTGGGTGGCTCAGTCGGTTGAGTGTTCGAATTCAGCTCAGGTCGTGATCTCGCAGTTCATGGGTTCAAGCCCGGCATCGGGCTCTATGCTCTATGCTGACAGTTCAGAGCCTGGAGCCTGCTTCCGATTCTGTGTCTCCCTCTCTCTCTACCCTCTCCTGCTTGTGCTTTCTCTCTCTCCCTCTCTCAAAAATAAACATTAAAAAATATTTAAAAAACAAAACCCGAAAAACACCTAGTTCCCCATCTTAGAGGAATGCTTGCAACATTGTGTAGAATCTGGACCCTATCACTCTGACATCATCACCTACCACTCTCACCTAGGTGACTCTGCTCCAGCTTCACTGTCCTCCTTGAGCTTCTTGGAACACCCAGACATTCATTCCTACCCCAGGGCCTTTGCCCTGGCTGTTCCTACCACCTCTTCACATGGCTCCTCTCACATTCCCCATGTCCCTGTTTCAATGGGATCTTATCACTGTTTCTCTGATCCCCGACCATTCTATATAAAAGAGTGTCCCTGGGGCATCTGGGTGGCTCAGTCAGTTGAGTGTCCAACTCCTGATTTGGGGTAGGGTCATGATTCCAAGGTCGAGGGATTTGAGCCCTGCATCTGGCTTCACACTGAGGGTGGAACCTGCTTGGCATTCTCCCTCCCTCCCTCTCTCTCTCTCTCTGCCCCTCCCCTGCTTGCACTCTCTCAATAAATAAGTATAATAAAATTTTAAAAAAACAGAGTGTCCCTCACCTGCTCTGCTGCATTTTTTATTGACACAAAATTCCCATAACAAAATTTACCTTTCTCAAGTGCACAAGTCAGTGGAATTTAGTTCATTCACAGCATTGTGCAACCATCACTTCTACATAAAATTTTTTTTGTTTTATTTATTTCTGAGAGAGAGAGAGACAGCATGAGCAGGGAAGAGTCAGAGAGAGAGGGAGACACAGAATCCGAAGCAGCTCCAGGCTCTGTCAGTACAGAGCCTGATGTGGGGCTCGAACTCATGAGCGGTGAGATCATGACCTGAGCCGAAATCAGACGTTTAACAGACTGAGCACCCAGGCGCCCCATCGTCACTTCTATCTAGATCCAAAACATTTCTGTTACTCCAAAAGGAACCCGCCCCCATTAAGAAGTCACTCCCCATGACCCCTTGCCTGAGTCCCCCCAGTCTCTCCTGCCAGCCACTAACCTGCTTTCTGTCTCTATCCCCATTCCGCACATTTCCCATAAATGGAATCACACCTAATGTGACCTTTTGCATCTGGCTTCTTCGCATGATCTTTACAAGGTTCATCCACCTTGTAGCAGGTATGATTCTTCGCCTGCCGTACCTCCCAACACGGCACTTAGGAAAGCAGTTAGCGCAGACACTGTTTCCCTCTCCTCCTCTTAGACTACAGATACTCGCTTCTCCATCTCGCTCAAAGTCTAGCATGGAGCCTGGCACAGAGCAGATCCTCAGTATCTGTTGGGAGAAAGTACCAAAGCCCTATGCCGTTTCCAATTCTCGCACAAACCCAGCACCTAGATCTTACGATTCTCATTTTACAGCTGAGGAAAGCGGAACTCGAAGGGATTCAGTAGCTTGTCCAAGGTCATAGCACTAAGCAGAGAGGGGACCAGGATTCCAGCCCAGGACCGGATGACCCAATGCCTGTCCCTGCCTAACGCTATCACCCTTTTCCTTGAGCAAGAAAGTTCCTCTCCAAAGCAACACTTGGCCTCACTGCCCCCTGGCCTCAGGACAGCAACAGCATCATCTTATCCAAGGACAATAAAAAATGTAGGAGCACCTAGGTGGCTCAGGCAATTAAGCCTCTTGCTCTTGATTTCAGCTCAGGTCATGAGATTTCACGGCTATGAGATCAAGCCCCGCATCAGGCTCTGCACTGACAGTGCAAAGCCCACTTGGGCTTCTCTCTCTCCATCTCTCTCTCTGCCCCGCTCCTGTCCATGCTGTCTCTCTCTCTCCCTCAAAATAAACAAACAAACATTTTTAAAAAAAAGAATCATAAGAACTTAAAAGGAAAAACAGCCTCTAAGGATTAAGTTTAAAATAAAGGCCTGCCAGTAAATATTATTAGAGGCTTAAAAAAATTTTGTAATCTATTTAAGCCAGGCCCATAAATGGAAAATGGGTAACACCTGTAATTAGGTAAACAGCTATGTTCACAGAATAAGGGAATATTTTTAGCCCCCGAAAAACACAGAATAGATATTCTGGTTCTTTTCGTTTGCTTCAGGTTCTGTAAACAGGGACGGGCTCCATGGGCAGACACAGCAATAGATATTTTATAGACATCACTTTCCTATGGTCAAGGGCAAGAGGAACATGCAGGTTGGTGGGAGAAGGCAGAGATGTTTAACAGATTTCCCAGGCAAGCCCCATTTCACCCCCTCTCTCTCCTCACAATGGGAGGGAGGTCTGGGGACAGGGGATGTGCCGGGGAGTGGAAACATGACCTCCACATGAGGTGACTGACTTCTTTCCCTCCTCAACTCTAAATAAGAGGATTGAAGGAGATGATGTGGCAGGCACTTTCAGTCCTAAAAACTGATACTACGTCTCTATAAGTCAGCTCTGCTCTGATGCCAAATGCTAATTCATGGCAAGGAGATAACAGCTGAGGGTCCTCGAATATCTTTTTTTTTTTTTTAATGTTTTTTAATTTATTTCTGAGAGAGAGACAGCGTGAGCAGGGGAGGGTCAGAGAGAGAGAGAGAGAGAGACAGAATTGGAAACAGGCTCCAGGCTCTGAGCTGGCAGTCAGCACAGAGCCCAACATGGGGCTCGAACCCACGAACCGTGAGATCATGACCTGAGCCAAAGTCGGACGCTTAACCAACTGAGCCACCCAGGTGCCCAGGGTCCTTGAATATCTAAGACCAGCCTTCTAGTAACGGCTCTGACAGTTTCCTCCCCCGCAGCATAGAAGCCACGGGTTTAATGGAGAGTCACGCCAGAGTCTCTCTTTTCTCTGGTGGAGGGGGCAGAGAGCAGAGCTCTCTGTCATCTCAGGATGACAGCTGGAGAAGGGAGGCGAGAGAATAACAACCCTCATCCGCTCTGTTTCTCATGTTATGAGCCCCGTTTTCATCCTTACGACACCCATCTTCCGGGTCAGGGAATGGAAGCTCAGGGAGGTATCCATCTGGGGCCACGTGATTCTCAACAAGGGTCCCAAGACTCTAATGGAGAAAGATGAATCTCTTCAACAAATGGTGCCACAACAGTATGGGTACGTGGACATGCAGAAGGATGGAGTCGGACCCCTACCCCACACCATATACAAACATCAACTCAGAGCAGATCCATGACCTGAATGGAAGAGTTCAAATTATAAAACTATCGGAAGAAAACAGGGGCAAGGCTTCATGACATAGGTTCTGGAAATGGGTTCTTAGGACACCAAAATCATGATCAACCAAAGACAAGATGGATAAACTGGACTTTATCAAACTTAAAACTTTTGTGCATCCAAGATGTTAGCAATAAAATGCAAAGACAACCTACACCCTGGGAGAAAACATTTGTAAATCACAAGTCTTATCAGAGTCCAGGACCAAGAATATTTAAAGAACTCCTATAACACAACAACGAAGACAACACGATTGAAAATGAGCCAAGGGGACGGGGCATCTGGGTGACTCAGTCAGTTAAGCATCGACTCTTGGTTTTAGCTCAGGTCATAATCTCATGGTTTTTGAGTTCGACCCCCACATCAGGCTCCGTGCTGACAATGCAGAGCCTGCTTAGGAATCTCTACCCCCTCTCTCTGCCCCTGCCCTGCTTACTCTCTCTCTCTCAAAATAAATAAATATACTTAAAAAAATTTTTTTAAAGCCTCGGACTCTTGATTTCGGCTCAGGTCATGACTTCACAGTTTGTGAGTTCGAGCCC